>NC_136798.1:708388-780986 GCF_951216825.1 Electrona antarctica | reverse complement strand
AACCCAAAAAGCGTTATCGTAATCTGCTTTACACGCTGTAATGCAGGAACTCTTACTGGAGATTAAACTGACACTCCCCTTGTTCGACCTTGAACGGGTGATTGATACCTCTTAAGGCATTCTGGGCGGGAACCCCTTTTGGTGTTAGCATTATGTTATGCTTTAGCTATTGAAAAATAGCAGATCTACAAGCTCATAGCGCGCCACCGAGTGGCGCGCTACGAGCTTGTAGGTCTGTTATTTTTGAAAAATCGAAGAACGACTGACATAGAAACATAGCTTTTTCAGAAAACTGTCAGGATGTAGAAGACATTTTTAGAATCTGATCTCAGGTCAAAATGGGTTAAACCATTCGGGACGGGAACCACTTTTGGTGTTTTTTAAGCAATTATGTTATACATTAGCTTGTAGATCTGCTATTTTTGAAAAGTGTGTGCAAGTCATGGGATATATATTCTTTCACAGCAAACGTGTTTTTTTAAGTCTTTGCTTCTGGAGGGTCCCTGGAACAGGATGGGGGGTCGGCGGGGAATTACAGTACATACATTTTGGGGGTCCTTGACATGAAATAGTTTGAGAACCACTGACAGAGAAACATGAGGTTTTTCAGAAAACTTTCGGGATTTAGAAGACATTTTGTAGAATCTAGTTTCAGGTCTGAATGTGTTAAGTACACTTAGAGTCACTCAAAGATGGAAACGAGATGGAATAATGGGAACGTCATTTTTTTCCTCTCTCACAAGGTTGGCTACTGTACAACTTCCCCCCTGTGTGTATAGTACCTGTCAATCAATCAAGCAACACATTTTATTTTTATCGTGCCAAATCACAACAAGTTATCTCAAGATGTAAACTGTGTACAATCCAGTCCGAGGCACCGTGCAGGAATCGAACCCCGGTCTCCACTCTCCACGGTGGTGGTGGGCGGGCAGGATTAACTTAAGGAATTGCATTTTTACAGCGCTTTTCCAAGTGCTCAAAGCACTTTACAAATGGTTCATTCATTCATACATTGGGAGGTGAAGTGGCAAACAGTCGACGCCAGCGTCCTCACTTCCCACATTCACACACCGACGGTGAGGACTAGTAAACAAAAACAACATTTGCTATACGTCCTCTGCATGTGGGCAGCACTCTGCTGGGTGAAGCTGAACACTGAAGGTCCCCAGGCAGAGGAATGTGTCTCCGTTTGGAACACATTCATTATCAGGGAGACAAAAGCGCATGAGGGTCGCTGCTGTATCTACTGTTATCGCCTGTTATCTACTGTATCTACTGTTATCGCCTGTTATCTACTGTATCTACTGTTATCGCCTGCCTCCACTTCCTATGAGGTGAACAAAGGGCTGGGGAGGGGGAGGGGGGCAATGTTTCAGTGTCTAAACGGCTAGCAGGGCAACAGTTTCTCTACATGTATGTTTAGCCCATTTTGACCTGAGATCAGATTCTAAAAATGTTTTCTACATCCTGACAGCTTTCTGAAAAAGCTATGTTTCTATGTCAGTCGTTCTGCTATTTTTCAAAAAATAGCAGACCTACAAGCTCGTAGCGCGCCACTCGGTGGCGCGCTACGAGCTTGTAGATCTGCTATTTTTCAATAGCTATAAAGCATAACATAATGCTAACACCAAAAGGGGTTCCCGGTTCCCGCCCCAAAATGGGTTAGCTTGTATTGTACAGTACAGTACTTTGAAGTCCTGTACTGTAATTGCCTATTTATTTGGGTCAGGCAGGCCGTGGTGGCATTTGTCCAGTACGTGTTTACATGTGTGGGCATATCTATGCCAGGACAATGCCAGGGTCTGTGGGAGGGAGGAGGGCCTCAATGGACACTTTCAAGTGGAATATGATGTGTGTGTGTGTGTGTGTACTGTAAATGTAAATATGTCTATGCCCAATTTTGCATTACTAATTTTCTCTCTGTCATACACACTATGCAGAGAGGCACGCATGCACACACGCACGCACGCGCTCTCTCTCTCTCTCTCGCACGCACACGCACACGCACACACACACACAGGGTCATGTGTGTAGGGCTGATAGTGAGGGATTTGGGCCCAGCTGTAAATCGGCCTCCTATACGGTGGCTTTATGAAGAACAGTCAAAACAAACTACTAGAATGTTCAACTCTGCCTTTGATGATTTCTATACGCAGAAATGTGTGTGTTTGTGTGTGTGTGTGTGCTCGCTCAGAGGTGCACGTATACATGCACACACCCTCTGAAATGCGTTTGCCACAGCCGGGAGGGAAAACAGAAAAGTGCTGCCCGTCACGACACAAGATTTTATACCATTAAGACCTGAGGATGATTCTACAAATGTCTTCTAAATCATGACAGTTTTCTGAAAAACCCATGTTTCTATATCAGTGGTGCTCAAACATTTGCATGTCAAGGACCCCCAAAAATATATGTAATTGGCCGCCGACCCCCATCTGAAAATATGTTGTTCCAGGGGACCTCCCAGAAGCAAGGATTTGAGTTTAAAACGTCTGAAAGAATATATATTCAAAGATTTGCGACACATTTTCAGGATTTTTCAAAAATAGCAGACCTACAAGGAGCTTGTAGATCTGCTATTTTTCAACAGCTAAAGTATAACATCATGCTTAAAACACCAAATGGGGTTCCCGCCCAAAATGGCTTAAACCCGACCCTCGTTTGTAAGAGCGACATGTCGCAGAGATTTGTTTTTGCCGAAGCGTAATGCTATAAGGGAGGTAAAGGAGTGATTGTATATTATGTGAGTCACGGTGAACTTTAAAAAAAGGTCAACGCCATTCTCAGATGGCTCAAAGCGCTGTATGAATCAGCCGTGGTAATTATGTGCTGTGCTTTTGTGAAAGAAATCTCAGTGTCGTAACATTCACTCACTCTCAAATAGCTAGCCTGTCTTTTTTTCCTGAACGGAAACCCCTTTTGAGGTTTTAAAGCATTATGTTATGCTTTAGCTGTTGAAAAATAGCAGATCTTCAACCTCGTAGCGCGGCACCGAGTGCCGCGCTACGAGGTTGTATATCTGCAATTTTTTGAAAAATCGTGATAATGTGGCACAAATCTTTAAATATATATTCTTTCAGAGCGAACGTTTTTAACTCAAATCTTTGCTTCTGAGGGGTTCCTGGAATAACATATTTTCAGATGGGGGTCGGCGGTCAAATACATATATGTTTTGGGGTCCTTGACATAAAATATTGACCACCACTGACACAGAAACATGAGGTTTTTCAGAAAACTGTCAGGATTTCGAAGGCATTTGTAGAATCGTCCTCAGGTCTAAATCGGTTAAAGATATTTTTGGGGGGCTTTTTCTGCCTTTATTTGATAGTGTGCAAAACATGAAGCTGACAGGAAATATGGGGAAGAGAGATGGAGTGACACGCAGCAAAGGAAATATGGGGAAGAGAGATGGAGTGACACACAGCAAAGGAAATATGGGGGGAGAGAGATGGAGTGACACACAGCAAAGGAAATATGGGGGGAGAGAGATGGAGTGACACACAGCAAAGGAAATATGGGGAAGAGAGATGGAGTGACACGCAGCAGAGGAAATATGGGGAAGAGAGATGGAGTGACACGCAGCAAAGGAAATATGGGGGAAGAGAGATGGAGTGACACGCAGCAAAGGAAATATGGGGGAGAGGAGATGGAGTGACACGCAGCAAAGGAAATATGGGGAAGAGAGATGGAGTGACACGCAGCAAAGGAAATATGGGGAAGAGAGATGGAGTGACACGCAGCAAAGGAAATATGGGGAAGAGAGATGGAGTGACACACAGCAAAGGAAATATGGGGGAAGAGAGAGGGAGTGACACGCAGCAAAGGAAATATGGGGGAAGAGAGATGGGGTGACACGCAGCAAAGGAAATATGGGGAAGAGAGATGGAGTGACACGCAGCAAAGGAAATATGGGGGAGAGGAGATGGAGTGACACGCAGCAAAGGAAATATGGGGAAGAGAGATGGAGTGACACGCAGGAAAGGAAATATGGGGGAAGAGAGATGGAGTGACACGCAGCAAAGGAAATATGGGGAAGAGAGATGGAGTGACACGCAGCAAAGGAAATATGGGGGAAGAGAGATGGAGTGACACGCAGCAAAGGAAATATGGGGAAGAGAGATGGAGTGACACGCAGCAAAGGAAATATGGGGGAAGAGAGATGGAGTGACACGCAGCAAAGGAAATATGGGGAAGAGAGATGGAGTGACACACAGCAAAGGAAATATGGGGAAGAGAGATGGAGTGACACGCAGCAAAGGAAATATGGGGGAAGAGAGATGGAGTGACACGCAGCAAAGGAAATATGGGGGGAGAGAGATGGAGTGACACACAGCAAAGGAAATATGGGGAAGAGAGATGGAGTGACACACAGCAAAGGAAATATGGGGGGAGAGAGATGGAGTGACACACAGCAAAGGAAATATGGGGGGAGAGAGATGGAGTGACACACAGCAAAGGAAATATGGGGAAGAGAGATGGAGTGACACGCAGCAAAGGAAATATGGGGAAGAGAGATGGAGTGACACGCAGCAAAGGAAATATGGGGAAGAGAGATGGAGTGACACGCAGCAAAGGAAATATGGGGAAGAGAGATGGAGTGACACGCAGCAAAGGAAATATGGGGAAGAGAGATGGAGTGACACGCAGCAAAGGAAATATGGGGAAGAGAGATGGAGTGACACACAGCAAAGGAAATATGGGGAAGAGAGATGGAGTGACACGCAGCAAAGGAAATATGGGGAAGAGAGATGGAGTGACACACAGCAAAGGAAATATGGGGGGAGAGAGATGGAGTGACACGCAGCAAAGGAAATATGGGGGAAGAGAGATGGAGTGACACACAGCAAAGGAAATATGGGGAAGAGAGATGGAGTGACACGCAGCAAAGGAAATATGGGGAAGAGAGATGGAGTGACACGCAGCAAAGGAAATATGGGGAAGAGAGATGGAGTGACACGCAGGAAAGGAAATATGGGGGAAGAGAGATGGAGTGACACACAGCAAAGGAAATATGGGGGGAGAGAGATGGAGTGACACGCAGCAAAGGAAATATGGGGAAGAGAGATGGAGTGACACGCAGCAAAGGAAATATGGGGAAGAGAGATGGAGTGACACACAGCAAAGGAAATATGGGGGAAGAGAGATGGAGTGACACGCAGCAAAGGAAATATGGGGAAGAGAGATGGAGTGACACGCAGGAAAGGAAATATGGGGGAGAGAGATGGAGTGACACGCAGCAAAGGAAATATGGGGGAAGAGAGATGGAGTGACACGCAGCAAAGGAAATATGGGGGAAGAGAGATGGAGTGACACACAGCAAAGGAAATATGGGGAAGAGAGATGGAGTGACACGCAGGAAAGGAAATATGGGGGAGAGAGATGGAGTGACACGCAGCAAAGGAAATATGGGGGAAGAGAGATGGAGTGACACGCAGCAAAGGAAATATGGGGGAAGAGAGATGGAGTGACACACAGCAAAGGAAATATGGGGGAAGAGAGATGGAGTGACACGCAGCAAAGGAAATATGGGGAAGAGAGATGGAGTGACACGCAGCAAAGGAAATATGGGGAAGAGAGATGGAGTGACACACAGCAAAGGAAATATGGGGAAGAGAGATGGAGTGGCACGCAGCAAAGGAAATATGGGGAAGAGAGATGGAGTGACACGCAGCAAAGGAGATATGGGGAAGAGAGATGGAGTGACACACAGCAAAGGAAATATGGGGAAGAGAGATGGAGTGACACACAGCAAAGGAAATATGGGGGAAGAGATGGAGTGACACGCAGCAAAGGAAATATGGGGAAGAGAGATGGAGTGACACGCAGCAAAGGAGATATGGGGAAGAGAGATGGAGTGACACGCAGCAAAGGAAATATGGGGAAGAGAGATGGAGTGACACACAGCAAAGGAAATATGGGGGAAGAGAGATGGAGTGACACGCAGCAAAGGAAATATGGGGGAGAGAGATGGAGTGACACGCGGCAAAGGAAATATGGGGAAGAGAGATGGAGTGACACGCAGCAAAGGAAATATGGGGGAAGAGAGATGGAGTGACACGCAGCAAAGGGAATATGGGGAAGAGAGATGGAGTGACACGCAGCAAAGGAAATATGGGGGAAGAGAGATGGAGTGACACACAGCAAAGGAAATATGGGGGGAGAGAGATGGAGTGACACGCAGCAAAGGAAATATGGGGGAAGAGAGATGGAGTGACACACAGCAAAGGAAATATGGGGAAGAGAGATGGAGTGACACACAGCAAAGGAAATATGGGGGAAGAGAGATGGAGTGACACACAGCAAAGGAAATATGGGGGAGAGAGATGGAGTGACACGCAGCAAAGGAAATATGGGGGAAGAGAGATGGAGTGACACACAGCAAAGGAAATATGGGGGAGAGAGATGGAGTGACACGCAGCAAAGGAAATATGGGGGAAGAGAGATGGAGTGACACACAGCAAAGGAAATATGGGGGAGAGAGATGGAGTGACACGCAGCAAAGGAAATATGGGGGAAGAGAGATGGAGTGACACGCAGCAAAGGAAATATGGGGAAGAGAGATGGAGTGACACGCAGCAAAGGAAATATGGGGGAAGAGAGATGGAGTGACACGCAGCAAAGGAAATATGGGGGAAGAGAGATGGAGTGACACACAGCAAATGTCGTTGGGATCGGGAGTCCATTAGCAGCGTATAGGCTAGGCCGCCCCGGGCCTAGCCTGTCTTTCTTTTGTTCAATTGGGTTAATAATTACAGTATACAGTAAAATAAATCAGTAGATCAATGATATAATACAATATTATTGAACGTTAAATTATACTTTAGTTTATTTTTTGATTCTTTTCAACAGTTTTTCTTCTCGCATCGTTCCTTTTGATTATATCACCTATAGCGTGCGTGCGTGCGTGCGTGCGTGCGTGCGTGCGTGCGTGCGTGCGTGCGTGCGTGCGAGACAGAGAGACACGGTTAGAGGGAGATGGAGAGTGAAACAGAGAGAGAGAGAGAGCAGTAATTGCTTTAGGGGATTGTATCCACAGCCGACCACCTCCACCTATTTTCCGGGGAGATTGGTGACATCCACTGTATTGATCAGTGCATTTAACACCTTGCGCGCGCACACACACACACGCACGCACGCACGCACGCACGCACGCACGAGCGCACACACACACACACACGCACACGCGGCTCCCGGAGGAATAGCACCCTGACGACAGACTCGGTCCTGTAGTCCCGTCTTCCTTGTTTCATTTCGCTGCTCTGTTGCTCTTTCTGTCTTTCTGTCTTCTCTTTCTGTCTTCTCTTTCTGTCTTTCTGTCTTTCTGTCTTTCTGTCTTCTCTTTCTGTCTTTCTGTCTTTCTGTCTTCTCTTTCTGTCTTTCTGTCTTCTCTTTCTGTTTTTCTGTCTTCTCTTTCTGTCTTTCTGTCTTTCTGTCTTTCTGTCTTCTCTTTCTGTCTCTCTGTCTTGTCTTTCTGTCTTTCTGTCTTCTCTTTCTGTCTTTCTGTCTTCTCTTTCTGTCTTTCTGTCTCTCTGTCTTGTCTTTCTGTCTTTCTGTCTTCTCTTTCTGTCTTTCTGTCTTCTCTTTCTGTCTTTCTGTCTTCTCTTTCTGTCTCTCTGTCTTCTCTTTCTGTCTTTCTGTCTTCTCTTTCTGTCTCTCTGTCTTCTCTTTCTGTTTTTCTGTCTTCTCTTTCTGTCTTTCTGTCTTCTCTTTCTGTTTTTCTGTCTTCTCTTTCTGTTTTTCTGTCTTCTCTTTCTGTCTTTCTGTCTTTCTCTCTTCTCTTTCTGTCTCTCTGTCTTGTCTTTCTGTCTTTCTGTCTTCTCTTTCTGTCTTTCTGTCTTCTCTTTCTGTCTCTCTGTCTTTCTGTCTTCTCTTTCTGTCTTTCTGTCTTCTCTTTCTGTCTTTCTGTCTTCTCTTTCTGTCTCTCTGTCTTTCTGTCTTCTCTTTCTGTCTTTCTGTCTTCTCTTTCTGTCTTTCTGTCTTCTCTTTCTGTCTCTCTGTCTTGTCTTTCTGTCTTTCTTTCTTTCTGTCTTTCTGTCTTCTCTTTCTGTCTTTCTGTCTTCTCTTTCTGTCTTTCTCTCTTCTCTTTCTGTCTTTCTGTCTTTCTGTCTTCTCTTTCTGTCTTTCTGTCTTTCTGTCTTCTCTTTCTGTCTTTCTGTCTTGTCTTTCTGTCTTCTCTTTCTGTCTTTCTGTCTTTCTGTCTTTCTGTCTTCTCTTTCTGTCTTTCTGTCTTGTCTTTCTGTCTTTCTGTCTTCTCTTTCTGTCTTTCTGTCTTTCTGTCTTTCTGTCTTCTCTTTCTGTCTCTCTGTCTTGTCTTTCTGTCTTTCTGTCTTCTCTTTCTGTCTTTCTGTCTTTCTGTCTTTCTGTCTTGTCTTTCTGTCTTTCTGTCTTCTCTTTCTGTCTTTCTGTCTTTCTGTCTTTCTGTCTTCTCTTTCTGTCTTTCTGTCTTTCTGTCTTTCTGTCTTCTCTTTCTGTCTTTCTGTCTTTCTGTCTTTCTGTCTTCTCTTTCTGTCTTTCTGTCTTCTCTTTCTGTCTCTCTGTCTTTCTGTCTTCTCTTTCTGTCTTTCTGTCTTCTCTTTCTGTCTTTCTGTCTTCTCTTTCTGTCTCTCTGTCTTGTCTTTCTGTCTTTCTTTCTTTCTGTCTTTCTGTCTTCTCTTTCTGTCTTTCTGTCTTCTCTTTCTGTCTTTCTCTCTTCTCTTTCTGTCTTTCTGTCTTTCTGTCTTCTCTTTCTGTCTTTCTGTCTTTCTGTCTTCTCTTTCTGTCTTTCTGTCTTGTCTTTCTGTCTTTCTGTCTTCTCTTTCTGTCTTTCTGTCTTCTCTTTCTGTCTTTCTGTCTTGTCTTTCTGTCTTTCTGTCTTCTCTTTCTGTCTTTCTGTCTTCTCTTTCTGTCTTTCTGTCTTGTCTTTCTGTCTTTCTGTCTTCTCTTTCTGTCTTTCTGTCTTTCTGTCTTCTCTTTCTGTCTCTCTGTCTTGTCTTTCTGTCTTTCTGTCTTCTCTTTCTGTCTTTCTGTCTTTCTGTCTTTCTGTCTTCTCTTTCTGTCTTTCTGTCTTTCTGTCTTTCTCTCGTCTCTTCTTCGTCCAACTTGTTCTGTTCATCCTAAAAACTCTGTATCCTTAAACCTTCCGGCATACTATTGTTTTTATTTATTCACTATCGAGGACCACACCACCACAAATTAATGAAGTTTAACAGATTGTATTAACGAAACAGAAACAACGGATTCATCAAGAATCATGAACAACATAAGCATCAATGAGGATGATTCACGGCGTTGTAATTTATGCTGAGGCGCGGAGGCTTCGGGATCCGGCATGCTCCCGGCCAGACACTTTGAGGGTCCCATGGAGTTAAGAGGTTGTTCGTAAAGGGTGTTCAATAGCACTGATTTATGGAGAAAAAAAAATCAAAAACCTAAAAAATGGAGTTAGGAGGTTTCCTCCCGACAGCAACGATATACACTTTGTAGCCACTGTTGATTTCTCTGAGTGTGAACGTGATGCATTTTGTGTGACATGGAATGGAGGGAAGAGAGAGAGAGAGAATCCTGAGAGGTGGAAATCTCACAATGGCTTTTATAAGTGCGTTCGGGCACGCGCAAAGTAATCATCATAATGTCTCGCCCTACTCTCTGTTTAAATCACTGGTTCCAGTCCCTCTCGGTGGAAAACATCTCAGATAATGTCTCTCCTTACTCTGTTTAAATCACTGGTTCCAGTCCCTCTCGGTGGAAAACATCTCAGATAATGTCTCTCCTTACTCTCTGTAAATCACTGGTTCCAGTCCCTCTCGGTGCAAAACATCTCAGATAATGTCTCTCCTTACTCTGTTTAAATCACAGGTTCCAGTCCCTCTCGGTGGAAAACATCTCAGATAATGTCTCTACTTACTCTCTGTAAATCACAGGTCCCAGTCCCTTTCGGTGGAAAACATCTCAGATAATGTCTCTACTTACTTTCTGTAAATCACAGCCGTGCAACGATGAACCAACATCACGACCTGGACGTTTAACAGTTCTACTGCGTAACCCGCGGTCCCCCCATGTGTCGGTGCTGTGTAATATACGCTAAACCCGCTATTTGTTTAATGTCTTTAATTTGCCGTTTTTTTTATAATTAAAAAAAGAGCGGATTTGTCGCGGACCTGGTGACGTTATGATGACGAAACTGTAAATCAAGCCATGCTCTGGGCTGCTAGGGCTTCTGGGAAAATGAGTTCAATACAAGTGAACGGGGGGTTTGTTTGGACTACAACATGCTGTGTTCGTCTCGCATCGTAATAATGGCGGCATGTTTTTCTCTTCAACAACAAACCATGGGACTATTTTCCTGAAGGATTTCCGTCGATCAAAGCTGCAAATACTTCAGCGTATATATGCTCCAAAGGTAATAGATCAATCCTGGCGGCCTAGATAGGATGGATAGATTAATCTAAGGCCCCCGAAAGTGTTAACCCTGACAGATCTTCCAATCTAGACGATCAAAAAGTACAATCTTTTTCCGTTCAGCGGTTGGGACGATGGCAGGGAGCACTTTGGTAGCCTGTTAGTCGGGAGTGACTGCAGAGATATGATTGATGCAGTGCAGAGTCTGCAGACTTATGTTGAGTGATAGCTGTCTTGTTGAGTCCTCTAAGCCTCCCATGCATTACAGCAGCACCTCTCTAAGCTCAACCAGTCAACCCCACACCGCAACAACCACATTATAGAGAACATCTAGGGGTCTAACACCTCTCTAAGCTCAACCAGTCAACCCCACACCGCAACAACCACATTATAGAGAGAGCATCTAGGGGTCTAACACCTCTCTAAGCTCAACCAGTCAACCCCACACCGCAACAACCACATTATAGAGAGAGCATCTAGGGGTCTAACACCTCTCTAAGCTCAACCAGTCAACCCCACACCGCAACAACCACATTATAGAGAGAGCATCTAGGGGTCTAACACCTCTCTAAGCTCAACCAGTCAACCCCACACCGCAACAACCACATTATAGAGAGAGCATCTAGGGGTCTAACACCTCTCTAAGCTCAACCAGTCAACCCCACACCGCAACAACCACATTACAGAGAGCATCTAGGGGTCTAACACCTCTCTAAGCTCAACCAGTCAACCCCACACCGCAACAACCACATTATAGAGAGAATCTAGGGGTCTAACACCTCTCTAAGCTCAACCAGTCAACCCCACACCGCAACAACCACATTATAGAGAGAGCATCTAGGGGTCTAACACCTCTCTAAGCTCAACCAGTCAACCCCAAACCGCAACAACCACATTATAGAGAGAGCATCTAGGGGTCTAACACCTCTCTAAGCTCCACCAGTCAACCCCACACCGCAACAACCACATTACAGAGAGCATCTAGGGGTCTAACACCTCTCTAAGCTCCACCAGTCAACCCCACACCGCAACAACCACATTATAGAGAGAGCATCTAGGGGTCTAACACCTCTCTAAGCTCAACCAGTCAACCCCACACCGCAACAACCACATTATAGAGAGAGCATCTAGGGGTCTAACACCTCTCTAAGCTCAACCAGTCAACCCCACACGCAACAACCACATTATAGAGAGAGCATCTAGGGGTCTAACACCTCTCTAAGCTCAACCAGTCAACCCCACACCGCAACAACCACATTATAGAGAGAATCTAGGGGTCTAACACCTCTCTAAGCTCAACCAGTCAACCCCACACCGCAACAACCACATTATAGAGAGAATCTAGGGGTCTAACACCTCTCTAAGCTCAACCAGTCAACCCCACACCGCAACAACCACATTATAGAGAGAGCATCTAGGGGTCTAACACCTCTCTAAGCTCAACCAGTCAACCCCACACCGCAACAACCACATTATAGAGAGAGCATCTAGGGGTCTAACACCTCTCTAAGCTCAACCAGTCAACCCCACACCGCAACAACCACATTACAGAGAGCATCTAGGGGTCTAACACCTCTCTAAGCTCAACCAGTCAACCCCACACCGCAACAACCACATTATAGAGAGAGCATCTAGGGGTCTAACACCTCTCTAAGCTCAACCAGTCAACCCCACACCGCAACAACCACATTATAGAGAGAATCTAGGGGTCTAACACCTCTCTAAGCTCAACCAGTCAACCCCACACCGCAACAACCACATTCTAGAGAGCAGCTAGGGGTCTAACACCTCTCTAAGCTCAACCAGTCAACCCCACACCGCAACAACCACATTATAGAGAGAGCATCTAGGGGTCTAACACCTCTCTAAGCTCAACCAGTCAACCCCACACCGCAACAACCACATTATAGAGAGAGCATCTAGGGGTCTAACACCTCTCTAAGCTCAACCAGTCAACCCCACACCGCAACAACCACATTATAGAGAGAGCATCTAGGGGTCTAACACCTCTCTAAGCTCAACCAGTCAACCCCACACCGCAACAACCACATTATAGAGAGAGCATCTAGGGGTCTAACACCTCTCTAAGCTCAACCAGTCAACCCCACACCGCAACAACCACATTATAGAGAGAGCATCTAGGGGTCTAACACCTCTCTAAGCTCAACCAGTCAACCCCACACCGCAACAACCACATTATAGAGAGAGCATCTAATACAAGCGTGACCAATGGTAGCCACGGGGCTGCTGCTATACGGTGTTGTTTTTTGCCAGCAAATTTTTATTTTAGTTTCACTCATATAGTCTCTTGAAACATTGAAACAAGATTGTAGTCGACTAAATCTACAGTTTCTACAGATTCATTTAGTTTTCGTCAGTGGAAAAAGGTAGTCGACGAACATTTTTCGTCTTAGTTTTAGTAAAACAAAATCAACACTGCTGCTATAGGCACTTCCGCAGCACGGCCTCCTCAAACCAAGAGCTCAGCAGATGAAGTCTTAAGTCACTCTATAGCTCCTGAAAGGCAATCCAATACAAGTGAATTTGACTGTACGCAATATCAACTATGTTACACATTACAGAACCTTTATACAACCTAGTCTTGTCCTTTGTAGTCACAGCATACAGTACATCACACTATAACGATTGTTTTAGAGATTATCCACCATCTTTTGTGTTTTATTCTGTCAGAACTTCATTGACGTGTAATTATCGATATATACACTATACAGTAGGTTTAAATTGTTGTGATCATCTCACAACAGATTTTGGTATGCAGTCATCATCAGACTGCTATTCCTGATAATCTATCATTAATCAAGTTTTGCAGCAATATCACGTTAGAAGAGCAGGACATTTTTTTTCTGAGAATGGAGCCTCATTGTCTGCTTTTAGAATGGGGCGGTGGTGGCTCAGGGGTAGAGTGGCCACTAGGGGGCGGCGGTGGCTCAGGGGTAAAGTGGCCGGATGGTAACCGCAAGGTTGCCAGTTCGATCCCTGTGGGCTCCCCCAGAGTTAGTGTCGAAGTGTCCTTGAGCAAGACACTGAACCCCTAATTGCTCCTGATGTGCTGGTTGGTGCCTTGCATGGTTTCCGCCGCCATCGGTGTATGAATGTGTGAATGTGTGTGTGAATGGGTGAATGTAATGCACAACCTATGTAAAGCGCCTTGGATAAAGGCGCTATATAAATGCACAATTTACCATTTAGAAAACAAGAGCAATTTGAATTCAGTGGCATCCTTGAAAAGAGTCTGCCGCGCTGCTGCTGGGGGGATGTTGGGCGAGGGGGGGGGGGGGGGTGTTAGTTCACTGGATCTCTGACGAATATGAACGGAATGCCTGCGACTTGCGGAGGGCCTGTAATTGCAGTAAGTGGAGGTAGGTCACCTGACTCCGATGCGGCTGGGCTCGCATCGATCCAGCTGTCACCGTGACACACAAACCTTGTGCTGCATTTGATATGCAGATGTCCAGGGCTGAGACGTGGCGTGCACGGCGTGCGCTGACCTGGTGATGCCTAACCATAGCTGCTCTCTCTCTCTCTCTCTCTCTCTCTCTCTCTCTCTCTCTCTGGTTTGGCCCTCCTCTTGTATTCATGACATATCGATAAGACAGCTCTTATTACAAGCGCTTTAACCTTGACACTGTGTGTGTGTGTGTGTGTGTGTGTGTGTGTGTGTGTGTGTGTGTGTGTGTGTGTGTGTGTGTGTGTGTGTGTGTGTGTGTGTGTGTGTGTGTGTGTGTGTGTGTGTGTGTGTGTGTGTGTGTGTCTGCTGTCATAGCCCTTCTATTATTTACCACACGTCTCTGTCTGGGAAGAGCTTGCGTGTGAGGCCAGCAATCGTCTCTAGGTAAACAACCACTGCCAATGACAAGGGTGACACACACGCACACACACAGGCTCACACACACACACACACACACACAGAGATCTCTAACCTTATCTACCCTCCCATCCCGGTTCTGATCGATACGTTTTAAGCCGTACGCCATCTGCCAAAACAAACGTTGTTTTCCGCGTCGCATGCGCGTTTGTTTTTTTTGCTTTCCGCCTGAGATGCAGATCGTCATCCTTGGCGCTGCCCCGCCGTGCCCCGCCGTGCCCCGCCGTGCCCCGCGGCCCCTTAGCTGCTGGTCTGCGGTTGATTCGTCAGAGAATCTCATCTCGTCTCTCTGGCTGATGCCTCTATGCCTGCCCCGCACGCTGTCTTCTGGGAATCAAATTAAGCCTGACTGCAGCTGGGTCGAAACAATGTCCCCCGCGTGCACGCACACACACACACACACACCTATACACACACACACCTATACACACACACACACACACACACACACACACCTATACACACACACACGCACACACACACACACACACCTATACACGCAGAATCAGCATGATTTTTAACCACATTAACCATCTTGGGCAAGTCTTTTTCTCTCGTCATGATAATAAGATCTAGAGCTTGCGATGCATTCTGAGCTGTAGATTTAATGTAGTCAATTAACACCTTGGAGGCCCGGAACTATTTAATCCGGACCACTTTTACCGGCGCACCAGAAACTGGTGAGCATGTCTGTGTAGCAGCTAACAATAGCCACACCACTCTAGAGTCGATCGACAACAACGGGAGGTAATAATAAATCTATCGCGCCTAGCGACTGGACCGCGGAAGGCCGTCAAACACAGGATCTTTTTTCAGAATTAGACGGGATGATTTAGATCGTAGGGAGTTATGATCGTTTTAAGATTTCCGTTTTCGTCAGCTAAACAGGCAGGGTACATTTTCGATGACGTGTCACTTTTTGACACGTCATCGGATCGGGCAACAAGCGCTCCTGGGCTCTAGAGCGATGCGAACGGTTTTGATATCATTAATCTCCGTCCTATTTATCAATCTCCGGCTTGGGCACTTGGCCATGACCTTGAACTTGGACGGAGAACTCCGCCCCGGGCCTCCAAGGTGTTAACTTAAGTCCCCTCCTCACGTCTGTATGCAGATTACATTCTGCATATAATTCTATACGTTCCTTCAAACTCTGAACTCTAGAGGGAGTCTGTGGGTCATTGCTCTGAGTCTAATGCTCTTTACAATGTCCTGAACTCTGGAGGGAGTCTGTGGGCTCTGAGTCTAATGCTCTTTACAAGGTCCTGAACTCTAGAGGGAGTCTGTGGGCTCTGAGTCTAATGCTCTTTACAAGGTCCTGAACTCTGGAGGGAGTCTGTGGGCTCTGAGTCTAATGCTCTTTACAAGGTCCTGAACTCTAGAGGGAGTCTGTGGGTCATTGCTCTGAGTCTAATGCTCTTTACAAGGTCCTGAACTCTGGAGGGAGTCTGTGGGCTCTGAGTCTAATTCTCTTTACAAGGTCCTGAACTCTAGAGGGAGTCTGTGGGCTCTGATTCTAATGCTCTTTACAAGGTCCTGAACTCTAGAGGGAGTCTGTGGGTTCTGAGTCTAATGCTCTTTACAATGTCCTGAACTCTAGAGGGAGTCTGTGGGACTGTGGGCTCTGAGTCTAATGCTCTTTACAATGTCCTGAACTCTAGAGGGAGTCTGTGGGACTGTGGGCTCTGAGTCTAATGCTCTTTACAATGTCCTGATCAAAATAATCAATTAGAATATTTTGGCCATTAACCCATTTTGGGGCGGGAACCCCTTTTGGTGTTAGCATTATGTTATGCTTTAGCTATTGGAAAATAGCAGATCTACAAGCTCATAGCGCGCCACCGAGTGGCGCGCTACGAGCTTGTAGGTCTGCTATTTTTGAAAAATCGTGAAAATGTGCCTCAAATCTTTGAATATATATTATTACAGAGTGAACATTTTAACTCAAATGTTTACTTCTGGGGAGGTCCCTGAAACAACACATTTTCAGATGGGGGTCAGCGGCCAATTTCATATATTTTTGGGGGTCCTTGACATGAAATATTGAGAACCACTGATATAGAAACATGAGGTTTTTCAGAAAAAAATACAACGTTGTCAGGCCTAAATGGGTAAATTCAAATGAATGTTGATACTGTATGGCACTCTGAGTATCAAGTAAAAAACAAGGTTGCAGAGCCCCGATGTAGTGCTTCAAAGAAGCTATAGTGTAGGATGCCATCTCTCTAAACAACATGCTAGCTAATGACCTTCTTTGGTCATTAGCTATTTGTGGTCAAGCTAAATAAATCTAAATGACAAATAAACATGAACAAATATAGTTCTAGTTCATTTTAGCTCATGACCCAAAAGGGAAATTTGATCTCCCAAACTAGTGAGAATAGCATCTGATATTTTCCACTACTGCTATTTTTACTACTTTTTTAAAGATGGAATTTTTTTGATTTCTGTATTTATGTATGTTTTGTTTTTTTTAATCTTTTGAAACAATAATATAATATATATTTTTATGTAAGGAGGGACATTTTCTCATGGCCCATAAAAATGAGTCCGCGACCCAGACATGGGTCCCGACCCACTGTATGGGAAACAGTGCTCTATTTTAACCAGCATCTATCAAAGAGACGACAACTCGCCCCTTTACCAACTCACCCCTTTACCAACTCGCCCCTTTACCAACTCGCCCCTTTACCAACTCACCCCTTTACCAACTCACCCCTTTACCAACTCGCCCCTTTACCAACTCACCCCTTTACCAACTCACCCCTTTACCAACTCACCCCTTTACCAACTCACCCCTTTACCAACTCGCCCCTTTACCAACTCACCCCTTTACCAACTCGCCCCGGACGTACAGCCGGCGGAACTTCGCAGCCTGGTAGTATAAATGATGCTTAAACGGTTAAACCTGACCTTATTCCTAAACTTAACCTCAGTAAAACTATGCCTAAAACCTAACCCTATACCTAAACTTAACCTCAGTAAAACTATACCTAAAACCTAACCCTATACCTAAACTTAACCTCAGTAAAACTATGCCTAAACCTAACCATATACCTAAACTTAACCCCAGTAAAACTATGCCTAAACCTAACCCTATACCTAAACTTAACCCCAGTAAAACTACGTCTAAACCTAACCCTATACCTAAACTTAACCCCAGTAAAACTACGTCTAAACCTAACCCTATACCTAAACTTAACCCCAGTAAAACTACGTCTAAACCTAACCCTATACCTAAACTTAACCCCAGTAAAACTATGTCTAAACCTAACATTATTCCTAAACTTAACCCCAGTAAAACTATGTCTAAACCTAACCCTATACCTAAACCTAACCTCAGTAAAACTATGCCTAACCCTAAACTTATTTCTTACCTTATTCTCAGGTAAGAAATAACTGTCGGACCGAGCGGTCGGCGGAAGAATCGAGGGGCGAGATGGTTTAGGGGCGACCGTACCTGATACCAGATGGTTTAGGGGTGACCGTACCTGATACCAGACACACAACCCTGTTTTTGGGAGACGAACCCCTGGTTTTGGGAGACACTATTCAGCTCCCTGACCACGCGACAACAACACTCCCTGCTTTTCATGATATAAAATGGATATACAGTGCCTGCCTGCACATATAAAGTCACTGGAAAACACTGCAGGATATTGATGGTATTCCAGGGGCACATAATAGTCCCAATGTCTGCCATCCCACACTTATAAAACTCCAGCAGGCTCGCAATTTCTGGGCCATTTTAGATCATAGCAGAAGAACCTGTGTAAGAGTGCGGCGAAGGGCTGTCACGATGATGTACTGGTGGTGTTCCAGCCATGAATTTTACATGGTCGGCCTGGCTGGTGCACTGTGGGGGCGGGTCTGGGTGAGGCTCTTAGGGGGTGTGTAGGGAGGTTTGGGTGAGGCTCTGAGGGGTGTGTAGGGAAAGGGGATTCACACTGTCGGACACACAGAATTTGAACGCATTCAGGACGAATTAAGATTAGTTTTTGGCTTTTGTGCCTTTATTGATAGTGAAGATGAACAGGAAAGAGGGAGAGAGAAGGAGAGAGACATGCAGCAAAGGTCGTCATGAACGGGACTCGAACACGCGACGTGCTGTCAGGCCTGAGCCTATATGTGGCATGATGCGCCTGGACTGCTAGGCCAGCGGCTGACCCCTTCTGGTTAAGCATTTTGTTCAACTTTAGCTATTGAAAAATAGAAGAACTACATACAAGCTCTACGAGCTTGTAGATCTGCTATTTTCGAGTATTGTTTTTTCAGAGCAAACTTTTTGAACTCAAATCTTTGCTTCTGGGGGATTGAAGGGGTCCCTGGAACATACATATTTTGAGATTGGGGTCCGGGGGCCAAATTACTGTACATATAATTCTGGGGCTTCTTGATGTGAAAAAACTTGAGAATCACTGACAATCACTGACATAGAATAGAAACAGGAGGTTTTTTTTTCAGAAAACTGATTTTAACATTTTGTAGAATCATGGTCTCGGGTGTAAATGCGTTAAAGGAGAAAGAGGAGTCCTTCTGCCAGGCGTTGTCTCATTTCAGCTCCAGATATAAGTGATAGAGGAAAGAACCGAAGCATGACAGAATACTGGAGAAGGAAAGTAAGAGGAATAGGAGGGATATGAATGAGATGAGGGCAGAGAGAGAGGGAGGGTCATACAACATGACAAGGCCTTTTATCAATGGTATACAGTAAGGTACTACAGAGGAATAGGAGGGATATGAATGAGATCAGGGCAGAGAGAGAGAGAGGGGGTCATACAACATGACAAGGCCTTTTATCAATGGTACAGTAAGGTACTACAGTATGAGGGCAGAGAGAGAGGGGGTCATACAACATGACAAGGCCTTTTATCAATGGTACAGTAAGGTACTACAGAGGAATAGGAGGGATATGAATGAGATGAGGGCAGAGAGAGAGAGAGGGGGTCATACAACATGACAAGGCCTTTTATCAATGGTATACAGTAAGGTACTACAGTATGTGTGCAGTCAGTGAATGAAGCCCCACGAATTCTGGCACCCTTTGTCAAGAGGGTCGTGCCCCTCTTCGCACCCATTGGTTGCCGTTTCGTGGTTGGAAAAAAAGTCCTCTCTCTCCATCCACTGCCATTGAAATAACATGTTTTTCAGTTGCCTCATATTGATATTCTGTGAACTCAATTCTTATTTTAAACTTGGTGTCAGTAAAAAAGGAACATCACAGGTGCAGCACGGTGACTGCATGTCATGTTAGTTTTTAGTTATTTTTCCAAAAATGTTTTTAGCAAATTCAACATAAACAAGGTGGAACCATAGAGCTATAAAGGGTAGAGACCGAACCGGAGCGTTACCCTGCACCCCCCCCCCCCCCCCCCCGCTATTCATTTCAGTTGAAGTTGCTCAGTGGCGTTTTGAAGCACCCGAAGACTGCCGGAAGTATACAAGTAAGACGCGCGAACGCGGGAAGCGAACGCAGCTCGTAAATTGCAAAAACAACAATTAGAATAAATTACGTAATTTTTTAAGGTTTTTTTTAAGTTCTATTTTTTTTGTGTTTTTTAAGATTTTTTTTAAGTTAAGTTTTTTTTTAAGTTAAGTTTTTTTTAAGTTAATTTTTTTTTAAGTTTTTCCTTTTACAGTTTTTCCTTTTTAAGTTTTTTTTTTAAGTTCAGTTTATTTTTTAAGTTACGTTTTTTTTAAGTTAAGTTGTGTGTGTATGTGCGTGCGTTCGTGCGTGCGTGCGTGCGTGTGTGTGTGTGCGTGCATGTGTGTGTGTGTTTTTGTGTGTGATACAGCTGCGCCCTCTGGTGGTGGGCGGGTGGTGTTACAGCGTGACACACACACACACAGACACACAGACATGATCTGCTGGGTCTCATAGTAAATGCTCACTGCGTTCGCAATAATTATAACTCAATGGATCGAGCGAGCAGAAGTTTAGCCTTTAGCCTTTAGCCTCGGTCCGGGGCTTACGCACGTGACGTCATGAACGTCCGTCCACCTTCATTAAAGTGCTGCAATTCCACATTTTGCCAGTAGGTGGTGGCATCGTCAACGTTGGATAGCCTTACTGGGGGCTTGAGTGGAATCTGTTCCCAATTGTTTTGTCTTTTTGAGTGTATTGTATGACCGATCCAGTTTCATATGTTCTGCTCCTCATTTGAATGGTTTCGTGCTTGATGAGATCCCACAAGTTGCCATTTGAAATGGTGTTGGGCAAGAGTTATCGGAGGCCGTGGTTGAAGAATGTCTTTTTTAGTACTAATTTCCCAGGTTTCGGGTGGATTTGACATTTGAGATGGAACAATTTGTAGTTTTGTCTCAAGTGATTTAACCCATTTTGGTGTTTTAAACTTTAGCTATTGAAAAATAGCAGATCTACAAGCTCGTAGCGCGCCACCGAGTGGCGCGCTACGAGCTTGTAGGTCTGCTATTTTTGAAAAGTCGTGAACATGTGGCGCAAATCTTTGAATATATATTCTTTCAGAGCGAACGTTTTTTAACTCAAATCTTTGCTTCTGAGAGGTTCACTGGAACATCACATTTTCAGATGGGGGGTCGGCGGCCAAACGCATATAATTTTTGGGGTCCTTGACATGAAATACTGAGAACTACTGACATAGAAAAAAAATAGGTTTTTCAGAACATTTCCATGATTTAAAGACATTTTTTTAAATTTAATTTCGACGTCAGGCCTGATGGGTTAACTGTACAGCCGTACAACAAGACACCAGAGACCTTCTGGTTGTACCGTTTGTGAAACAAGCTTGTAAATAATCCCCTCTGGAAACCCCTAAGTAAGATGAGAGAGACCCTCCGGCTGTGCCATTTGTACATTAGCTCAGGGGTTCTCAACCCGTGGGTCGCGACCCCTCGGGGGGTCGCCAAATTATTTTAGGGGGTCCCCAAATTATTTTCAAAAAAAAGTTTTTTTTTTTTTTTTTTTTTCACGATTTTTCAAAAATAGCAGACCTACAAGCTCATAGCGCGCCACTCGGTGGCGCGCTATGAGCTTGTAGATCTGCTATTTTTCAATAGCTAAATTATAACAATGCTTAAAACACCAAAAGGGGTTCCCGCCCAAAATGGTTTAAGGTTATTGTAGCAGTCAATTTATATTGGGGGTCGGGAGGGGGCGGGGCGGGGGTCCCCGAGACATTGCCAAAGCATTTCCGGGGGTCCCCGGCCAAAAACGTTGAGAACCCCTGCATTAGCTATAAGACAGACCCCTCAAGTGTGACTGAATGAATGGATTTATTTGCACGTCTGGCTGCCTTTCGCAGCCCATCCCTCACGGCGTTATTCAGACACGTTTTACAATACATTATATTTCCAGCTGACACGACGACACCAACATATTATACTAAAGTAAATGTCACACAATGTATACATAACTCTGATCGAGAGTACATTCAATTAGTCCATTTTGTCAAGATGGAGACTAAAGTGGAGGCAGGAGAGAGGAAAGAACATGAGGAGATAATGGACACAGATGAAATGAAATGATGACTATATTTACCCAGGGTATCTGGGCTAAGCTCAAGAACTTGTTTCCAGCCAGGCCCTGCTCATAGAACACATTTCATCGTAGTGGTTCAATGCCTTGTTCAAGGGCACTTCAGCGGTGGTAATTTTAACGTGTCGGACCGCTGATTCGAACTGGCGACCTTCCGGTATCAAGACCGCTCCGCAATCCGTTCGGCCACCGCTGCCACAATGATGACAGATACATGTGTGTATGTATGTATGTATGTATGTATGTATGTATGTATGTATGTATGTATGTATGTATGTATGTATGTATGTATGTATGTATGTATGTATGTATGTATGTATGTTCACACTTGCTTGCTTTATGAGCTTCCCCCATCTCGTCTTCCCTTTCTTTGTTTTCTTGGAAAACAAAGAAACAAAAATGTTATTTTATTTAAGATGTTGTCGGTTATTATGCAATAGGTATCTAGAAATCCAGAACAGTGGTGGCAATGAACTGGTACTGATGTAGTACCTGGTTGAGCCACCAGAGTGTCCCAAGAGACCTTTACGTCTGTCTAGGGCAGGGGTCCTCAACGTTTTCGGCTGGGGACCCCCGGAAATGCTTTGGCCACGCCCGGCACCAACCCCTCCCCACCACCAATACAAACTGACTGCAAAAATAACCTTAATATTAGAGAAAATATATCATAAATGAATACTGAAACCAGATATAATCATTAAGGAAAGTTTATGCATGTACTTTTAAGTTTATGCACGTATATGTAAACTCTTAATTTTTTTTTTTAAATAATTTGGGGACCCCCCAAAATAATTTGGCGACCCCCCCTTAGGGATCGCGACCCACGAGTTGAGAACCCCCATGGTCTAGGGCAGGGGTTCTCAAAGTTTTTGGCCGGGGACCCCCGGAAATGCTTTGACAATGTCTCGGGACCCCCGCCCCGCCCCCTCCCGACCCCCAATATAAATTGACTGCTACAATAACCTTAAACCATTTTGGGCGGGAACCCCTTTTGGTGTTTTAAGCATTGTTATAATTTAGCTATTGAAAAATAGCAGATCTACAAGCTCATAGCGCGCCACCGAGTGGCGCGCTACGAGCTTGTAGGTCTGCTATTTTTGAAAAAAAGTGATTTTCTTTTTTTTTTAAATAAATATATTTTTTTTCTTTTTTTGAAAATAATTTGGGGACCCCCTAAAATAATTTGGCGACCCCCCTCCCCTAGGGGTCGCGACCCACGGGTTGAGAACCCCCATGGTCTAGGGTATTAGACAGGGTCTAATGCTTCATTTAAACTGTATTGTGCGACACAGGGGAATAAAAGTCGATCTATAAGCTCACAACACATTGCTTTGCAATTATGTTCTGAGCTTGTAGATCGGCTATTTTCGCCAAGGGACACACGGCCATGCAAATCAGGAATAAAGGAGAATTCCATGCTAGAAGGCTTTCTTACCTTTATTTGTAGTTGTTACGTCCCCACTCCCCACCAAAGAGGTCCAGGTGTTAGCACCCCAATGCCCAATTCAATTCAATTCATTGAGGGGCTTATGGTATGGGAAATAATGCGCGTTTGCACAAAATAACACCTGGACCTCTTTGGTGGGGGACGTAACAACTACAAATAACACCTGGACCTCTTTGGTGGGGGACGTAACAACTACAAATAACACCTGGACCTCTTTGGTGGGGGACGTAACAACTACAAATAACATCTGGACCTCTTTGGTGGGGGACGTAACAACTACAATTAACACCTGGACCTCTTTGGTGGGGACGTAACAACTACAAATAACACCTGGACCTCTTTGGTGGGGACGTAACAACTACAAATAACATCTGGACCTCTTTGGTGGGGGACGTAACAACTACAAACAACACCTGGACCTCTTTGGTGGGGGACGTAACAACTACAAACAACACCTGGACCTCTTTGGTGGGGACGTAACAACTACAAATAACACCTGGACCTCTTTGGTGGGGGACGTAACAACTACAAATAACACCTGGACCTCTTTGGTGGGGACGTACCAACTACAAATAACACCTGGACCTCTTTGGTGGGGGACGTAACAACTACAAATAACACCTGGACCTCTTTGGTGGGGGACGTAACAACTACAAATAACACCTGGACCTCTTTGGTGGGGACGTAACAACTACAAATAACACCTGGACCTATTTGGTGGGTGACGTAACAACTACAAATAACACCTGGACCTCTTTGGTGGGGGACGTAACAACTACAAATAACACCTGGACCTCTTTGGTGGGGACGTAACAACTACAAATAACACCTGGACCTCTTTGGTGGGGGACGTAACAACTACAAATAAAGGTAAGAAAGCCTTCTAGCATGGAATTCTCCTTTAACACATATGGCTCCGGTCTCGGAGGACATTAAGTGTGGACGCCGCCACATGCATGCGTCCACAGTTCATTAAACCATTTTGGGCGGGAACCCCCTTTGGTGTTTCAAGCATTGTGTTATACTTTAGCTATTGAAAAATAGCAGATCTACAAGTTCATAGCGAGCTTGTAGGTCTGCTATTTTTTGAGAAATCGTGAAAATGTAGTGCAAATCTTTGAATATATATTCTTTCAGAGCGAACATTTTTTTTACTCAAATCGTTGCTTCTGGGAACAACTTATTTTCAGATAATAATTCTAGGGGTCCTTGACATGAAATAGTATGAGAACCACTGACATAGAAACATAGGGTTTTTCAGAAAACTGTCAGGATTTAGAAGACATTTTGTAGAATCGAGCTCAGGTCTAAATGGATTAATCAAAACCAGCGCAAAGCCATTTCTCTTCATGCCAGTTGCGTTGTGGGGGGAAAATGTGAAAGCAGATAAGTCATTGTGTCAATACTAGGAACTCTATTTGTCTGAGCCTTGAGGGATGTCCTTACAACGTGTGATTGATGGGAACGGGAAGCAGCGTGCAAGCAAACTCACTCACTCACAAACAAGCTCCGACACTCATGCCTGGTTTGCTGGAAAACCCAGAAGTGGTCATATTGTAGGTATATGCAATGTATTGCGACCGAAGCAAGGTCGCGTTTACTATGAAAACCTGCATACCTCCTGCGTGATAATAGGGATTAACAGGCAATTATGGGCACTAGATTTGCCTCCAGTTTAGCAGGCATATATACAGTAATATACGGTAATATACAGGTGTGGTGGTACAATTCAGGAGTTTACCGGAGTTTGTTGGAAAGTTTAACGGGAGTTTCCTGCAATATACACATCCGTATTCCATGCTTTTTGCGCGGATCCGGATGGGTATGTATGTATGTATGTATGTATGTATGTATGTATGTATGTATGTATGTATGTATGTATGTATGTATGTATGTATGTCGGTGTCCTCCAACAAACAATAAGGACCCACCATTCTTGGCGACGTAACTAAGGTACGTGTCCATGTTGGTGTAAGGTCGATAACGGGTCTAAAGCTCAGGATGTTTTTATAGGGTCGGCTGACCATATCCATATATGGAGTTTCTACATTGACCTGATGTCAGCACTAGATGTCTCTGTCGTCTCCATAATATACGGAACTCTCGTGAGAGGAAGCGAGAGCCTTCGTTACGCTCTCCTTCTTGGTCCTTGTTCCCGTCGAGTACGTACGGGTCAGCGCTGGTGGAGCCGGAGGGTCAAGGGTCAAACGTCTCTATAGATGGGCGGTCCCTCAGTTGGCCCCGCCCCCTGACCCCCACCGCGTCCGCAGGTCACGCCAGATCTGGACGAACGGCTCCCGGTTCTTCCAGATCAACTCGTGGCCGCGCGTGACGTACCAAACGCCGAACAGCGCCCCTCCCAGGTGAGCGGCGTGATCGATGAACCGCCACCCCAGCGCCACCCCTGCCGTATCCACGGCCAGGGCGACCTTCAGGGCGTTCCCGGCGGTGAAGGTGACGCCCGGCAGGAAGATCAGAGACATCTTGGATTCCGGCGTCTCGGTGCACACGGCGGCCAGGATGGCCATGATGGCTCCCGACGCCCCCAGCGAAGGACCGAACCTGCCCGTGGCCGTTTTACTCACGTAGCTGGCCAGCGTAGAGACGGCGCCCGCCGACATGTAGACGGCCAGGAACTGCTCCCGGCCCAGCGCGTTGACCACCGGCGTGTTGGAGAAGCTCCACAGACAGTACATGTTGGCGGCCAGGTGGAACACGTCGTGGTGGCTGAACACAGACAGCACCATGGGACCGCACGTCTTCCCGCCGGCGGCCGCGGGGTTGGACGTGAAGTGTCTGAACATGGCCGGCCGTAGGGAAGGAATCCTCCAACAGCAGAACACCAGAACGTTGGCCGCTATGATGCCGGTGGCGGTCCGCTGGCATTCGCTCAAACCGTTCCACCATCGGTTGACCTCTTTGCGAAGGTCTCCTCCTTGCTTCCCCGGCCGTCGTCCCTCCCATGGAGCGACGCCTGCCATGGCCCGGGTCCAGCGGCTCATCCGGTCCCGCCGAGACTTCAGAGACTCGTACTGCCAGATGGCGGCCGCGCCGAACGAACACCCCGTGAAGGCTACGGTGAAGAGCAGCGGTTTGACTAGCGTACCGAAGCCTCCGGTGTTGTTGTTGAAGCTATGGGGGGCCACAGGGGGGCGGGGGGCCACAGGGGGGCCGGCGGCCCTTCCTCTGTGGTGGTGGATCAGATCCTGAGCGGAGGAGGAGGAGTCCGTCCGGGTCTGGGAGGGGTCCGTCGGCTTCTTGGTTGTTCTCTTGAAGCCACATCTCTGCTGGAGGCGGTGGCCCCAACACCACCCTTGCGTTCCCGTGGTGTCGTTAAACGTTTGCTGCTTCGAGTTGAGCCTGAGAACACGGCCTCTCCACGCCATGTTGTTGTCCTGACCTCCTTTAAAAGAACGTTACTAATGTATAAATATACGTGCTGAGTCACTACATCCCTCTAAGAACGGGTCATCTTTTTGATGACATCATATAGCCAACGTACTACACCGTATACTGTAGCTAAGGACATGTCACCTTTTGATGACATCACTCTCTATAAAATACTACTCCAACTAGAGCTGGTTGCACTGTGCAAAAAGCATGGAATACGGAAGGATGTGTATATGACAGGAAACCCCCGTTAAACTTTCCAACAAACTCCGGTAAACTCCCAAATTGTACCATACAATTTACAATTACAATTACAATTACAATTTAGGCATTTAGCAGACGCTCTTAATCCAGAGCGATTTACATTAAGCAAGAACAAAAAGCATGGGAATACATCACATATATAAAAAGCATTCATCAAGAAACATGCGTAAGCTTAGAACGTAGCTAGAACATATCTATATAATGACACTGTACATATAAACTATACATATATATTATACTATGCTGTACATATATACTATGAAGTGCTATGACTACATACAATGCAATTATTGTGCTGTCTACACAACATCACACCTGTATATTACCGTATATTAACTGTACAGTATATGCTGCTAAACTTGTGGTTTACGGGCAAAATACAGTGCCCATAATTGCCCGTTAACTCCTCTTTTCACGCAGTGTTGTCCTGGTCAGGACCCGACGCAGTGTTGTCCTGGTCAGGACCCGGCGCAGTGTTGTCTGGGTCAGGACCCGGCGCAGTGTTGTCCTGGTCAGGACCCGGCGCAGTGTTGTCCTGGTCAGGACCCGGCGCAGTGTTGTCCTGGTCAGGACCCGGCGCAGTGTTGTCTGGGTCAGGACCCGGCGCAGTGTTGTCCTGGTCAGGACCTGGCGCAGTGTTGTCTGGGTCAGGACCCGGCGCAGTGTTGTCCTGGTCAGGACCCGACGCAGTGTTGTCCTGGTCAGGACCCGGCGCAGTGTTGTCTGGGTCAGGACCCGGCGCAGTGTTGTCCTGGTCAGGACCCGACGCAGTGTTGTCCTGGTCAGGACCCGGCGCAGTGTTGTCTGGGTCAGGACCCGGCGCAGTGTTGTCCTGGTCAGGACCCGGCGCAGTGTTGTCCTGGTCAGGACCCGGCGCAGTGTTGTCCTGGTCAGGACCCGGCGCAGTGTTGTCTGGGTCAGGACCCGGCGCAGTGTTGTCCTGGTCAGGACCTGGCGCAGTGTTGTCTGGGTCAGGACCCGGCGCAGTGTTGTCCTGGTCAGGACCCGACGCAGTGTTGTCCTGGTCAGGACCCGGCGCAGTGTTGTCTGGGTCAGGACCCGGCGCAGTGTTGTCCTGGTCAGGACCCGGCGCAGTGTTGTCCTGGTCAGGACCCGGCGCAGTGTTGTCCTGGTCAGGACCCGGCGCAGTGTTGTCTGGGTCAGGACCCGGCGCAGTGTTGTCCTGGTCAGGACCTGGCGCAGTGTTGTCTGGGTCAGGACCCGGCGCAGTGTTGTCCTGGTCAGGACCCGACGCAGTGTTGTCCTGGTCAGGACCCGGCGCAGTGTTGTCTGGGTCAGGACCCGGCGCAGTGTTGTCCTGGTCAGGACCCGACGCAGTGTTGTCCTGGTCAGGACCCGGCGCAGTGTTGTCTGGGTCAGGACCCGGCGCAGTGTTGTCCTGGTCAGGACCCGGCGCAGTGTTGTCCTGGTCAGGACCCGGCGCAGTGTTGTCCTGGTCAGGACCCGGCGCAGTGTTGTCTGGGTCAGGACCCGGCGCAGTGTTGTCCTGGTCAGGACCTGGCGCAGTGTTGTCTGGGTCAGGACCCGGCGCAGTGTTGTCCTGGTCAGGACCCGACGCAGTGTTGTCCTGGTCAGGACCCGGCGCAGTGTTGTCTGGGTCAGGACCCGGCGCAGTGTTGTCCTGGTCAGGACCCGGCGCAGTGTTGTCCTGGTCAGGACCCGGCGCAGTGTTGTCCTGGTCAGGACCCGGCGCAGTGTTGTCTGGGTCAGGACCCGGCGCAGTGTTGTCCTGGTCAGGACCCGGCGCAGTGTTGTCCTGGTCAGGACCCGGCGCAGTGTTGTCCTGGTCAGGACCCGGCGCAGTGTTGTCTGGGTCAGGACCCGGCGCAGTGTTGTCTGGGTCAGGACCCGGCGCAGTGTTGTCCTGGTCAGGACCCGGCGCAGTGTTGTCTGGGTCAGGACCCGGCGCAGTGTTGTCTGGGTCAGGACCCGGCGCAGTGTTGTCCTGGTCAGGACCTGGCGCAGTGTTGTCTGGGTCAGGACCCGGCGCAGTGTTGTCCTGGTCAGGACCCGGCGCAGTGTTGTCCTGGTCAGGACCCGGCGCAGTGTTGTCCTGGTCAGGACCCGGCGCAGTGTTGTCTGGGTCAGGACCCGGCGCAGTGTTGTCCTGGTCAGGACCCGGCGCAGTGTTGTCCTGGTCAGGACCCGGCGCAGTGTTGTCCTGGTCAGGACCCGGCGCAGTGTTGTCCTGGTCAGGACCCGGCGCAGTGTTGTCCTGGTCAGGACCCGGCGCAGTGTTGTCCTGGTCAGGACCCGGCGCAGTGTTGTCCTGGTCAGGACCCGACGCAGTGTTGTCCTGGTCAGGACCCGGCGCAGTGTTGTCCTGGTCAGGACCCGGCGCAGTGTTGTCCTGGTCAGGACCCGGCGCAGTGTTGTCCTGGTCAGGACCCGGCGCAGTGTTGTCCTGGTCAGGACCCGGCGCAGTGTTGTCCTGGTCAGGACCCGGCGCAGTGTTGTCCTGGTCAGGACCCGGCGCAGTGTTGTCCTGGTCAGGACCCGACGCAGTGTTGTCCTGGTCAGGACCCGGCGCAGTGTTGTCTGGGTCAGGACCCGGCGCAGTGTTGTCTGGGTCAGGACCCGGCGCAGTGTTGTCCTGGTCAGGACCCGGCGCAGTGTTGTCCTGGTCAGGACCCGGCGCAGTGTTGTCCTGGTCAGGACCCGGCGCAGTGTTGTCCTGGTCAGGACCCGGCGCAGTGTTGTCCTGGTCAGGACCCGGCGCAGTGTTGTCCTGGTCAGGACCCGACGCAGTGTTGTCCTGGTCAGGACCCGGCGCAGTGTTGTCCTGGTCAGGACCCGGCGCAGTGTTGTCCTGGTCAGGACCCGGCGCAGTGTTGTCCTGGTCAGGACCCGGCGCAGTGTTGTCCTGGTCAGGACCCGGCGCAGTGTTGTCCTGGTCAGGACCCGGCGCAGTGTTGTCCTGGTCAGGACCCGGCGCAGTGTTGTCCTGGTCAGGACCCGACGCAGTGTTGTCCTGGTCAGGACCCGGCGCAGTGTTGTCTGGGTCAGGACCCGGCGCAGTGTTGTCTGGGTCAGGACCCGGCGCAGTGTTGTCCTGGTCAGGACCCGGCGCAGTGTTGTCTGGGTCAGGACCCGGCGCAGTGTTGTCCTGGTCAGGACCCGGCGCAGTGGTGTCTGGGTCAGGACCCGGCGCAGTGTTGTCCTGGTCAGGACCCGGCGCAGTGTTGTCCTGGTCAGGACCCGGCGCAGTGTTGTCCTGGTCAGGACCTGGCGCAGTGTTGTCTGGGTCAGGACCCGGCGCAGTGTTGTCCTGGTCAGGACCCGGCGCAGTGTTGTCCTGGTCAGGACCCGGCGCAGTGTTGTCTGGGTCAGGACCCGGCGCAGTGTTGTCCTGGTCAGGACCCGGCGCAGTGTTGTCCTGGTCAGGACCCGGCGCAGTGTTGTCCTGGTCAGGACCCGGCGCAGTGTTGTCCTTTAACGTAACCGAGATGCTGAAATCTCTGACACAACGATGTCCGGGATTGAGAATATCTGGGTTGTAAGGCCAGATATCCTGACTCACGAGTATAGCAGATTATGCTTCACTCTATGTATCAATGGAAATACCCACTCTTTAGAATGGGCTTAACCCATTCTGACCTGAGATCAGATTCTAAAAATGTCTTCTAAATCCTGACAGTTTTCTGAAAAAGCTATGTTTCTATCAGTCGTTCTTCGACTTTTCAAAAATAGCAGACCTACAGTACAATTTGTTTTTTCTTTTTAATAATAATTCAACTTGATCAACTTGTATGTGTCAAATAAACCATATATGTACTATATATGAAAATGTTATAGAATATAACTGCTGTCCTGTGCACATACAGTAGCATTAACTGCACAGTCAAAGGCATTGGGGTTGACTCAGCAACATCATTGTCTACAGCTACAGTAGCACAGAGAAATGCAGACAGCTAAAGATGAAATAATACATTTATATTCTATTCTTTGTTAGATCTCTGGAGAAACAGTCTTTTCTTGGGTGGGTAGATGATAGCTTTTCAAAAGAATCGGCGCTCGCACGCCGCGCGCACACACACACACACACACACACACACACACACACACACACACACACACGCGCACACAAACTGCACTCACACACACTCCTGTGTTTACCCCATAACCGTTGTCTACTTAAATGCACTCTGCATCTTAACACACTTCTCTGACAGCTTCTCTCTTCACTTATTCTTTTCATGTGGTCCCGAGGAGGAGGCTTCCATGTGATGTCACACTGATTCTGAATCCTCACATTATGCTATCAGTCCATTTACCTCAAAGCTGGTGCTCAAAGCCCTCCAAGTGTGCACGCTTGTCACACTGTAGAAGGACATGATATCATGCCCTTTCTACACCCGGTCTAAAGAATCATCTCCCTTCTACTCCTAAACCAAACTCAGTCCAGTAGTTATTTTTTTAACTTTTTTAACCACTAAAACCCTAGACATGTTTACTATATTCCCTATGGGATATTTCTACAGGCTTAAAAACACATCTTGCAGGAAAATGAGACGATGACAGTGCCTTACAACAGAAAGCCAACTATTAACTTTTAGGGCATTTTTAGGACATCTGGTCACCCTATAGCCGTATACTTAGTTGACCATTATTCCCATGGGCTTATACACTAAATATCTTCAAAGAAAATATAGTTATCTACCAGTGAAGCAACAGAATAGATTGATGCAATTTGTACTTAGCTCTTTAGCTCTTAATCCAGAGCGATTTACAATAAGCAAGAACAAATTAAAAAGCATGGCAATACATCACATACTGTAGGCCTACATAGAAAATAGTTATCATGAAACATGCGTAAGCTAAGAACGTAACAGTGGAATATCTATAATGAAACTATACATATAAACTATGCATACTATACTATACATATATACTATAAAGTGCTTTGATTACATAAAATGCAATACTAGTGCTGTCTACGTAACATGCTATAAGTCTGTATAAAATGCTATCTAAGTCTACATAAAGTGCTATCTAAGGGGCTAGGCCGGGCATGAAAGTGCTACGGGTCATTGTAGGCGACGTGAGCTGTTGATCTGAGCTGTTGATCTGAGCTGTTGATCTGAGCTGTTGATCTGAGCTGTTGATCTGAGCTGTTGATCTGAGCTGTTGATCTGAGCTGTTGATCTGAGCTGTTGATCTGAGCTGTTGATCTGAGCTGTTGATCTGAGCTGTTGATCTGAGCTGCAGGCAATTCTGCCGCAGTCACCATGACTTCTGGATGATGTTGACGGGAAATAATGATGCAAGAATGTTGTTATCAGTTGTTATTGTCATATTAAAGTATTGTGAAAGAGGTGTTGGCGAGAAACGGATAATGTTTAGTAAGAAGACCTGACCATGATGACCTTCATTATAATATAGGCCTAACAACAAGACACAAGACGTGGTCTACTAGAGAATGGCATGGTGGGCACGCTTTTCTGGACCCACTGAAAGATCGGCCATTTGTTTTTCAGGTTCAGTTTCAGGTTCATGTATTTGTTTGTCCCAGAGGGGCGACGTGGTGTAACAGCAAAGCATCATAACAGGCAGACAACTTAAATCACATATAATACAGTAAATATGTTACACATACAAACAATAAAACAGGGTGGCAGTTGACAGCCGGATTAACACCTCTGAGGGCCCCTGGGCACTGAAGCTCGAAGGGCCCCCCTTCACGCGCGCGCAACATTTTTGCTGTTTCGGAGCCGTTTTGGGGCAGTTTTATGCCGTTATATTGGCCTATTTCCGGTCGCCTACCCCCCCCCCCCCCCCCCCCCAGAGTGACAGCCAATCTAGCGCATTGTTGCTGCTTTACACACAATTGCACTTTTCAGCTGCCCTTCTCACCAACAATAAAACACTAATCTTTTTAGACACCATTTATTTCATTCGGATTAGCAGGGAAATTTTCTGTGGAGCTTTAAAAAAAAATCTTTTTTTCTTCTTTTTTTTAGGGGCCCCTGGTGCCCAAGGGCCCCTGGACACGTGCCCAAAGTGCCCATATGGTAGATCCGGCCCTGGCAGTTGAAGTTATCAGTGTAACATTTGGAATTCATCATCACTTGCAAGAACAGTTGTATATTAACCCATTTTGGGGCGGGAACCCCTTTTGGTGTTTAAAAAAATATATATTTTATTTTTTATTTTGTTATGAAGGGACAGACAGTAGGCTGACAGGAAATGGGGAGAGAGATGGGGGGGGGGAAGACATGCAGTAAAGGCCGTCAGGATCAGGAGTCGAACCTGCGGCACACTGCCAGACTGGGTTACCAGCCAAGGTGCCTGGACCATTGAGCCATGGCCCAGGCCCCCTTTTGGTGTTTTAATTTAGCTATTCAAAAATAGCAGACCTACAAGCTCATAGCGCGCCACTCGGTGGCGCGCTATGAGCTTGTAGGTCTGCTATTTTTGAAAAATCGTGAAAATATTTATTTCAGAAAACTGGAGGATTTAGTAGATTTTTTTTAAATTTCGAGGTCAGGCCTAAATGGGTTAAAACATACAAGAAGTGACAAAGTTACCTCCTCCTCATATCAGCATTTACGGCCTTAATAGATACAGGCACGAAGGACAATTTAGGCGAAGGCCAGAACCTATAGGCGAAGGCCAGCAGGGAGCAGCCTGTATTCAGAGCTGAGGGGATGAGAGATTTACAAAAACAATATTTATATCAAGTATTTAAAGCCTATAGAATCCAGCCATACAGCATACTGGTGAGTCACGACCATGTCAAACCTTTTGATTCTGTGGAAAAAATGAAAAACGCGCCCATACGGAACTGTTCCTTCCTTCCACACGCTACGTCCGGCCGGGGAAAAACTCTCCCGTCAGGTAAAAAGAAGCAGCTTGGACTCCTCATGCATAGGAGGAAGCATGAGGTGAGTCCGCTGACCTCTAAATGGACAGTTTTCAGTGGTTCCATACAACCACGGCCAGCTATGCTCTATATGCACACAAAATAAAACATAATCAACAATCCAACATGCAGGAGTACCAGGAGGAGTACCAGGAGGAGTACCAGGAGTACCAGGCAGGAACAAGTATAATCCTATTACTGTACATGTCCTGTTGCTATACAGTGGCTCTATAGAGCGTCGCAGTCCCGCCCCCGACGTTTTTTGCAACTGAATGGCTGGAAAATGGAGTTTACAAGAGTTATAGTTAGTTACATATAGTACACATAGTACATGCATACACCTTCCCTAATGATTATATCTTGTTTCAGTATTTATAGTGTATTGTCTCTATTATTAACGTTATTGTAGCAGTCAATTTATATTGGGGGGCGGGGCAGGGGTCCCGAGACATTGCCAAAGCATTTCCGGGGGTCCCCGGCCAAAAACGTTGAGAACCCCTGGTATACACTAGTATATACATGTTCATACATGTTCAGCATCATGCAGGTGTGTTACTGTACATGTTATATAGAATGTTTAGCATTGGCATGACACTGGGTTAAAATAAAATAGAAAGTAGCAGTAGGTTCAGTGTTCTTAAGGTGTTTCAAAGACCAGTTTGTGCAGCAGAATGTATACGGTATTCCAGCCTGTCTGTATTTAGGCATTTGGTCAGGCAAAAGATCCACACATTTTAAATGCTTGTACAAATCCTTAGTTTTAACACATTCCCTGCCAGGTATTAATTCATTCATTGTTTCGGCCCTGCCGATGATGTCTTTACAGTTGTTACATATTAATCTAAACAATGTGTGGCATTTCACTGTGCCACTGACACTGAAGTGAACTTTATATATATTATTTGATGCTTGATTCAAGTTGATTGATAATTGGTTGACTCTATTGCAGGGAGCAACTATCAGCTGTGGGGTGTGGGGAACATACCAACTATCAGCTGTGGGGTGTGGGGAACATACCAACTATCAGCTGTGGAGTGTGGGGAACATACCAACTATCAGCTGTGGAGTGTGGGGAACATACCAACTATCAGCTGTGGGGTGTGGGGAACATACCAACTATCAGCTGTGGGGTGTGGGGAACATACCAACTATCAGCTGTGGGGTGTGGGGAACATACCAACTATCAGCTGTGGGGTGTGGGGAACATACCAACTATCAGCTGTGGGGTGTGGGGAACATACCAACTATCAGCTGTGGGGTGTGGGGAACATACCAACTATCGGGTGTGGGGTGTGGGGAACATACCAACTATCAGCTGTGGGGTGTGGGGAACATACCAACTATCAGCTGTGGGGTGTGGGGAACATACCAACTATCGGGTGTGGGGTGTGGGGAACATACCAACTATCGGGTGTGGGGTGTGGGGAACATACCAACAGTTTGTTTAGTACTCTGATTTATCATTGTGTATATTATGTGGATAATGTGTGGCTGTGGAATATTATGTAACACTTTAAATGTGTATAGGAAATGTTTTGTCTCTGGACATTGAGAAACTGGGGAAATTGTGGAATCAATTTAGGGTTGGTATGGTCCGTGGGAGGGGCTTAGCCTATATAAGTAGGGAGACTTCCCACTGCCAGTGTGAGGACCGAGGGCCAACATGCCCATGCTGTGCAAATACCTTCGTTCAGTTTTGATGGTCTGTGAAAAGGTGAATAAAGAACAGACTTCTCTGCATCCAAGGTCTCTGTCTGACAGTTTTCTCCAACTTTTGGCTGTTCTTCCTACATGTGCCTTATATTTTCAGCAAACACTACCCACACTATAGGGCGAAGTGTGACACAATGTGTGTGGCCTTTTTAGATTATTCATATAGTTAGGAATTTTGTGTTAGGAGAATTAGGCATTCGCCGACACAGAAGAAATCTGATAATTGTTTCATCAATGACATGACATGCAATACACCTCCATATAATGTTCATTGTTGAGGACATGCAATACACCTCCATATAATGTTCATTGTTGAGGACATGCAATACACCTCCATATAATGTTCATTGTTGTGCAGAAGGTTGCGTTCATGACTCCAGCAAGTCTTGTATTTGAGTTGAATATAAGCTTTAACTGTGTCTCTATGTAGGCTATATATTTTGGTGGTGTTGTGGTTTATTTTCAGCAATCACTTTGACCTGTTGTAGCCAAGGCATTGCTTCTATTTGATATTAGCACCATATCAGCAGTTGACCTGTTGTCTTTGACCTGTTGTAGCCAAGGCATTGCTTCTATTTGATATTAGCACCATATCAGCAGTTGACCTGTTGTCTTTGACCTGTTGTAGCCAAGGCATTGCTTCTATTTGATATTAGCACCGTAGCCAAGGCATTCCTTCTATTTGATAATAGCACCATATCAGCAGTTGCCACTTTGTTGCTAGCTTGTTAAATAGTGTGTGAGAATTGTGCAATGTGTCTTATTTCTATTAACTTGTTGTTCATATAGGCCATGTTTGTTTACAGGCCAGTGAGGCTACAGAGCTGTTTACTGGTTCTATTGTATGTTTATTTCTCTTTAGAAACCAACAACAACTTACCCAACAATGCAACTTATCTGACCAGCATTTCGTTATTAAAACTCACTAAAGAGGACCTTGACTCCTGTACTTTTACTGGCACCCCTGAGGCGAAACGGAGCAGAACCCAAACCCAGCTATAAACATTAATATACAGTCCTTACTCCTTACCCACAAACCCTATAAACATTAATATACAGTCCTTACTCCTTACCCACAAACCCTCACTAACACAAAGAGTTCTTTGGACTTTTCACAATGCATATTTATTAAAGGACCACTTTTCAACATCACTTCATATAATAGGTCCTAACTAATGTTCATGATAAAACACCACCATTTTTTCCTACTCAGTCTGTGTCTCATAGGAGGGCTTTGGACAGTTCGGACACCCGTCCACCAGTGACATCATCATTAGGCAGATTCTTTTTTTAAACAAGATTTGTTTTAAAATATATTTAGATTTGTATTATCGTGAGAACGATGGCTTCAACTTTTGCATTGCTACTTTTCAGGAAAAGAAAGCCTGCCATTTCTATTAGCTTGGATTCACCATCGATGATGTCTCTGGTGGACGGGTTTCTGAACTGCCCACAGCCCTCCTATGAGACACAGACTGAGTAGGAAAAAATTGTGGTATTTTATCATGAACATTAGTTAGGACTAATTATAGGAAGAGAAGTTGAAAAGTGGTGAAGTGATCCTTTAATAGGCCTATCTCACAGAATGTCCCGCCCCCTTAATACGCCCCCTTTCGGGGTTAGTGGTGATAGCGTGACGTCACTCCATAGACACTACATGTTAACAGAGGTCATTTAAGAAGTCTACAACTTTTATTTTCTCAAGGTAAGGTTTGTTCTATCTGTTCGAGCTGATTTACCATCTTGTTTGCTTCATAATAATATTGGTCTGTCACATTTTTACATTAGGAAATGTACTTAGATTCTCCAGAGAAAAAAACGTGTAAATGCCAATGTTAAATGACACCACTATCTACCGGAAGGGGGCGTGGAAAGGGGGCTGTGAGATAGGCCTATTGGGACAGCATGCAATGACGAGATATTTTCAAAACCAACTTTATCTTGCAGCAAAAATAGAAAGAGACTTAATTAATGCAAACAAGGGAGAGAACTACAGTCTACAGTAGTTTAACCATGAGAGATTCATCGAAAACACCTGACCTTTTTTCTGGTGACTGATATTGTCCTTCTAATATGTGTGTGTGTGGGGGGGGGGGGGTCCCGTGGGGTCCCGTGTTTTTTCATTTACTGTTTTCATTTATGTTTAGTATAATTGTTTATTCTTTAGTATCCTCCGTCGCGCAGCAGTGTCTGCCACATCTTCCAAAACAATTATTCAAAAATAAATGAAAACAGTAAATGAAAAAACACGGCCACCTCACGTATTAGGAGGACAATATCAGTCACCAGGGGAAAAAAGCCGGATGTTTTCGATTAATCTATCACGGTTAAAATGGGGTTTTGAAGTTAAAAGTTAATCTAAATACTGAATCAAGCAACTTAAAACAAACTGTCTGGGATGTTCACATAAGCCTGAGTAGACGATAAAATACGTTTTTGTTTAAAGTGAAATATCGTTGACAACGCTGTGTCATGCTGGAAAAACTCACATAATGTAATCATAATAATAATAAAACTTTATTTGTAAAGCACCTTTCATGACATGAAATGCAGCTCAAAGTGCTTTACAGATGTGTCGTAATGCCATACATTGTGAGCTTGTAGACATAGATAGATCTGCTATGTGTTGCATGAATCGGGCTTCACTCTTTCCTTTTTAATATGGCAGGGCAGGAGGCTAGACAAGGCTCTACTGTGTTACCAACTCGGAGCTGAAAGGAGAGCTGAGTTCAGGATTTGATTTGTAAAAAAATAAACCCCCAAAGAAATAGATTCTTAACCATTTAAAGTTTAAACCATATATATACTTTATTGACCAGCTTTCCCCAGGGTCATACATTACATTTATACCATATCTCTTTTTATTCATGTTCTATAAATTGACACCCAACAAATCCCTGGCTCTAATTATGCTTTAGCTATTGAAAAATAGCAGATCTACAGGCTCATAGCGCGGCACGTGCCGCGCTATGAGCCTGTAGGTCGGCTATTTAAAGTTGTATTTAAATCTTTGAATATATATTATTACAGAGTGAACATTTTAACTCAAATCTTTGCTTCTGGGGTTAGGGTCCCTCATGGAACAACATTTTATTATATTACATATCATTTTTTTGGGGTCTTTGACATGAAATATTGAGCACCACTGATACAGAAACATAAGGTATTTCAGAAAAACTGTCAGGATTTTGAAGACATTTTTTTTAAATTTCGACGTCAGGCCTTAAATGGGTTTAATGTCCACTGCTGGCCACCACGGGCGTGCGGGTAGTCGGAGCACCCGCGTGGTGGTCAGCGTGGACAGGCTCATGGATACTCTGGACGTGGCCTACCGGCATGCGGCGTCCGCCGTTCTTGCGATGACGGCGGCTGGGGCGGCCCGAGCGACCTCCACCCCTGCCATGGTGACGGCGCCAACTGGGAATGGGACGTTTTCCCCAGCCAGACCGACGACGCCAACCGCCAACGCGACGTTTTCCCCAGCTACGCCAACCGCCAAAGCGACGTCCACCCCAGCTACGCCAACCGCCAATGCGGCGTCCACCCCAGCTACCCAAACCGCCAATGCGGCGTCCACCCCAGCCAGACTGGAGACGGCGGCCCGTGCGGCGTCCACCCCAGCCAGACTGGCGACGGCGGCCCGTGCGGCGTCCACTCCGGACGGTCTTCATGCGGCGCACGCTTCCAGCGGTGTGTTGTGGGACATTCACACCGTACCTGAGGAAGGAGGCCATAATTCAACATTGACTTTTTTTTTTTACAACATTGACAAAAACAATTAATAACAATGTAAATTGCTCCTTACAATTTACAATTCAGGCATTTGGCAGACACTCTTAACCCATTTTGGGCCGGGAACCCCTTTTGGTGTTTTAAACATTATGTTATAATTTAGCTATTGAAAAATAGCAGATCTACAAGCTCGTAGCGCGCCACCGAGTGGCGCGCTACGAGCTTGTAGGTCTGCTATTTTTGAAAAATCGTGAATAAAATATTTATTTCAGAAAACTGGAGGATTTAGAAGATTTTTTTTTTTAATTTCGAGGTCAGGCCTAAATGGGTTAATCCAGATAGCGACTTACAGCAAGCGAGAACCAAAACACATGGTAATGCATCATATACATAAAAAATAGTCATCATGAATCATACGTAAGCTCAGTGGAATATCTATATAATGAAACTATATGCATATACAGTCCAGTTCTGTTGGTCTGTTCCTCGCTGACATCTACTAATAATATAGAGTGCTATGCTTACATAAAATGCTGTCTAAGTTACATAAGTTGAGCCTTTGCATACGCCTGTAAGGCCGTTGGGGCTATATTGTTTTATAGTTATAGTGCTCAGTGGAAATGACTTGTTTTTATAGCTGTAAAGCAGAATCGTGGTTTTAGATGAGGGCTATAGGTAGTTGTTGTTGTTGTTATTATTATTTGTTGGAGTAGTTATTTAGTGTTAATATGGATGTTATTAGCATGTTGTTTTGACAGATGCCAGGTTAATTTGTTGACCTGGCATCCCATTGACTATAGTATTCACACAGCGGCCATTTTGCTCTGACATCATTACAGTGTGTGCAGGTTGGGGATAAATGTCACCCGAACGGGGTGGTATTTCATTAACTTAATACTATTTAGTTAAAGGACCACTTCACCACTTTTCAACCTATCTTCATATAATAGGTCCTCACTGATAATCATGATAAAATGGCACGATTTTTTCCTAATCAGTCTGTGTCTCATAGGAGGGCTGTGGGCAGTTCAGAAACCGTCTTCCAGTGACATCATCATTAGGCAGATTTTTTTTTAAACAAGATTATTTTACAAAAATGTTTAGATGGCTTCCATTTTCAGGACTAGAAAGCCTGCAGTTTCTATTAGCTTGTATTCCCCATCGATGATGTCACTGGAGGACGGTTTCTGAACTGCCCACAGTCCTCCTATGAGACACAGACCGAGTAGAAAAAAATTGCGCCATTTTTTCATGATTATTAGTGAGGACCTATTATATGAAGATAGGTTGAAAAGTGGTGAAGTGGTCCTTTAATGAAATGCCACCCCGTTCGGGTGACAGTTAAGTTAAAGGAACATTCCATGCTAGAAGGCTTTCTTACCTTTATTTGTAGTTGTTACGTCCCCACCAAAGAGGTCCAGGTGTTATTTTGTGCAAAAGTGCATTATTGGCTATTTCCCCTAATATAAGCCCTCAATGGGGGTTGGGGTTTTTGTGCTAATTCGCTTATTTCCATCGAAATAAGTAGTAAAGTGTGCCGCTTGGGATACTATTTACATTATGAAGAGAGGATACTGTATATACATTTATTTATTTATTTTTTGAGCGATGGAAATAAGCGAATTAGCACAACACCCCATAGCATAACATTAAATTAAATGCAATTCAATTCAATTCATTGAGGGCTTATGGTAGGGGAAATAGCCAATAATGCGCTTTTGCACAAAATGACACCAGGACCTCTTTGGTGGGGACGTAACAACTACAAAGAAAGGTAAGAAAGCCTTCTAGCATGGAATTCTCCTTTAACCCATTTTGGGCGGGAACCCCTTTTGGTGTTAGCATTATGTTATGCTTTAGCTATTGAAAAATAGCAGATCTACAAGCTCATAGATCGAGCTTGTAGATCTGCTATTTTTGAAAAATCAAAGAACGACTGACATACTGTAGAAACATAGCTTTTTCAGAAAACTGTCTGAAGACATTAGAAGACATTTTTAGAATCTGATCTCAGGTCAAAATGGGTTGATAGCAAAATGGCCGCCTTGTGAATATTTACAATTTACAATTTAGGCATTTAGCAGACACTCTTAATCCAGAGCGACTTACATTAGGCAATGACAAAACAAATAACAAAAGCATGGCATACATCACATATATAAAAAAGTAGTTATCATGACTCAAGCGTAAACTAAGAACGTAACAGTGGTAACAATATGGTGAATAGTTTGTATAGTTTCAATGTACAGATGAGTTTTATATTATACTGTTAGGAATGATGACATGTTCTTGGTTTACCTACTGTACTGTATGATCTCTATGCATGTGATGTACTGTACCTCATGTTTACCGTGCTTACTGTAAATGGCTCTGGATTAAACCCATTCAGGACGGGAACCCACGTTTTGGTGTTTTAACGTAAGCATTACTGTTATACTCTAGCTATTGAAAAATAGCAGATCTACAAGCTCGTAGCGCGGCACTCAGTGCTATACGCTTGTACGCTTGTGGCTTGTAGATCTGCTATTTTTCAATAGTTTGAAATAGCATGAAATAGTTTGAGAACCACTGATATAGAAACATAGGGTTCCCCTTTTGGTGTTAGCATTATGTTATGCTTTAGCTATTGAAAAATAGCAGATCTACAAGCTCATAGGGCGCCACCGAGTGCCGCGCTACGAGCTTGTAGGTCTGCTATTTTCGAAAAATCGAAGAACCACTGACATAGAAACATAGCTTTTTCAGAAAACTGTCAGGATGTAGAAGACATTTTTAGAATCTGATCTCAGGTCAGAATGGGTTAAAGAGTCCTTACTTGTTAAACGTCTGAACGTCTGAACGCCTCAAAGTGACTGCATGATTCTCTACAACACAAAGACAAAAACATGTATATCATTCATCTAAAATATCATTATTATATCATCTATTATATCATTCATAACTTAGATCATCTCCACAAAGCACTGTCATATACATGAACTGTTTTCTTATGTTAAAAAAAATACAATATGTTTGAAGCTATTATAATTAATTAGCTGAATAATTAACTAACACCATGGAGAGTGCAAAGTACTCATGAGTAGACTAACTACTAAATTGTGATTACATTATGAAAGCAAGGCGTGTACACAATAATCATATTATTGATATACAGTAGCATATTATGCTACTGTATATCCATAATATCCTGTACTGAAATAAATGCTTTGAAAAGATGCACAGAATTAGACTGAGCTTAGAAATGTGACCAGATTTGACAGAGAGCCTGCCATCGCGCAAATTCCAGCTTTTCACCAGAGGAGAAAAAAACCCCAAATGAGTTAATAGCACAGGCAGACTCTTCACATAAAGTGTCAGAGCTGAAATAGCTAAATATGAAATAATTGCTTAGTGTAATTTTAGAGTCCACAGAAGTGAACCTCAAGCCTGTTTTCTCAACTCGCTGTTTCCCTGCAAGACATTACTCTATAAGCCATATCTCCACAACTGGTGGGTCAAACTGAACAACCAATATGTCAATTTGAAGCTATGATTCCCTGCTTTCACATGACATGAATAAACGAAAATTAAAAAGTCCCTCAGTCAAATTTGGTTATGGTAACAATTAATCAATGTATTTTAAATGAACTAAACTAAATCCAAACAACATGTCCAGTGCAGAATACGTTCAGTACAGTAGATGGATGGCTGACTATTTCAGCCATCTCAATAGTTTTTGACACTGACGCATCCATACCTAAAGCCCATGTGGTGTATTATGAATCATAACATAGGCATAACTACATGGTTAGTCACAATTGTACATATAACTCTAAACTTCTGCAAGCCTGATCCATGATCCAGTGTCTCACCAAAGTAACTGACTAAAACGGTCTAAAGGCTATCTGTGGGTAGGGTCAGCGACCACAGCCTTGCCTTACGGCAGCTGTAGAAATACCTAGGCTATTCAGGAAGACCACCTGGGGCTTCCTGGTTGACCTGGGCCAATCTTTATTAGGCATTCTATTATTATAGTGCCTGTCACAGGTGGGGGTCTTTGACTTAACTGACACACACACACACACACACACACACACACACACACACACACACACACACACACACACACACACACACACACACACACACACACACACACACACACACACAGTGACACCCACATGTTAGAATTGTATAAGATGGGACACAGAAGAGTTGGGAGGGAAAGGTTGGTTGGTTGGTTGGAGTGGGAGAACGGAGGACAGGCTTGGCCTGGCCTGAGAATGCTGTATGGAACTGATGGAAAGATGACTTGCTGCTTGTAACTTGATGTAACTATGGGAGCTGCCTTGATTGAATAAAGAAGGACTTTGCCTGGATATCGCGACTCACTTCATGCTATATTAAGGAAAATAAGGTTATAATCCACAGACCTGTTTAAGGATAGATTCCACAAGTGGCGCCCGGCGTGGTCTTGATGACGTGGAGGGATATTCTACGGCACGGAAACCGAACCTGCGAAGGATCTGTGGATTTCCCTAAATTTTTCTTTTTTTTTGGAGTGAGTTCTGCGACCCCAAGACTGACAATGATGCTGAGACGAGTCTGTTGTTGAGGCCTGGTGTTACGTGAGGACTGAGGAGTGAGCTTCTGTTAGGGAGTTTAGGAGTTTGAGTTGAGCGATAGTGTGTGCATGGTACAGTATGATTGTGGGCGTATGTGCTTTGTCTGTCTGTTTGTGTCTGTGGGTCTATGTTCATATTATGTGTTAGGGCTGGTCGGTCATCATTGAGCTGTGATTGAATGCCAAATAGTTCTCACTTTAGTCCATTTGTTGCTATTTTAATTGTGCGGTCACTGGTAATTTTGGTTATCATGGCTGTATACATTGTTTTTTGGGGGTGATTTGGCATTTATTCTTGGTTCACCGGTGCTCTCCTGGTTTACGGTAGGGAGGGACAGTGTCTGTGTGTTTCTCTTCTGGGGACACACACGCTGGGGGGTCTTCCTTTGTCTCAGGGCATGGTAGTGGGGAGAATTTTACTTTTTATTTGGGTGGTTTAATTTGGGCTGGCTTCTGGTATAATTTTTTTTCTTTTGGGTATTTCTGAAACGTGTGAAACATGTTTCAGAGGGGGGAGGAATATAGATATTAAATTGGGGATTTAATTCAGGTTAAATTGGGTTTAATTTGGGGTTCAAGCTTAATTTAGAGTTTAGTATGAGAATACATTTCTCATTGTAAATTATCACATTTAGGATATTTCATTTATCCTTTGTAAAATTAGATAGGTTAATTTGGATTGTTAAGCCTAAAAGTTTTAGTCAAAATATATATATAGTCTGTATAAGTAAGTTGACCTTAGGGACAAAACTACAGCAACCGTTGCTTACATGTACCTGTAAATGAGGACAGTGAGTGACGTGGGTGTGAGATGATCAAGGGGGGTCTCTTCCCTAAGTCAGTGAGCTGCTAGTCTAAAAAAAATATATGTAGAGGCATTTCTATGTTTATTTTTATGTGTAGTTTGTCTCTCATTTCTTTATGTTACACTGTCCTGTGTGGATGGTGTGAGAGAGAAAGTATTACATGTTTTTACATGAGTTTGTAGACTATCTACTCATTCTTTGGGGCTAGTATGCAAATGAGTATGCGTGTCTGTGACTGTGTGAGGTGAGAGGAGACTGCAGTCAGAGTACAGAGTGTATCACCCAGAATTTATGACAGTGAGTGAGATTATCTACAATTTAGTAGTTATGGCCGCAGAGGGTACTCCAGTGCACATTGTGCAAAACAAATACTCATCTAAGAATATTTCCAGAATTTCAGAAAAATGGCATCAGCGTTGGCCTGACAGGCCATGGCCAAAAGGGGGCTCTTTCGATGTAGAAGTCCTTAGAATTATGAAGACTATTGTGTGTGCGTACAGAACAGATCAGACGACAAAAGAGAGAGTAAGGAAAAGGCAAGAAGAACTATCAGTTTTAGACTTGTTTTGTAAAGAAGGTCGAAGACGAAGATTGAAGATTCAAGTAAAAATAGGTCGACAGCTGAGAACGAGTCATATTGACAGTGAGGACATGAGCAGGAAATTGTTCGTACCATTGTCTCCTGTGTCAGTACTGCCCGATGAGAAGATTTCCGCTGATTGCAGCACAGACAACCAGTGCATTGACACTGAGGATCACAGCAACAACTCAGCACAGACTGAGGTGGACAACAGGGACGTGAGAACATCTGAGCAGTCAAAACCTGGGCTACAAGCAGACTGTATTAAAGAGGAGCTGGGATCGGTCCGGCGCCTGAAAATGGACTTGATCAGTGAATTGACTGTGTCGACGAGGGCACACAGACATTTTCTGCGTATGATTGAGACGCAGTTGAATGAACTTTCAGTGAGGGAGAAACAGTTGATCGGTGATCTCAGTGACAAGGCTGCGCACAGCCACAGAGACAGTTCACGTGGAGGTGATGAAATCTACAGAAGGGCAGCCCGCCCTGGCGCGGACATGAACATTGACTCTGATTCTGACTCTCTTTCTGATTCTGACCCTGACGAGAAGGTTAGGCCTACACAGACCGACCGGAGGAAAAGGATTCAAAGTCATGAGAGGACAAGTGGGAGTAAGAGGACGAGGAAAGAGGACTTCAACGAAAGCGAACAAGAGGAGGTGATGATTGCGCCCATTAAAATACTGCCTGTGGTTGTCCGAGGACAGAATCTTGACTACAGACCATGGTCTAATATGGACATGACGGACTTGGTGACAAAGTTGCCGCCACTGCAGGAGGGGGCTTACGCATGGATGGCCAAACTCGACGTACTTATGGTGGGTTCTCAGCTAACCGTAGGGGATATGAAACAATTATTAGCACACCTTGTGGGAATGCAGAAGTTGAATAGCCTCCTGATCCGTGTGGGAATGCAGGCTTATGTCAACACCACTGTAGGAGACGCAGATTTGTATGTGGGACACAAGGGGTTCCTGGATCGTGCACTAAGGGAACTTTACCCCACAGACCTCAATCCTGACAGGATTTTGATTGACTCTTTGGCTGACAACGAGAATCCACGCTCATATGTAGCCCGTGTGCACCAGACGTGGATGGATGTAACGGGGAACGATGCCAGCCGTCCAGGTCACGAGCGGGCCCTGGTTAGGGACAAGATTCTGAAAGGTTTGCCCTGGTCCGTGCAGACTAAATTAGAGGAGGTGGTCTCCCTTTCAACCCTGCCTTTGGAGACCTACACAGACCATATTGTTCACTGCGTCGACCTGTTCCGGAAAAAACAGGAGTCCGAAATACTCAAAGCTTTGAACCTTGTTCGACAAATGAATGAGAACACGGTGTCACTACAAGCAGAAAAGCTGAAAAAGATTCAAGGAGAGAGACTGATTCAGCCAGAAGTTGCACCTTTTCAGCAGCAGCAGTCAGAAGTGCTGCCATGGAGAATGAGGGCATCACCAAGTCAACAACAGGTGTCATCCTATCAATGGGCTGCACCATGGGGAGTACAGCCGTATTCTTCAAAGCAAGGATATATTTCGAGACTGAAAGGAGTTTGCCATAACTGTGGTACATTTGGTCATTTTTCTGGACAGTGTGACCAGGGACCACAGCGAGAGACTCTGAGAGGCTGCACGCTAAGACGCCCCTCTCTGTGTTGTTGAAAGCACATGGCTTTTGATCTGTCACCTAGCTGTCATCTGACACTGACCCAATGTATTGTCGCCCCATTTGGGCTTTTGACACTTTGAGGTTTAGTTTAGGGAAAGAAAGGGGGTACTTCAGTTTAGGAATGAAAAGATTTTGGTTGATTTGTTTAAAAATAATAGTTAATGGTAATAATATGAGTATTTTAGATAACTTCATTGAATATTACAGTGAAATCCAATCCAAAAATGAGAATTATATTCTAATTAGTAATACAAATGTTGTTTAATTGTTAGTTAAAATAGGCCTGAAATAGGATAGTATGTCCAATATTACTTTGTCTCCTGTCCATTATTCTGCTATTACTAGGTACCGGTAATATATTGCAGACAATGTTGAACTGATGGGGATAATATTAATACGGACTAAAACCTCACCATGAGTATTACATGTTAGCTCTTAGTTTGTGTGCAACTTTCCGGGGTCGGAGGGATGGTTTCTGCAGGACCATTCATCCATTATTCCATGAAAGTTGCTCACTAACTAAGAAGGGGGGGAGAAGGGAATGTTATTCTTATTACAGGGATCAGCCTCTCTCACTGTCTAACAGATGTCAAATAACATAGCTTTTGATTTTGTTCATTTTGTTTTAGGTTTGATCATACTAGTTTTGTTTTTGAGTTTTTGTGTTAACTGTTTCAGTTTCTGAATAGTGTCCAGGGGGGAAGAGGTACCTACAAAAGGGGATTCAGTTTAATTTGAACATTTGGGGATTTTTGGGGGAAAAGGAAAAAAGTGGACATTTTTTGGAAAATTAATATTTTGGGCAGAAGTTATGATTCATATTTTATACTAATAGTATTAAGGACTATTAGTAGGGGGGAATATGTGGTGTATTATGAATCATAACATAGGCATAACTACATGGTTAGTCACAATTGTACATATAACTCTAAACTTCTGCAAGCCTGATCCATGATCCAGTGTCTCACCAAAGTAACTGACTAAAACGGTCTAAAGGCTATCTGTGGGTAGGGTCAGCGACCACAGCCTTGCCTTACGGCAGCTGTAGAAATACCTAGGCTATTCAGGAAGACCACCTGGGGCTTCCTGGTTGACCTGGGCCAATCTTTATTAGGCATTCTATTATTATAGTGCCTGTCACAGGTGGGGGTCTTTGACTTAACTGACACACACACACACACACACACACACACACACACACACACACACACACACACACACACACACACACACACACACACACACAGTGACACCCACATGTTAGAATTGTATAAGATGGGACACAGAAGAGTTGGGAGGGAAAGGTTGGTTGGTTGGTTGGAGTGGGAGAACGGAGGACAGGCTTGGCCTGGCCTGAGAATGCTGTATGGAACTGATGGAAAGATGACTTGCTGCTTGTAACTTGATGTAACTATGGGAGCTGCCTTGATTGAATAAAGAAGGACTTTGCCTGGATATCGCGACTCACTTCATGCTATATTAAGGAAAATAAGGTTATAATCAACAGACCTGTTTAAGGATAGATTCCACACCCAAATAAAACCTCACCAATGCAACTACCGCTAGTCGCTACTCCTTGCAACAAAACGGTCGCAAAAGGTCAACCGTACCAATGCAACTCCTGGCATTGGGGCTAATGTGTTGCAAGGAGTTCCATGGTGAATCATGTATAGTTGCATTTTGCAAGGAGTTCCATGGTGAATCATGTATAGTTGCATTTTGCAAGGAGTTCCATGGTGAATCAAGTATAGTTGCATTTTGCAAGGAGTTCCATGGTGAATCATGTATAGTTGCATTTTGCAAGGAGTTCCATGGTGAATCATGTATAGTTGCATTTTGCAAGGAGTTCCATGGTGAATCATGGGTGCCGTTTGGGCAATACATGTGTGTGGGTGTTTTACCTTCTTTGCGGCGTTGACTGCGACCGTCCACCAGACCAGGCATCAACACACCCAGCAGCACCACCAGCACAACGGCAGGCCCAAGGCCCTTCATCCTGCAACCCAGAACCAAACACATCCATCAGGACAAATAATAATGTTAGCTTCTCACGCAAATCATCACATACTGTATCAGTGCCCTTCAGTATGCCTCTCTAGCATTAATGAATAGAGTATTGTTGCAAAAATGACAGCTATACCATACCTCTCTGCAGACTCAACGTTGTATAAGGTGTGTAAGGTCTCCAAGAGGAGTGAATGTATTGTGTCTAACGGTTGAGGGGTTCACCTGCCTTTATATGTCTCTGGGTAGAGCGTGGCTTTGACCTGTGATATTTAAATATTTCCAAGCGTTGTGTAACAGACAGTTGAACATGAATCACGCCTCGTCATTGCATGTTGTAATAATGGATGTACGGTACGGTATGTGGACACTCATAATCTCTAATCTCAAAGTAACACATGTTGTTCACCGTAGTGCTTCCTCCTTCTATCACTTCCTCCAGTTAGAACGGTGTACTGCAGCATGTCAATGCAACCCCTACGAGAGGCATCATAAAATACCCTAATTGGCACGGTGGCACAGTTGGTAGTGCTGTCGCCTCACAGCTAGAAGGTCCTGGGTTCGATTCCCGCTCGGGGCGCTGGCGGCGTGTTTCCTCCTCCGCGTCATCAGTGCCCATACCCGAGGCGGGGTTGGCGAAAGGGCCTTTCTGTGTGGAGTTTGCATGTTCTCCCCGTGTCCCCTAAGGGTAGGTACCCTCACAAAAATCATGCAGTAATCCTGGTCTCTAAACTACCTCCCCCTGGCCAGTCGGGGCGCCTGATGGAGGGGAAAGGAACTTGTTGGAATAACGTGTTCCTTCCACGCGCTACGTCCAACCAGGGAAACTCCCCCCTGTCAGCTGTAAAGGAGCAACTTGGACACTCGGGCATGAAGAAAGCATGAGTTCAAGTCCGTTGCTCTCCCCATGTCCCCCATATATGGGGACTAGGTTGGCGGAGGGTGTGTAGAGCCCAGGATCACATTAGATAATTGACACAGGGGTGAAAAATGGGTTACAAAATCGTGGGATAAAAAATATATTAAAAAAATAAATAAATACCCTTATTTCACTGGTCCATTACTGAGGCTGTAGCGATTCTTTTGGTGTTCTAATAAAGTGTCCCATATGTTTGATTTGTCCTTTTCAATGCCATCTCAATATACAACCCACAATGTACTGTAATATACTCCATCAGAGGTTCAAAAGTGCTAGCATTGTATTTGTAAATCTCAAGTCAAAGTGGTCCCACGGTATATGCGTCACGGTTGCATCCCTTGAGGTTTTCAATACCCAGATATATTTATTGTGTTTCGTTTTATATGCTATGTATTTGTGGAGAATTATCTAAACAGCATCTTGCAAGACTAATTATACTCATCTGGAGAATTCACTAGGTAGTTGAAAATGTCAGGATACGGTATGTCACTACTCTCTTTAGCTGGGTTATTTTCCCAACTATTCAGCCAAGTTAATTATACAACAAGTTGACAATGGTAGAATGAACAAAGTCAGTCGGGATCGGGATGTATATTGAGAATTCCACTCTTCAAAGTCGGCACTCGTAGCCTCGTAAAGGCAGTGACGTCCCTTAAAAGTGGCAGGTTCTCTGTCTGCCGTCTCCCCTCTGCTCCGTTAACATTATGGGTAACTCATTCAAGTGCTTTCAGCTTTCAGGAAGAAACCAAGAATACAGACATATTGAATATTATAGCCACACCTGGGGGTCTATTAGAGTAACTTTAACACACTCACTCCAGAGAGCCACATTGCATATTACTGTCGTATAGCCGATCTACAAGCTCAAAACGTGTCGCAGTGCAGCGCGTTTTGAGCTTGTAGATCGGCTATTTTTGCTATATTTGAAATGAATGAATTGAAATCCTGAATATTTTTTTTTGCTATTTTTTAATTGGAATCCAATACATTGGACATAAAATACAGACAATAACATGTTAATACTAGTCAATAAGCTACAGTACTGAATGAATTAAAGCGGGTCATGTTTGCATGTTTGAAATTGTACCAGCTGAAATATATCAGTATTCAGCCCGCGGGCCACATGTGGCCCCCCCCCCCCCCCCCCCTTCACGTAATGTGGCCCGTGGGCCGCCAGTTGGCCAATGGCCATGCATGCTTTACAATACCAAGAATATTTAACCCATTCACTGCGGGAACCCCTTTTGGTGTTTTAAACATTATGTTATACTTTATGGTCGGCGACCTATTACATATAATCTTTGGGGTCATGAAATATTGAGCACCAATATAGAAACATAGGTACTGTATTTCATAAAACTGTCATGATTTAGAAGACATTCTTTTTAAATTGGTCAGGCTAATGTATGTCAGGCCTACATGGCTCAATGAGTTGGACGGAGGTCTTTCTGCCACAAAGCCCCGTGCGTGCGTCTGACAAAGCCCCGTGCGTGCATCTGACTGCCTGGAACAATCTCCCTCTATCTCTTTATAGATCTATTTCATCATTCAGCAGCTTCAGCACTTCCTTATTATATTCACATCTCGACTCGACCTGTTTATGCTTCTAATCTGACAAGACCAGTAATGACACTGCATGATGTATTTGCACTGTGCCCCCTTCTTCCTCCATAGCCTAACCACGATGATGATGATGATGTGGTGGTGGTTGGTGGAAGAGGGTGAGCAAGCTATATGCGTACAGTATGTATGGATGGATGGATCTGTATATTTATCTGTATTTGTATGTACTGTGTGTTCTTATGTATTTTGTATCTGTGTACTTATCGTGTTCATATTTGTATGGGTCCTCCCATGCTGGTAAAAATGGTAAATGGTGTATTTATATATAGCGCCTTTATCCAAGGCGCTTTACATAGATTGTTCATTACATTCACCCATTCACACACACATTCACACACCTTTACATAGATTGTGCATTACATTCACCCATTCACACACACATTCACACACCTTTACATAGATTGTTCATTACATTCACCCATTCACACACACATGCACACACCTTTACATAGATTGTGCATTACATTCACCCATTCACACACACATTCACACACCTTTACATAGATTGTGCATTACATTCTCCCATTCACACACACATTCATACACCGATGGCGGAGGAAACCATGCAAGGCACCAACCAGCACATCAGGAGCAATTAGGGGTTCAGTGTCTTGCTCAAGGACACTTCGACACTAACTCTGGGCGAGCCCACAGGGTTCGAACTGACAACCTTGCAGTTCCCATCCAGCCACCCCTGAGCCACCGCCGCCCCTGCACCTCAAGGGGCTACCCCCCCTTATTAAATAATACTACTACTACTACTACTACTACTACTACTAGTACTACACCTACTAATACTAATAATATAATAATGGCTTTTATTTATAATGCACTTTACATTCCACAGAATCTCAAAGTGCTACAGTAGGCAAATGCATGAAATAAAAATCACACCCGTGTGAACTGAGTGGTGTAAGGTCTTATATAGACTGATCAGCTGTGGTCTGACGTAATGTCTGAAGTAATGAAATCACACCCGTGTGAACTGAGTGGTGTAAGGTCTTATATAGACTGATCAGCTGTGGTCTGACGTAATGTCTGACGTAATGAAATCACACCCGTGTGAACTGGGTGACCATAGCAACCATGCTCATTTTTTGGTACGAACAGACAGACAGACAAACAGACAGACACGTAAACTAACAAAGCCAGTTGTAGGAGTGGTTTACACCACTCAAAAAGGAGAAGAAACAAACTAACACCACTAAAAGCACCGGCGGTGGCTCAGCGGTAGAGTGGCCGGATGGTAACCGCAAAGGTTGCCAGTTCGATCCCTGTGGGCTCCCCCAGAGTTAGTGTCGAAGTGTCCTTGAGCAAGACTCTGAACCCCTAATTGCTCCTGATGTGCTGGTTTGGTGCCTGACATGGTTTATGCTGCCATCTGTGTATGAATGGGTGAATGTAAGGCACAATCTATGTAAAAGCGCCTTTGATAAAGGCGCTATATAAATGCACCATTTACCATTTACAAGGAATGGAAAGAAAACATGAGAGCCTAGAGGTAAACCCAGTGAAGCTAGAAAGATGCCTCGTTAAAAATGGTATAGAGGTCTTTAGTCCTCTCTCTTAAAAGAGTCAATGGACTGAAGCACTTTCAGCCTGAGTCCCGCAGGGAGGGCGTTCCACAGTTCAGGGGCATACCGCTCAGAAGGCCCCACTGCCCCAGGGGGGGGCATACCGCGCTCAGAAGGCCCCACTGCCCCAGGGGGGGCATACCGCGCTCAGAAGGCCCCACTGTCCCAGGGGGGGGCATACAGCGCTCAGAAGGCCCCACTGTCCCAGGGGGGGGCATACCGCGCTCAGAAGGCCCCACTGCCCCAGGGGGGGGCATACAGCGCTCAGAAGGCCCCACTGTCCCAGGGGGGGGCATACCGCGTTCAGAAGGCCCCACTGCCCCAGGGGGGGGCATACAGCGCTCAGAAGGCCCCACTGCCCCAGGGGGGGGCATACCGCGCTCAGAAGGCCCCACTGCCCCAGGGGGGGGGGCATACCACGCTCAGAAGGCCCCACTGCCCCAGGGGGGGGGGGCATACCGCGCTCAGAAGGCCCCACTGCCCCAGGGGGGGGGGGCATACAGCGCTCAGAAGGCCCCACTGCCCCAGGGGGGGCATACAGCACTCAGAAGGCCCCACTGCCCCAGGGGGGGGGGGGGGGGGGGGCATACAGCGCTCAGAAGGCCCCACTGCCCCAGGGGGGGCATACAGCACTCAGAAGGCCCCACTGCCCCAGGGGGGGGCATACAGCGCTCAGAAGGCCCCACTGCCCCAGGGGGGGGCATACCGCGCTCAGAAGGCCCCACTGCCCCAGGGGGGGGCATACCGCGCTCAGAAGGCCCCACTGCCCCAGGGACGTTAGCGGGGCAGGGGCTGACATCCCGTTAAGAGGGCACTTTTGGACAAAAATAGCAGATCTACAAGCTCTCGCTGCGACGCGTTGAGAGCTTGTAGATCAGCTATTTTCGGGGGCGCAACCCAACACTCTTTAGCTAGTGGAGAGCTAGTGCTAGTGTGTAACGACATGGATTTCTAAACACATTTGTTCAACGCAAAATACTGTTCAAGTTCAGGAGACTTCGGAGAAAGAAAAGCAATTCTCCTGAATGCTGCCTTCCTTCCGGCATGGAAAGGAAAGGAGAGGCATTTGCGTTTCTTTCACCATGTAGTAAATGTTGTTTTACAGTTGTTTTACAGACGGGTAAAAGGGCAGGGGCTGAAGCCCCCTTTGATGTCTATGTGTGCACGTCCCTGGAAGGCCCGCTCGGTCACCCGTGGTGCGTAGCTAGCTTGGTCTTGACGCGGTCGAGGCAGTTTGTGTTTGAGGAGCGAGGCTGCATGTGAGCAGGGCTTTTCAGGGCCCTGTTTTTGTCTGTGTCTTAATACCCCATATCCCTAATACTTACCCTTTCTTATTATGTTGAAACATATGTTTGAATAGTTCAAATAGCTGATGTACGAGCTCATGTCCATGTAGATCGGCTACAGTTCAACAATTTTAAAAGGGGAGGCGGAAGTTCCAGACCCACAGGAACGCACCCAGGGTGCCGGCCCGGTTCCAGACCCACAGGAACGCACCCAGGGTGCCGGCCCGGTTCCAGACCCACAGGAACGCACCCAGGGTGCCGGCCCGGTTCCAGACCCACAGGAACGCACCCAGGGTGCCGGCCCGGTTCCGGCAAGCGAAACGGTAGAGAAATGACAGAGTTACCATGTGGGGGTCCCCGGGGGTCCCGGGGGGTCCCCGGAACATCCAGACCCCCAGGAACGCGCCCAGGGGGCAGGGCCGGTTCCGGCGTGCCGCCCCACGTCCGAAACGGTTGAGAAATGACAGAGTTACCGTGTGGGGGTCCCTCTACTGTAACCCCTACTGCACTGTACTGTACTGTCACTGTACTGTACTGGCACACCCGAAATCATCACAGTTAATATGTGTGTGTTTGTTTGTGTGTGTGTGTAGACTGATCAGCTGTGGTCTGACGTAATGTCTGACGTAATGAAATCACACTCGTGTGAACTGGGTGACCATAGCAACCATGCTCATTTTGTTGGTACGGACAGACACGTAAACTAACAAAGGCAGTTGTAGGAGTGGTTTACACCACTCAACAAAGCCAGTTGTAGGAGTGGTTTACACCACTCAACAAAGCCAGTTGTAGGAGTGGTTTACACCACTCAAAAAAGGCAAAGACGTTTTGGGTTAAGGCGGGTTTTTCAACCCATTTCATATCCCGTTATTGTCTCCACCAGGCCGAAGGCATGGGGAGAGAGTATGTTTTGCACTCCGTCCGTCCGTGTGTCCTTCCTTCCGTCCGTCCGTTATCAGCTAATCTCCGGCACCGTTGGCCCGATCAATGCCAAACTTTGCACACACACTCCCTGGATGCCAACGATGAACCTCTGCCCCACATTTTCCAGAACGGCCTGTTATAGCGCCACCATGAGGCAGCTTTTCACATTGTTTACCTAAAACTGCACCGATCTGCGTGATACGTTGCATGCACACTCCCTAGAGGCCAAGGACAAACCTTTGACCTGCATTTTCCGCATCTGCCTTTTATAGCGCCACCAGGAGGCCGACTTTTGTAAAGCACATTTTTTGATATTACTCCTCCAGATTCTGTCCAAAAATCTCACAAATCGTTACACAGTATCTCTATGGTCATGTGCTCAAGTCGGATCTGTCCGATATTTCATATTCCATCCTAATTGGCTATAATTGGCTTTCACAGTTTGCAAGATTGCCCCGTTTTGAACAAAAGCCTCAAATCATGAACGCAGCATGCAATTTACCTGAAATATTTCACACATTTTCTTACTAGGCTGAGGAATATATCTCACCCTTTTCACATTGGCCTGTTATAGCGCCACCAACAGGTTGATTTTTGCAAAACACATTTTTGGAACAAAATGCTTCAAAAACATGTTTATATTAATCCTAAACATTTTGCCAAACATCTCACACAGTCCTATCCTCCTGGTGGAGACCTGTGCCCAGAAGGGCACTTTTTCTAGTTTATTCTGCGTTTGAGCCACGGACCGATACTATTGACGAATAACAGTTTTAAGTCCAAATGTTATTCTGACCCCTCCACGAAAAGGCCTCGTTGTCCTCCTGACCCCTTATCCATCATTTATACATTATGGATCATTACTGTGGACTTAACCCATTTAGGCCTGACGTCGAAATAAAAAAAAAAAATCTTCAAAATCCTGACAGTTTTCTGAAAAACCTTATGTTTCTGTATCAGTGGTTCTCAATATTTCATGTCAAGGACCCCAAAAACTATATGTAATAAGCCTCCGCCCCCCCCCATCTGAAAATATGTTGTTCCAGGGACCTCCCCCCAGAAGCAAAGATTTGAGTTAAAATGTTCACTCTGTAATAATATATATTCAAAGATTTGAGGCACATTTTCACGATTTAAAAAAAATAGCAGACCTACAAGTTCATAGCGCGGCACTCGGTGGCGCGCTATGAGCTTGTAGATCTGCTATTTTTCAATAGTAAAGCATATATAAGCATAACATGATGCTTAAGACACCAAAAGGGGTTCCCGTTCAACATGGGGTTAAACTGTTATTCGTCTGTAGTACTCATGATGAGATTTAGCAGGAACAGGATTTTGTTGTCGTTGGACAGGATTTAGTCCACAATTCCATTCTGTATTGATGTTGGTACCATTAGGAGCGACAACATAGACCCATATGGGTCCATTTTGGACCCGTATGGGTCCATTTGGTTTCATTTGACACTGATGAAAATAGGGCCCTAATTCCTTGAGGTAGGAACGGGCGTTCCCGGTTTTTGGCAGCAAATTTAGATTTTAGTTTTAGTCGTGGTCTCTTGAATAGTTTTCACTTAGTTTTAGTTACATTTTTGTCACCCGGAATGTCTTAGTGTTTTAGTCGACTGGTTTTAGTCGACTAAATCTCATAAGATTTTAGTCGACTAAATCTACAGGTGATTTAGTCGACCAAAATGTATTTTGGTGGGCCTTGATGCCGTCGTAATGGCTGCTGCGACGCGTTGTGAGCTTGTAGATCGGCTATTTTCAGCATGCAACCAAGTGTAAAATGACTTATAATGAATGGATCTCTTGTCCACTAGTCCCTTCCTAACATTTTAGTCTAGTTTTTATTTGTTGACGAAATTGTCAGTATATTTAGTCTTATAGTTTTACTAATCATAGCTTAGTTTTCATTTAGTTTCCATATACTGTAGTTTTTGTGAAAAAGGGTCGTCGACGAGCATTTTTTTGTCTCAGTTTTAGTGGATGTTCTTGTTTGCTCACTCTTATCAGGATCCTAGCATTACTACTTACTACTTACCTACTTTAGCTATTGAAAAATACCAGATCTACAAGCTCGTAGCGCGCCACCGAGTGGCGCGCTACGAGCTTGCAGGTCTGCTATTTTTTGAAAAGTCGTGAAAATGTGGCGCACATCTTTGAATATATATTTCAGAGGGAACATTTTTAACTAAAATATTGGCTTCTGAGGGGTCCCTGTAACTACATATTTTGAGACGGGGGTCCGTGGCCCAATAGAGATAATTCTGGGGATCCTTGACATGAAAAAGGTTGAGCACCACTGACATAGAAACATGGGTTTTGCAGATTTACTAGTAGGGTTCCCCTTTCTGTGTCCACCGTACAGATGTAAATCTGTATGTAGCAGATAACAAAGGGTGTTTACCAGTAGGGTTCCTCTTTCTGTGTCCACCGTACAGATGTACATCTGTATGTAGCAGATAACGTATCATTACAGTCAGATGTGATGTTGCAAAAGGAGTATATATATTTTTAGGAGCCATTGCTATTTCTTCACAGCAGTGTCATTCTATCTTGGGGAACCAAACAATACACATTAGGGTTTTTTTTTGCAATATATGTAAAGCAGCAGTGGCGTGCACAGATAGACACTAGGGGGTGCTAGAGCACCCCCTGCCCTTTTGGCAATGTGCCCTTTTTTTTTTTTTTTTCTCCACGCTCAACAGCTCAGACCACGCTCAACAGCTCAGACCACGCTCAACAGCTCAGACCACAGCTCAGACCACGCTCAACAGCTCAGACCACAGCTCAGACCACAGCTCAGACCACGCTCAACAGCTCAGACCACAGCTCAGACCACGCTCAACAGCTCAGACCACAGCTCAGACCACGCTCAACAGCTCAGACCACAGCTCAGACCACGCTCAACAGCTCAGACCACAGCTCAGACCACGCTCAACAGCTCAGACCACAGCTCAGACCACGCTCAACAGCTCAGACCACGCTCAACAGCTCAGACCACAGCTCAGACCACAGCTCAGACCACGCTCAACAGCTCAGACCACAGCTCAGACCACAGCTCAACAGATATAGTTCACAATGAGAGATTTATTTATTTGGTAAATAGTACATTTATATAGTGCCTTTATCCAAGGCGCTTTACATAGATTGTGCATTACATTCACCCATTCACACACACATCCATACACCGATGGCGGCGGAATCCATGCAAGGCACCAACTTTAGCACATCAGGAGCAATTAGGGGTTCAGAGTCTTGCTCAAGGACACTTCGACACCAACTCTGGGGGAGCCCACAGGGTTCGAACTGGCAACCTTGCGGTTACCATCCGGCCACTCTACCCCTGAGCCACCGCCGCCCTATTTGTTTGTTTATTTATTTGTCCATTATCAAGTGCAAGTTAGTACCGTATAGTTAGTTATTATTTTACTGTTTTAAAAGTAATAATAATGTCATGTACGTACTTTGTATCGAGAGACATTACTTACATTTACATTATAAGTTATATTACTCCCCCCATCATGTGATGTACTGTACAACCACAACAATGTTTAGGCAGCTGTTTTTTAGAACTGAATCAACTTTATTGGAACAATCTTTAGGAGTTACTCCACTTAGCCTCGGTACCGCGGCAGGCTTTCATTTTCCTCTGCACACGTTAATTAATAGGACTGTTTTTCCTGCATATTCCACATATCGGAACAATAATTAACGGCCGTCAATTAGTCAAATGAACCAAACGGCAGAAGTGCACACACTGCAGACTCTTAACGCCTTTAGACCTGCATGACGTCGACATTTAAAAAGATTCTTCTAAATTCTGACAGTTTTCTGAAAAACCTCATGTTTCTGTATCAGTGGCGCTCAATATTTCATGTCGAGGACCCAGAAAATGATATGTAATCGACCACCGACCCCCATCTGAAAATATGTATCTTTGCGCCTCCCCAGGCGCAAAGATTTGAGTTAAAAACTTTCGCTCTGAAAGAATATATATTCAAAGATTTGCGCCCACATTTTCAGGATTTTCCAAAAAAATAGCAGACCTACAAGCTTGTAGATCTGCTATTTTTCAATAGCTAAAGTATAACGTAAAACACCAAAAGGGGTTCCCGTTCGGATTGGGTTAAACCTGCCGTTGCAGACGTTTCAACAAATTAGATTATAGAATTCTGCAACGCTTGAAAGTGATTTGCTGCTGCCTCGCAAAATAGCTTACAACGTACAACAATATTATTATTTTTTATCTTTGACTGACACAAACTCAATACTTCCTCCCTCATGGTCATGAGGTCATGTAAATTATTCATTTATTATTTATTTTACATCATTTCCTCTGATAAGTCCTAGTATAGTAAAAAGTAGTAGTAAAGGTTGAACTCTCTTTTTTTAAGTAGAAATTAATTTGGGTCTTACAGGGTTAAGGGTTAACCCATTTTGGGCGGAAACCCTTTTGGTGTTTTAAAGCATTGTTATACTTTAGCTATTGACAAATAGCAGATCTACAAGCTCTTGTAGGTCTGCTATTTTTGAAAAATCGTGAAAATGTGCCTCAAATCTTTGAATGTATATTATTACAGAGTGAACATTTTAACTCAAATCTTTGCTTCTGGGGGGAGGTCCCTGGAACAACATATTTTCAGTTGTTGGGCGGAGGCATATTACATATAATTTTTGGGGTCCTTGACATTAAATATTGAGCACCACTGATACAGAAACATAAGGTTTTTCAGAAAACTGTCAAATTTCGACGTCAGGCCTAAATGGGTTAATCCTTTTGACCCAAAGACCTGACCTGGAAAATAGATTAAGGCAACCGGCCGGTTCCACGCGCTGCACAAGGTGCCCTTCTTTTTTACTTGAGCACCTGCCCCTCTAAATGTCTGTGCACGCCACTGCTGGACGTCATAATTCTGCACGAGGCCTTACTTAAAACATTACAGATCCAGCTTGTAGATCTGTTCTAATAGTTTTACTTATCATAGCTTATAGTTTTCATTTAGTTTCCATTTAGTTTTCGTCAGTGGAAAAAGGCGAACATTTTTCGTCTTAGTTTTAGTCGACGGAAACGACACTGCTCCTACCATGGAGCTGGACTGGGTTCCTCTAGTCCAGAGGACCCCCAAATCGACACTCATTAGCCCCGCGGACCGCCATTAGAAACGATATGCCAGGGACCCCCAAAAGAGACGTTTTTTACAGCTCTAACAGTGATTTTAATTTCAAGGACCCCCCAGTTTGACATGCATTAGTCTACGGACCCCCCATTTAATGGCATTTCTATCTCTGGGACCCCCAATTTATATTGTAAAAATCAATGTTAATTTAACTCTGAGAGTGTACAAAATGGAACCAAATGGATCCACAAGGTTCCATTTGTACACTCAGAGCTACAGGACCATAAGGGTCCATTTGGTGCCAAACTACCATTTAGCTGGGTGGAACTCCCTCAAGGACCCCTCTGGGGGTCCCCGGACCCCACTTTGGGAACCCCTGCTCTAGTCTGTACGCAGCTGGGCGGACATCACTGTGGATCAAAGAGAGAACAGAGAGAGCTGCAAATCCCCCAAACGAATCACGTTCATTGTAACACAGAGGTTTACCTCATATCCCAAATGCTCCATGCAGCAGAGCCTCTGTGATTCTAACAGACAGTCGAAGGTAAATTATACTGTGTGTGTGTGTGTGTGTGTGTGTGTGTGTGTGTGTGTGTGTGTGTGTGTGTGTGTGTGTGTGTGTGTGTGTGTGTGTGTGTGTGTGTGTGTGTGCGTGCGTGCGTGCGTGCGTGCGTGCGTGCGTGCGTGCGTGCGTGCGTGCGTGCGTGCGTGCGTGCGTGCGTGCGTGCGTGCGTGCGTGCGTGCGTGCGTGCGTGCGTGCGTGCGTGCGTGCGTGCGTGCGTGCGTGCGTGCGTGCGTGCGTGCGTGCGTGCGCCTCTGTGTACATGTCAATAATCCATTATACCCTAAACGTTAAGTCTGCACATGCGAATGCGTTGCTAGTGAACTTGGCGAGCTAAATGGGGGTATACTGTATGTATATCGTGCGTTTTCCCTCTGCAGGGTTCAGACACAGTGTATGGGTTCAGGGTTCAGACACAGTGTACGGCAATCTGTCTAAACTTATGGGATTATACTGCTCGCTAATTAAATTCAGCTGCCGATGAGCTTTAAGCCATATCGCTTTCATAATCAGCATATTGACAAACAGCTGCATTGTCATGGCCAGCAACGCCGACGGATTATCGAAAAGTTTTTCTCTACCCAACGTATCGTATCGTACGCACACTGAAATAATATGACGGTATACTTTGCGTTGATGTTATAAGCCCTCGCAGTGTCCAGTACAAATCCTTTACTCATTTGCACAACTGTATACAGTAGATTCATGTACTGTACGCGTCGCACATCTGGCAGGCCCATGGGGCATCTGGATAGCTGCTATAGCCTGACAATAGAGGGTATGCGCGTGACATCATCATCAAACCTGGAAGTCCGCTCAGTAGGCAGGAATGCCTACTGAGTGGCAAAACACTACTTTCTGGCCTTGACAGCCCATGCATCCAAACAGAAAAGTCCTATATCTGATTGCATTAAACAACGTTAAGCAATGTTAAACTCACTTAGCATGTTGCTTTGCCACTCGATTTGCCATTCACTTTATGCATGCGCTTACCCTCTATAGCAGGTATTCTTCACAGTTCACACATTTTAGCACATCATTTAATGTGATGAGTCCCAACCCGGTAACAGTGTCTCACACTGCAACCCTGTTCAGGCTCCAACACTGTAACCCTGTTTAGGCTCCAACACTGCAACCCAGAATGTGTGACATTTCCTGGGGTCCTGGAGCTCGTTTTGTCCTGCCATGAGCAGTGAACTTGACCAATGATAATATACACAACTAGAAAAGTGCTCTCCGCAGAGAATATGAAAGCAGGGAATCATAGCTTCAAATTGACATATTGGTTGTTCAGTTTGACCCACCAGTTTTGGAGATATGGCTTATAGAGTAATCTCTTGCAGAGAAACAGTGAGTTGAGGAAAAACAGGCTTGAAATTAAAGGTTCACTTCTGTGGTTTCATATTTACATGTCTTCTGTGGACTCTAACATTACACCTAGCTACATGTTTAAGCATTTATTTCATATTTACATGTCGATTTCAGCTCTGACACTTATTTCAGACATGCTCTAGTATGTGAAGAGTCTGCCTGTGCTATTAAGTCAAAAAGAAAAAAGAAAATCTGTTTTTCTCCTCTCCTGTTAGTCTTGCCGCTATATTGCTCTGTATCAAAAAGAGTCACACTTATAGCAACGTGTTCTGTGTTTGTGACAAGATGTGTGCTGTAACTGTAACTGTAACTACTACAACTGTGTTGTGGTCGATGGACACATGCAGTCTCTTCCTCTTTTTCCGCTCCTTCTCGTTCTTAGTAGCCCTTTGAATTCATTAGAAATGGGAAGCCATGCTTTCCATCTCTCAGTTTGTGTGTTCTGGGTTTCAACCTCATGCCAGTGTACCGTCTGGCTGCAGAACAATGACCCAGAGATCTGGCTTTAGCCCTAATCCCTCTACTTGAAAGCTAGACACAGTTTTTCTCTCCCGTTAACACTCCCATCGCCCAGGACGAGGTTCTTTGTCCTTTCTATTAGTAACGCCTGATGCCCAGGACGAAGTATTGTCCAAAAGACGAAGTTTATTGATATGAGAACGGATCGCATGGCTCCATAGCCCAGGAGCGCCTGTTGGGCAATCATCGGTGTTGCGCAAGAGTGAGACGTCATCGAAAAACTCACTCCCCTGTTTAGCTGATGAAAACGAAAATCTTAAAACGTTCATATCATCCCGTCTAATTATGAAAAAATATCCTGTGTTAGACGGCGCTCCGCGGCCCAGTCGCTATAGTCGCGATAGATTTATTCTTACCTCCCGTTGTTGTCGATCGACTCTAGAGTGGTGTGGCTATTGTTAGCTGATACACACACATTCACAACGACATCCGGTCCGTCGGTAAAAGTGGCCCAGGCGCTATAAACGATGGGCACATTTTATTAATGGATTAAATAGGCCCGGGCCCTCAAGGTGTTAACACCTTCCACACGCGCGCATATTCAAACACGCACATATGCTGTATGCCAGTGGTGGAAAGTAACTAAGTACTTTTACTTAAGTACTGTATATAAGTACAATTTTGAGGTATTTTTTACTTTACTTATATATATATAGTATTTCCAATTTCCAGTACTTTTACTTCTACTCCACTAGACATCTGAGGCAAAATGTGTACTTTTACTCCACTACAATTATTTGAAAAAACTGGAGATTTTAATTTTGATTAGAAAACATACATTAACCACTTCAAACCTACACATTTCGGCCATTTGAAAATAGCCGATCTACAACCTCACAATGCTTCGCAACGCATCTGGTTAGGATGCCCCCGCGACCCGACTACGGATAAGCGGTTGTAGATGGATGGATGGATGGATGGATGGAGGCTGTAGTCAATATGGTGTTAATTGTTGATCGAATGTCATTAACCCATTCTGGGCGGGAACCCCTTTTGGTGTTTTAAACATTATGTTATAATTTAGCTATTGAAAAATAGCAGATCTACAACCTCGTAGCGCGCCACCGAGTGGCGCGCTACGAGGTTGTAGGTCTGCTATTTTTGAAAAATGGAGGATTTAGAAGAATTTAAAAAAAAATTGAGGTCAGGCCTAAATGGGTTAAAATATTCAACGCCACGACCGAATGGCAGCTTGGAGCGCAGAGAGCAGTCCTCGCTCCGAGGCCACTTTGACGCATTTTTTTAAACCATGCTCTGCTCTGGCCGCGCGCAATTAAAAACCTCTCCACTCCGCCCGTATCCTCTGTGTTGGACAGTCTCTTCCTTCTTGTCGTTCCTAGTATAGCCTCGCCTTTCATTAGAAATGGGAAGCCATGCTGGGCTCGGTTTGTGTGTTCTGGGTTTCAACCTCATGCCAGGACCGTCTGGCTGCAGAACAAGGACCAAAAGGGACCAAGAGGGACCAAAAGGGACCAAGAGGGACCAAGAGGGACCAAAAGGGACCTGGCTTTATCCTAATCTCTGCTTGGAACGCTGGAGACAGTCTGTCTCCCTTTAACCCATTTTGACCCGAGATCAGATTCTACAAATGTCTTCTACATCCTGACAGTTTTCTGAAAAAGCTATGTTTCTATGTCAGTCGTTCTTCGATTTTTCAAAAATAGCAGACCTACAAGCTCGTAGCGCGCCACTCGGTGGCGCGCTATGAGCTTGTAGATCTGCTATCTTTCAATAGCTAAAGTACAACATAACGCTTAAGACACCAAAAGGGGTTCCCCGCCCAAAATGGGTTAAACCGACCTTCCAAAACATTTCAAAACATTGTTTGTTATACTTCTATCTGTCTCTCTCTCTCTCTCTAGGCTGTATATCTCTCTGTCTCTCTCTGTCTCTCTCTCTCTGTCTTTCTCTCTCTCTCTCTCTCTCTCTCTCTAGGCTGTCCTCAGACAAGCCCTCCGTCATCGCGTCCAGTCATCCCGGTACTCCGTACGTCTGATCAGTTCGTTGGTGCTTTGCGCTGCTGTGTCTTTCTTGAGTAGCAGCCTTCTTGCCGAGCCATGGGGCCCATAGGGCAGGAGCCTATCTACTGTTTCTGTAGCGTGAGGCAGCTTGATGTACAAGTACACCCCCTGGACATGACGCTAGTATGTCACAGGGACTTTAACCCCAATCCAACCCTTGATGCTGAGTGTCAAGCAGGGAGGCACTGGGTCCCATTTTTAGAGTCTTTGGTATGACCCGGCCGGGGGATTGAACCCCGACGAGTACATCCACATAATATGTGACCAAATTTGACTGAGGGACTGCCATTGGATTTTTTTCATTTTCGTTTTTTCATGTCATATGAAAGCAGGGACATATTGACATATTGGTTGTTCAGTTTGACCCACCAGTTTTGGAGATATGTCTTGCAGAGAAACAGCGAGTTGAGAAAACAGGCTTGAAAGGTTCACTTCTGTGGTCTCTAACATTACACCTAGTTACGTTTAAGCATTTATTTCATATTTACATGTCGATTTCAGCTCTGACACTTATTTCAGACATGCTCTAATATGTGAAGAGTCTGCCTGTGCTCAAGTTTTTCTCCTCTGGTGAAAAGCTGGAATTTGCGCGATGGCAGGCTCTCAGTCAAATCTGGTCACATATGTTAATGTGAGACGTCCTCGTGACCGGTGCCCGTGTGTTGGTTCCACAGTACTACACCTTGCTGGCCGGCAGCTCTTATGGTGTCTTTGGCAGTGTCGTTCCTGCTAGTCTCATTCTCCTGGCTGCTATGTTCTGGCTCACCCTTGGCATTCCATCATACAGGTTCTGGCTCACCCTTGGCATTCCATCATACAGGTTCTGGCTCACCCTTGGCATTCCATCATACAGGTTCTGGCTCACCCTTGGCATTCCATCATACAGGTTCTGGCTCACCCTTGGCATTCCATCATACAGGTTCTGGCTCACCCTTGGCATTCCATCATACAGGTTCTTGACTTTAGTGATGGGAGATTAATCGGCAAACACATCGGTATCGGCCGATTTGAGTCGTTTTTAGATTAATCGGCATCGGTTCGATTAATCAATCAGACCGATGAATGAATCGGTCCGATTAATTGGTCTGTCTTTACAGCTAAACAAGCCCAAAGTAACAGCGTGAACAGAACTACAAGCTCACAGTATTGAATATAAAGGTATTTAGGTTCAATCTGACTTGCCTAAGCCTGCAGTGCAGACCCGGTACGTTGCATGTATTTTTCAGAATAGACAAAATTATTATAATGTTTCAATACAGAATGAGATCATATCGACATCGGTATTATCGGTTATCGGCCATAACAGCAATTAATTATATCGGATATCGATATCGGCCAAAATGTCTCATCGGCACATCCCTTTCTTGTTGGTAACGTGTGTGATCTTGCTGATGTTAACCCATTTTGGGCGGGAACCCCTTTTGGTGTTAGCATTATGTTATGCTTTAGCTATTGAAAAATAGCAGACCTACAAGCTCGTAGCGCGCCACTCGCCTATTTTTGAAAAATCGAAGAACGACTGACACAGAAACATAGCTTTTTCAGAAAACTATCAGGATGTAGAAGACATTTTTAGAATCTGATCTCAGGTCAAGACGTCTGCAGGGTTGGATTCAGGGTCCGCAGCATTCACTGCAAGACGCTACGCATGATGTCCGGAGACATGTAATAAGAACTTACTGCCTTTTGAGATTCGGTATAGTCTATAATTAGATAGATAATAGAGGGACCCTATTTGACCATAAATAATGAATGCAGGGTAAAAACAAGGGCACAAGGGTAAGAATGTTGACCTTTGGCCGACAGTGTACGGTGGATGTCACAAACCTTAGACTGATGTCAGAAACCGTTGCCTAACTACGGCGATTCGCGCATGTGACCCCCAGTATTATACCTGCGCGCTGACCTGAACCCAGCTACAGCACAGCTCAGTGGGGGAGGAGGGACTGACAGACATGGTGTTAATATTGTTGTTCGAATGTCGTCAATATATTTAACGTCAGTCAACTCTGAACAGTGATGACCACATATGACGCGTCTATGAAATGTACCGTTAGCAAACGAGTCATAGTCAGTCAGACTGTCGTGTACGAGCTATGTCACGTTACCCCACACCGATCTACTCCCACGCCGGTCGCGGAGAGTTCCGGGAGGTTTACGAGCCCGCGGAGGACTCCTTCCTCCTGATCGACGCTCTAGAGCAAGACGCGCACGCTCTGCAGCAGCTGCGGCCGTCCGTGTGCGTGGAGGTGGGCAGCGGCTCGGGCGTGGTGTCCGCCTTCCTGGCGTCGGTGGTGGGACCCTCGGCGCAGTACGTGTGCACCGACGTGAACCCCGCTGCCGCGCGCTGCACGCAGGAGACCGCTCGCCGCAACCACGTCTCCCTGGAGCCGGTGGTCACGGACCTGGTGGAGGGCCTCCTGCCCCGGCTGGGCGGACGCGTGGACGTCCTGCTGTTCAACCCTCCCTACGTGGCCACGCCCTCGGAGGAGGTCGGCGGCGAGGGCGTGGAGGCCGCGTGGGCCGGCGGCCGGCGGGGCAGAGAGGTGACGGACAGGTTCCTCCCCGCCGTGCCTCGGCTGCTGTCCGACAAGGGCAGGTTCTACCTGGTCGCCATAGCGGAGAACGACCCCGAGGAGATCGTCTCTCTGCTGGCGGAGGCCGGCCTCGCGGGCGTCTCGTGTCTGTCCAGGAGGGCTGGCAACGAGAGGCTGTCTGTCCTGCGCTTCCACAGAACACAGCCTCCGGCCACGGTCCTGGGCGGCGGTGGCTCAGGGGTAGAGTTGCCGGATGGTAACCGCAAGGTTGCCAGTTCGAACGAACCCTGTGGGCTCCCCCAGAGTTAGTGTCGAAGTGTCCTTGAGCAAGACACTGAACCCCTAATTGCTCCTGATGTGCTGGTTGGTGCCTTGCATGGTTTCCGCCGATATCAGTGTATGAATGTGTGTGTGAATGGGTGAATGAAATGCACAATCTTTGTAAAGCGGCGCTATATCATTTCACCATTTACCATTTAGAATGGCCAGAGGGGAATCTACCCACCAGTTTTGCACACGCGTCGCTCTCTTACAGCAGCTTTTTTGCCCCTGGGAGGCACTCCCATTGTATACCCATATATGGAATTCCATATATGGAATTCCATATATGGGGATTTAAAAAAAAAAACTATAATCACCATGTATGATGATGACATCACACAAACACGTCACGTGATGGGCGTCATTTGCCGTTGACTTGGCCTGAAAGTTTTTGCGGAACAAAATTTGTCATAAAAAGTCCATATAAGGCTTGGCCAGAGCCTTAGATATAGACAGAGTTACGCAAACTGCGTTCACTTCATGGGGCTTCAGTCCAACAATGGCGTCTCTCCTACATAGACTTCTATTGAGAATGGGGACAACCCACTGGGACAAGTCCTGGACCGGAAGTAGGCAGAAATGCATTGGGACAGCTTGTCTCAGTTCAGGCTGCATGAACAGCGCTCGAGCGCTCGGTTTCTGCCCCCTCAACATCGTAACTCTTCTAATTAGATGACTGGGCTTGGCCACACCACACACATGACGAAGAAAATAGATAAAATCACACCCGTGTGAACTGAGTGGTGTAAGGTCTTATATAGACTGATCAGCTGTGGTCTGACGTAATGTCTGACGTAATGAAATCACACCCGTGTGAACTGGGTGACCATAGCAACCATGCTCATTTTTTGGTACGAACAGACACGTAAACTAACAAAGCTGAATTCACACCCGGGTGAACTGGGTGACCATAGCAACCATGCTCATTTTTTGGTACGGACAGACACGTAAACTAACAAAGCCAGTTGTAGGAGTGGTTTACACCACTCAAAAAAAGGACAGTGTACAACACTTTCTTTTCTTCTTTCTAATTATTTGATCGTCCCAAAACGTTGTGTTTATCGTCATGATTTGTCACAACAAGAGTTGTCTTTGTCTGAGGCTTAACCTATTCTGGGCGGGAATGTGGTGCAAATCTGCTTCTGAGGGGTTCCTGGAATAACATATTTTCAGATGGGGGTCAATTACACATAATTTCTGGGGTCCTTGAAATATTGAGAACCACTGATACAGAAACATAGGTATTTCAGAAAATTGTCAGGATTTAGAAGACATTTTTTAAATTTTGACGTCAGGCCTAAATGGGTAAAATCTCTTTAGATAAATACTTTTCTAAACGTCTATGGGGGAAAATAAATGGGGAATTATTCTCTTCCGGGCCGCTCATCGGCATGAAAGGGGGCGGGACTGGCGACGCTCTATATTCTGACTTTCACTCATGGTGTTTTTTTTTTGTTTCATAGGTTGAGAATGTTCCTTCAATGGAGGGTCAAAGTCACATGTTTCATAGGTTGAGACTCTCAACCTCATTCAGTTGTGAGAACAGACACTTGGAAAATGATTATGCTATTTATTGATTGAATTAATACTTTATTAACAGGCTTTGGGCCAATAGCCCCTATAGGGCCTATAGGCTTGTTTCCATTGTGGTCCTCTGTATAATATCGGAATCGGTCAGAATCGGTATCGGCAGATTATGACCCTGCAAATAATCGGAGATCGGATAAATGATCGGATATCGGGTCAAAGTCACATGTTTCATATGTTGAGAAGAGTTCCTTCATTGGAGGGTCAAAGTCACATGTTTCATAGGTTGAGCAGTGTTCCTTCATTGGAGGGTCAAAGTCACATGTTTCATATTGAGGGTCAAAGTACAAAATGTGAGAATCATTTTCATGGAAATCCAGAGCGGGAGGAATGGATTCTCATCGCTGGATGTTCCACTGGAAAATGCACCGTCTTTGATATATTGCCATCAACAACACCACACACACACACGCACGCACGCACGCACGCACGCACGCACGCACACACACACACACACACACACACACACACACACACACACACACACACACACACACACACACACGCACACGCACATGCACATGCACAAGATCATCACATTGCCATAGAGCAGGGAAGATGGGGCGGAGGGGGGGTGGCGGGGGGGGACCCAGGAGTCTACGCTTTTTGATTCTTAAATCAATGTTTTGATTCTGGTTTTGCTACGGCGGTGCGTGAAGCAGCTTATTATCTGCTTCATTACGGGTGTAGGAGGAGAGGGCCATGCCTCTCTCTCTTTATCTCTCTATCTCTCTCTTCATTACGGGTGTAGGAGGAGAGGGCGATGCCTCTCTCTCTTTATCTGCTTCATTACGGGTGTAGGAGGAGAGGGCCATGCCTCTCTCTCTTTATCTGCTTCATTACGGGTGTAGGAGGAGAGGGCCATGCCTCTCTCTCTCTATCTCTATCTCTTCATTACGGGAGTAGGAGGAGAGGGCCATGCCTCTCTCTCTCTATCTGCTTCATTACGGGAGTAGGAGGAGAGGGCCATGCCTCTCTCTCTTTATCTCTCTATCTCTCTGCTTCATTACGGGAGTAGGAGGAGAGGGCCATGCCTCTCTCTCTTTATCTCTCTATCTCTCTGCTTCATTACGGGAGTAGGAGGAGAGGGCCATGCCTCTCTCTCTTTATCTGCTTCATTACGGGTGTAGGAGGAGAGGGCCATGCCTCTCTCTCTTTATCTGCTTCATTACGGGTGTAGGAGGAGAGGGCCATGCCTCTCTCTCTCTATCTCTATCTCTTCATTACGGGAGTAGGAGGAGAGGGCCATGCCTCTCTCTCTCTATCTGCTTCATTACGGGAGTAGGAGGAGAGGGCCATGCCTCTCTCTCTTTATCTCTCTATCTCTCTGCTTCATTACGGGAGTAGGAGGAGAGGGCCATGCCTCTCTCTCTTTATCTCTCTATCTCTCTGCTTCATTACGGGAGTAGGAGGAGAGGGCCATGCCTCTCTCTCTTTATCTCTTCATTACGGGAGTAGGAGGAGAGGGCCATGCCTCTCTCTCTTTATCTGCTTCATTACGGGTGTAGGAGGAGAGGGCCATGCCTCTCTCTCTTTATCTGCTTCATTACGGGAGTAGGAGGAGAGGGCCATGCCTCTCTCTCTTTATCTGCTTCATTACGGGAGTAGGAGGAGAGGGCCATGCCTCTCTCTCTTTATCTGCTTCATTACGGGTGTAGGAGGAGAGGGCCATGCCTCTCTCTCTTTATCTCTATCTCTTCATTACGGGTGTAGGAGGAGAGGGCCATGCCTCTCTCTCTTTATCTGCTTCATTACGGGTGTAGGAGGAGAGGGCCATGCCTCTCTCTCTTTATCTGCTTCATTACGGGTGTAGGAGGAGAGGGCCATGCCTCTCTCTCTTTATCTGCTTCATTACGGGAGTAGGAGGAGAGGGCCATGCCTCTCTCTCTTTATTATCTGCTTCATTACGGGAGTAGGAGGAGAGGGCCATGCCTCTCTCTCTTTATCTGCTTCATTACGGGAGTAGGAGGAGAGGGCCATGCCTCTCTCTCTTTATCTGCTTCATTACGGGTGTAGGAGGAGAGGGCCATGCCTCTCTCTCTTTATCTCTTCATTACGGGAGTAGGAGGAGAGGGCCATGCCTCTCTCTCTTTATCTCTTCATTACGGGAGTAGGAGGAGAGGGCCATGCCTCTCTCTCTTTATCTCTCTATTCATTACGGGTGTAGGAGGAGAGGGCCATGCCTCTCTCTCTTTATCTCTCTATTCATTACGGGAGTAGGAGGAGAGGGCCATGCCTCTCTCTCTTTATCTGCTTCATTACGGGAGTAGGAGGAGAGGGCCATGCCTCTCTCTCTTTATCTGCTTCATTACGGGAGTAGGAGGAGAGGGCCATGCCTCTCTCTCTTTATCTCTCCCCTACGGGTGTAGGAGGAGAGGGCCATGCCTCTCTCTCTTTATCTCTCTATTCATTACGGGAGTAGGAGGAGAGGGCCATGCCTCTCTCTCTTTATCTCTCTATTCATTACGGGAGTAGGAGGAGAGGGCCATGCCTCTCTCTCTTTATCTGCTTCATTACGGGTGTAGGAGGAGAGGGCCATGCCTCTCTCTCTTTATCTCTCCCCTACGGGTGTAGGAGGAGAGGGCCATGCCTCTCTCTCTCTATCTGCTTCATTACGGGTGTAGGAGGAGAGGGCCATGCCTCTCTCTCTTTATCTGCTTCATTACGGGAGTAGGAGGAGAGGGCCATGCCTCTCTCTCTTTATCTGCTTCATTACGGGTGTAGGAGGAGAGGGCCATGCCTCTCTCTCTTTATCTCTGCTTCATTACGGGTGTAGGAGGAGAGGGCCATGCCTCTCTCTCTTTATCTCTGCTTCATTACGGGAGTAGGAGGAGAGGGCCATGCCTCTCTCTCTTTATCTCTGCTTCATTACGGGTGTAGGAGGAGAGGGCCATGCCTCTCTCTCTTTATCTCTCTATTCATTACGGGTGTAGGAGGAGAGGGCCATGCCTCTCTCTCTTTATCTCTGCTTCATTACGGGAGTAGGAGGAGAGGGCCATGCCTCTCTCTCTTTATCTCTGCTTCATTACGGGTGTAGGAGGAGAGGGCCATGCCTCTCTCTCTTTATCTCTCTATTCATTACGGGTGTAGGAGGAGAGGGCCATGCCTCTCTCTCTTTATCTCTGCTTCATTACGGGAGTAGGAGGAGAGGGCCATGCCTCTCTCTCTTTATCTCTGCTTCATTACGGGTGTAGGAGGAGAGGGCCATGCCTCTCTCTCTTTATCTCTGCTTCATTACGGGTGTAGGAGGAGAGGGCCATGCCTCTCTCTCTTTATCTCTTCATTACGGGTGTAGGAGGAGAGGGCCATGCCTCTCTCTCTTTATCTGCTTCATTACGGGTGTAGGAGGAGAGGGCCATGCC
>NC_136798.1:650888-703388 GCF_951216825.1 Electrona antarctica | reverse complement strand
GTTCTACAGTAGCAGGAGTATACCTGTATATGTTTACAGCAGCAGGAGTATACCTGTATATGTTTACAGTAGCAGGAGTATACCTGTATATGTTTACAGCAGCAGGAGTATACCTGTATGTGTTTACAGTAGCAGGAGTATACCTGTATGTGTTTACAGTAGCAGGAGTATACCTGTATATGTTTACAGTAGCAGGAGTATACCTGTATATGTTTACAGCAGCAGGAGTATACCTGTATATGTTTACAGCAGCAGGAGTATACCTGTATATGTTTACAGTAGCAGGAGTATACCTGTATATGTTTACAGTAGCAGGAGTATACCTGTATATGTTTACAGCAGCAGGAGTATACCTGTATGTTCACAGTAGCAGGAGTATACCTGTATATGTTTACAGTAGTGCTACAGTAGCAGGAGTTTACCTGTATATGTTTACAGTAGCAGGAGTATACCTGTATATGTTTACAGTAGCAGGGGTATACCTGTATATGTTTACAGTAGCAGGAGTATACCTGTATATGTTTACAGTAGCAGGAGTATACCTGTATATGTTTACAGTAGCAGGGGTATACCTGTATATGTTTACAGTAGCAGGAGTATACCTGTATATGTGTACAGCAGCAGGAGTATACCTGTATATGTTTACAGTAGCAGGAGTATACCTGTATATGTTTACAGTAGCAGGAGTATACCTGTATATGTTTACAGCAGCAGGAGTATACCTGTATATGTTTACAGTAGCAGGAGTATACCTTTATATGTTTACAGTAGCAGGAGTATACCTGTATATGTTTACAGGAGCAGGAGTATACCTGTATATGTTTACAGCAGCAGGAGTCTACCTGTATATGTTTACAGCAGCAGGAGTATACCTGTATATGTTTACAGTAGCAGGAGTATACCTGTATATGTTTACAGTAGCAGGAGTATACCTGTATATGTGTACAGCAGCAGGAGTATACCTGTATATGTTTACAGTAGCAGGAGTATACCTGTATATGGTTACAGCAGCAGGAGTATACCTGTATATGTTTACAGTAGCAGGAGTATACCTGTATGTTCACAGTAGTTCTACAGCATCAGGAGTATACCTGTATATGTTTACAGCAGCAGGAGTATACCTGTATATGTTTACAGTAGCAGGAGTATACCTGTATATGTTTACAGGAGCAGGAGTATACCTGTATATGTTTACAGTAGCAGGAGTATACCTGTATATGTTTACAGCAGCAGGAGTATACCTGTATATGTTTACAGTAGCAGGAGTATACCTGTATATGTTTACAGCAGCAGGAGTATACCTGTATATGTTTACAGCAGCAGGAGTATACCTGTATATGTTTACAGTAGCAGGAGTATACCTGTATATGTTTACAGCAGCAGGAGTATACCTGTATATGTTTACAGTAGCAGGAGTATACCTGTATATGTGTACAGTAGCAGGAGTATACCTGTATATGTTTACAGCAGCAGGAGTATACCTGTATATGTTTACAGCAGCAGTAGTATACCTGTATGTGTTTACAGTATAGTTCTACAGTAGCAGGAGTATACCTATATATGTTTACAGCAGCAGGAGTATACCTGTATGTGTTTACAGTATAGTTCTACAGTAGCAGGAGTATACCTGTATATGTTTACAGCAGCAGGAGTATACCTGTATATGTTTACAGTAGCAGGAGTATACCTGTATATGTTTACAGTAGCAGGAGTATACCTGTATATGTTTACAGTAGCAGGAGTATACCTGTATATGTTTACAGTAGCAGGAGTATACCTGTATATGTTTACAGTAGCAGGAGTATACCTGTATATGTTTACAGTAGCAGGAGTATACCTGTATATGTTTACAGTAGCAGGAGTATACCTGTATATGTTTACAGTAGCAGGAGTATACCTGTATATGTTTACAGTAGCAGGAGTATACCTGTATATGTTTACAGCAGCAGGAGTATACCTGTATATGTTTACAGCAGCAGGAGTATACCTGTATATGTTTACAGCAGCAGGAGTATACCTGTATGTGTTTACAGTAGCAGGAGTATACCTGTATATGTTTACACTAGTATAGTTCTACAGCAGCAGGAGTATACCTGTATATGTTTACAGTAGTGCTACAGTAGCAGGAGTATACCTGTATATGTTTACAGCAGCAGGAGTATACCTGTATATGTTTACAGTAGCAGGAGTATACCTGTATATGTTTACAGTAGCAGGAGTATACCTGTATATGTTTACAGTAGCAGGAGTATACCTGTATATGTTTACAGTAGCAGGAGTATACCTGTATATGTTTACAGTAGCAGGAGTATACCTGTATATGTTTACAGTAGCAGGAGTATACCTGTATATGTCTACAGCAGCAGGAGTATACCTGTATATGTTTACAGTAGCAGGAGTATACCTGTATATGTTTACAGCAGCAGGAGTATACCTGTATATGTTTACAGTATAGTTCTACAGTAGCAGGAGTATACCTGTATATGTTTACAGTAGCAGGAGTATACCTGTATATGTTTACAGTAGCAGGAGTATACCTGTATATGTTTACAGCAGCAGGAGTATACCTGTATATGTTTACAGCAGCAGGAGTATACCTGTATATGTTTACAGCAGCAGGAGTATACCTGTATATGTTTACAGTAGCAGGAGTATACCTGTATATGTTTACAGTAGTTCTACGGTAGCAGGAGTATACCTGTATACGTTTACAATAGTTCTACAGTAGCAGGAGTATACCTGTATATGTTTACAGTAGCAGGAGTATACCTGTATATGTTTACAATAGTTCTACAGTAGCAGGAGTATACCTGTATATGTTTACAGCAGCAGGAGTATACCTGTATATGTTTACAGTAGCAGGAGTATACCTGTATGTGTTTACAGCAGCAGGAGTATACCTGTATATGTTTACAGTATCAGGAGTATACCTGTATATGTTTACAGTAGCAGGAGTATACCTGTATATGTTTACAGTAGCAGGAGTATACCTGTATATGTTTACAGTAGCAGGAGTATACCTGTATATGTTTACAGTAGCAGGAGTATACCTGTATATGTTTACAGTAGCAGGAGTATACCTGTATATGTTTACAGTAGCAGGAGTATACCTGTATATGTTTACAGTAGCAGGAGTATACCTGTATATGTTTACAGTAGTGCTACAGTAGCAGGAGTATACCTGTATATGTTTACAGTAGCAGGAGTATACCTGTATATGTTTACAGCAGCAGGAGTATACCTGTATATGTGTACAGTAGCAGGAGTATACCTGTATATGTTTACAGTAGCAGGAGTATACCTGTATATGTTTACAGTAGTGCTACAGTAGCAGGAGTATACCTGTATATGTTTACAGTAGCAGGAGTATACCTGTATGTGTTTACAGTAGTGCTACAGCAGCAGGAGTATACCTGTATATGTTTACAGTAGCAGGAGTATACCTGTATGTGTTTACAGTAGTGCTACAGCAGCAGGAGTATACCTGTATATGTTTACAGTAGCAGGAGTATACCTGTATATGTTTACAGTAGCAGGAGTATACCTGTATATGTTTACAGTAGTGCTACAGTAGCAGGAGTATACCTGTATATGTTTACAGTAGTGCTACAGTAGCAGGAGTATACCTGTATATGTTTACAGTAGCAGGAGTATACCTGTATATGTTTACAGTAGCAGGAGTATACCTGTATATGTTTACAGCAGCAGGAGTATACCTGTATATGTTTACAGCAGCAGGAGTATACCTGTATATGTTTACAGCAGCAGGAGTATACCTGTATATGTTTACAGTAGCAGGAGTATACCTGTATATGTTTACAGTAGTTCTACGGTAGCAGGAGTATACCTGTATATGTTTACAATAGTTCTACAGTAGCAGGAGTATACCTGTATATGTTTACAGTAGCAGGAGTATACCTGTATATGTTTACAATAGTTCTACAGTAGCAGGAGTATACCTGTATATGTTTACAGCAGCAGGAGTATACCTGTATATGTTTACAGTAGCAGGAGTATACCTGTATGTGTTTACAGCAGCAGGAGTATACCTGTATATGTTTACAGTATCAGGAGTATACCTGTATGTGTTTACAGTAGCAGGAGTATACCTGTATATGTTTACAGTAGCAGGAGTATACCTGTATATGTTTACAGTAGCAGGAGTATACCTGTATATGTTTACAGTAGCAGGAGTATACCTGTATATGTTTACAGTAGCAGGAGTATACCTGTATATGTTTACAGTAGTGCTACAGTAGCAGGAGTATACCTGTATATGTTTACAGCAGCAGGAGTATACCTGTATAAGTTTACAGTAGCAGGAGTATACCTGTATATGTTTACAGCAGCAGGAGTATACCTGTATATGTGTACAGTAGCAGGAGTATACCTGTATATGTTTACAGTAGCAGGAGTATACCTGTATATGTTTACAGTAGTGCTACAGTAGCAGGAGTATACCTGTATATGTTTACAGTAGCAGGAGTATACCTGTATGTGTTTACAGTAGTGCTACAGCAGCAGGAGTATACCTGTATATGTTTACAGTAGCAGGAGTATACCTGTATGTGTTTACAGTAGTGCTACAGCAGCAGGAGTATACCTGTATATGTTTACAGTAGCAGGAGTATACCTGTATATGTTTACAGTAGCAGGAGTATACCTGTATATGTTTACAGTAGTGCTACAGTAGCAGGAGTATACCTGTATATGTTTACAGTAGTGCTACAGTAGCAGGAGTATACCTGTATATGTTCACAGTAGTGCTACAGTAGCAGGAGTATACCTGTATATGTTTACAGTAGTGCTACAGTAGCAGGAGTATACCTGCATATGTTTACAGCAGCAGGAGTATACCTGTATATGTTTACAGTAGTGCTACAGTAGCAGGAGTATACCTGTATGGGTTTACAGTAGTGCTACAGCAGCAGGAGTATACCTGTATATGTTTACAGTAGTGCTACAGTAGCAGGAGTATACCTGTATGTGTTTACAGCAGCAGGAGTATACCTGTATGTGTTTACAGTAGTGCTACAGCAGCAGGAGTATACCTGTATGTGTTTACAGTTGTGCTACAGCAGCAGGAGTATACCTGTATGTGTTTACAGTAGTGCTACAGCAGCAGGAGTATACCTGTATGTGTTTACAGTAGTGCTACAGCAGCAGGAGTATACCTGTATGTGTTTACAGTAGTGCTACAGCAGCAGGAGTATACCTGTATGTGTTTACAGTAGTGCTACAGCAGCAGGAGTATACCTGTATGTGTTTACAGTAGTGCTACAGTATCTGGCAGCAGGAGTATATAAGTGACCAGATTTGACTGAGAGCCTGCCATCGCTCACATTCCAGCTTTTCACCAGAGGAGAAAAACGTTTTATTTTATTTATTTTTCTCCACAAACTATATGTCAGAGCTGAAATCGACATGTAAATATGAAATAAATGCTTAAACATGTAGCTAGGTGTAATGTTAGAGACCACAGAAGACATGTAAATATGAAATAAATGCTTAAACATGTAGCTAGGTGTAACGTTAGAGACCACAGAAGTGAACCTTTAATTTCAAGCCTGTTTTTCCTCAACTCGCTGTTTCTCTGCAAGACATTACTCTATAAGCCATATCTCCAAAACTGGTGGGTCAAACTGAACAACCAATATGTCAATTTGAAGCTATGATTCCCTGCTTTCTAGAGATCAGCGGATGAGCTTTTTTGTCACCCGAATCCGAGTGTGCATATTTATAATCCGCCCGTTATCCGACCGCATTAATTAGTTAATCCAATTCATATATCCGCAACCTCTTGTCCACTAGTCCCCTAACATTTTAGTCTAGTTATTATTTCTTGACGAAATTGTCGATATATTTAGTCTTAGTTTTAGTCATCATAGCTTAGTTTTCATTTAGTTTTGGTTGGTGAAAAAAGGTAGAAGCAGAACAGAGAAAGACAAGCGAGAGAGAGCCGAGTTAGATCTGTGTAGTTAGATCTGTTAGATCTGTGTAGTGTAGAGACAGCCGAGTTAGATCTGTGTAGTGTAGAGAGAGCCGAGTTAGATCTGTGTAGTGTAGAGAGAGCCGAGTTAGATCTGTGTAGTGAGTTAGATCTGTGTAGTGTAGAGTTAGATCTGTGTAGTGTAGAGTTAGATCTGTGTAGTGTAGAGTTAGATCTGTGTAGTGTAGAGTTAGATCTGTGTAGTGTAGAGTTAGATCTGTGTAGTGTAGAGTTAGATCTGTGTAGTGTAGAGTTAGATCTGTGTAGTGTAGAGTTAGATCTGTGTAGTGAGTTAGATCTGTGTAGTGTAGAGTTAGATCTGTGTAGTGAGTTAGATCTGTGTAGTGTAGAGTTAGATCTGTGTAGAGTTAGATCTGTGTAGTGTAGAGTTAGATCTGTGTAGTGTAGAGTTAGATCTGTGTAGAGTTAGATCTGTGTAGTGTAGAGTTAGATCTGTGTAGTGTAGAGTTAGATCTGTGTAGAGTTAGATCTGTGTAGTGTAGAGTTAGATCTGTGTAGTGTAGAGTTAGATCTGTGTAGAGTTAGATCTGTGTAGAGTTAGATCTGTGTAGTGTAGAGTTAGATCTGTGTAGTGTAGAGTTAGATCTGTGTAGTGTAGAGTTAGATCTGTGTAGTGTAGAGTTAGATCTGTGTAGTGTAGAGTTAGATCTGTGTAGTGTAGAGTTAGATCTGTGTAGTGTAGAGAGAGCCGAGTTAGATCTGTGTAGTGAGTTAGATCTGTGTAGTGTAGAGTTAGATCTGTGTAGTGTAGAGTTAGATCTGTGTAGTGTAGAGTTAGATCTGTGTAGTGTAGAGTTAGATCTGTGTAGAGTTAGATCTGTGTAGTGTAGAGAGAGCCGAGTTAGATCTGTGTAGAGTTAGATCTGTGTAGTGTAGAGTTAGATCTGTGTAGTGTAGAGTTAGATCTGTGTAGAGTTAGATCTGTGTAGAGTTAGATCTGTGTAGAGTTAGATCTGTGTAGAGTTAGATCTGTGTAGTGTAGAGTTAGATAAATGGTAAATGGTAAATGGTGCATTTATATAGCGCCTTTATCCAAGGCGCTTTACATAGATTGTGCATTACATTCACCCATTCACACACACATTCATACACCGATTGCAGCGGAAGCCATGCAAGGTACCAACCAGCACATCGGGAGCAATTTGGGGTTCAGTGTCTTGCCCAAGGACACTTCGACATGTAGACAGGAGGAGCCGGGATTCGAACCACCGACCCATGGATCATTGGACGACCTGCTCTACCTCCTGAGCCACAGCCGCCCCGATCTGTGTAGAGTTAGATCTGTGTAGTGTAGAGTTAGATCTGTGTAGTGTAGAGTTAGATCTGTGTAGAGTTAGATCTGTGTAGAGTTAGATCTGTGTAGTGTAGAGTTAGATCTGTGTAGTGTAGAGTTAGATCTGTGTAGTGCGGAATAGAGAGAAAGAAAGAGACACATGCAAAACGAAACAACGTCTGCGTGTTTTCAAACAGTGGAAAAATATGTAAGATCCCTTTTATAGTGTCAATTTAGCTGAAAGAGTGACTCATGGATGGTGTTGTGAGGGATGATTGTTTGGGTCATGGATGGTGTTGTGAGGGATGATTGTTTGGGTCATGGATGGTGTTGTGAGGGATGATTGTTTGGGTCATGGATGGTGTTGTGAGGGATGCTTGTTTGGGTCATGGATGGTGTTGTGAGGGATGATTGTTTGGGTCATGGATGGTGTTGTGAGGGATGCTTGTTTGGGTCATGGATGGTGTTGTGAGGGATGCTTGTTTGGGTCATGGATGGTGTTGTGAGGGATGATTGTTTGGGTCATGGATGGTGTTGTGAGGGATGATTGTTTGGGTCATGGATGGTGTTGTGAGGGATGCTTGTTTGGGTCATGGATGGTGTTGTGAGGGATGATTGTTTGGGTCATGGATGGTGTTGTGAGGGATGATTGTTTGGGTCATGGATGGTGTTGTGAGGGATGATTGTTTGGGTCAAGGATGGTGTTGTGAGGGATGATTGTTTGGGTCATGGATGGTGTTGTGAGGGATGATTGTTTGGGTCATGGATGGTGTTGTGAGGGATGCTTGTTTGGGTCATGGATGGTGTTGTGAGGGATGATTGTTTGGGTATCTTTGTCATATCAGTTGATTTCTTTTTTTGTGCATCTAAAAAGTGAGAGTATAGATTTAGTGTTCTTTCGTCTTTTGTTTTTAGTACTTTTGTGTTTTTATTCTGCACTTTTGTGCTTTTTCAATTTAAAATATCTTACCATACTGTTCTTTTTTAATATCTGAAGCACTCTAACCTATTTTGGGCGGGAACCCCTTTTGGTGTTTTAAGCAATATGTTATACTTTAGCTATTGAAAAATAGCAGATCTACAAGCTCATAGCGCGGCACCGAGTGCCGCGCTACGAGCTTGTAGGTCTGCTATTTTTTATTTTTTTTGAAAATGTGGCGCAAACCTTTGAATATATACATTATTTCAGGGCAAACGTTTTTAACTCAACATCTTTGCTTCTGGGGAGTCCCTGGAACAACATATTTTCAGATGGGGGTGTCGGTGGCCAATTTATAATTTTTGGGGTCCTTGACATGAAATAGTTTGAGAACCACTGACATAGAAACATAGGTTTTTCAGAAAACTGTCAGGATTTAGAAGACATTTGTAGAATAATCCTCAGGTCTAAATGGGTTAAACAGAGCAGGTCGTCCAATGATCCATGGGTCGGCGGTTCGAATCCCGGCTCCTCCTCCTGTCCCACATGTCGAAGTGTCCTTGGGCAAGACACTGAACCCTGCATTGCCTCCAATGAGTCGGTCGGTGTGAGCTCGCCACCGTTGGTGTGTGAATGTGGGAAGTGAGGACGCTGGCGTCGACTGTTCGCCGCTTCACCTCCCAGTGTATGAATGAATGAACCATTGTAAAAGCGCTTTGAGTAGGCACGTAGTGCATAGAAAGGTGCGATAAAAATGCAATTCATCAGTGGCGTGCACAGACATTTAGAGGGGCAGGTGCTCAAGTTAAAAAAGGGCACCTTGTGCAGCGCGTGGAACCGGCCGGTTGCCTTAATCCATTTTGGGGCGGGAACCCCTTTTGGTGTTAGCATTATGTTATTTAGTTTAGTTTAGTTTATTTGATCATCTTCACAGTAACAAAACAACTTATTCGTTAACACACGGTTACATAACCAAAAAGAACTGGAGGTGATCAAAAGGAATAGGCTGAAGCTGAAAGCTTATAGATGCCTATCCTACGAACATCAAAATAAAATAAAAATCCTCACGTATCCTCACATACCCCACCCACCCCCGTGTCACCATAGAGATCCACCAGGATCACTATAAAGTAATTACCATAATCATCATCATCATCATCATCATCATCATCATCATCATCCTCATAGGTTAAATATGTTATATACAAATGAACTTATGATATACTGTATTTAGCCAAAAGGATATACTTGAATAGTATCTTGAATCGAGAGATGTGTCTGCTGTGTTTCACATCCTCAGTCAAGCCATTCCATATTTTAACCCCACAGACAGAAATACACATGCTCTTCCGGGTGGTGCTAACACAAGGTTGTTGAAAGTTTAGGTCCCATCTTAACTGATATCGTCCCTCCCTATCCTTGAACAATTTTAGGATATTCACAGGAAGTTGTTTATTCCTTACTTTGTACATAATTTGTGCCGATTTAAATTCAACTAAATCTAATAATTTCAGTGTGGAAGACTTTAAGAACAGTTCATTTGTAGGATTATAGTAACCTACCTTATGTACTATTCTTAATGCTCTTTTTTGCATTATAATTAAAGGCTGTAGGTTGCTTCTATAGGTGTTTCCCCACACCTCCACACAATATGTCAGATATGGTGATATTAGTGTGTTATATAATGTAATCAGTGACTTATAATTTAGTATATGTCTGGTTTTGCCTAGTACACCAACACTTCTAGCTAATTTAGAACGGATATATTTTATATGGGGTTTCCAACTGAATTTGTCATCTATAATCACTCCCAAAAATATGTTCTCATTAACTCTTTCTATGTTTACATTGTCGATCTTTAACTCAACTGGTGAATTTGATTGTATTGATTTATTTCCAAAGATCATGAATTTTGTTTTTCCCAAGTTGAGTGATAGTTTATTTGTATCAAACCATAGTTTTAGTTTACCCAGTTCAAATGAGACCTCCTTCAACAATTGCTGAAGGTTCTCCCCAGCACAGAAGATGTTAGTGTCATCGGCAAAGACAACATACTTCAAGATACTTGAGACTTTACATATGTCGTTTATGCTTTAGCTATTGAAAAATAGCAGATCTACAAGCGCGCTATGAGCTTGTAGGTCTGCTATTTTTCAAAAGGGCACATTGCCAAAAGGGCAGGGGGTGCTCTAGCACCCCCTAGTGTCTATCTGTGCACGCCACTGCTTGCCATAGCAGCTGCCTCCCTATAGCCAGCCGTGCTGGTTTTACCTGCAAGTCATTCAAATTCCACAGCGACAACAACACAGAAACCAACAATGTGTACAATGAGAAACTAAAAGAGATGAATTGGAAGGGTGGGAAATATGACAAAAAATATCAATAATACATGCAGTACATGCTGCGCCACAGGAATGCATATAACTCACTGTAGAAGAGCAGATCGAGGCAACAGGCTATTGATGCAAATATATATATATATATATATATATATATATATATATATATATATATATATATGAATTCATGCCTTTTTGAAAGTGAAAACATTGAAATAGGAGTCTGAAGCCACACTATACCGAGAAGGACAAAGACAAACCCTGCTCACATTAACACCTCTGCTTTGCTGAGATAAGACAGATTTCACTTATTCCACAAGTGATTCATTTCATAACAGTAAGGGCCTTTCAAACATGAAGCGATATAACGCGCCTATAGTTCGTTTTCAATGAGACCTGCGTTTTTGCGCGGAGCACTGGGGAGCAGTCGCGGTGCGACAACGCAAGCGTATTTACGCGGTCCCGTGAATTTGTTTGTGTGCGTGCTCGTTACGTGCACACGCCCCCCCGCGACTCACCAGACCTGGATTCTGTTTAGCTCTTTTTTTTACGCTTGCGTCGTCGCGCCCCTCTTGAGCAGACCTGTAGCAGACCTCTCGTTGATCCAGACCTGTAGCAGACCTCTCGTTGATCCAGACCTGTAGCAGACCTCTCGTTGATCCAGACCTGGAGGAGACCTCTCGTTGATCCAGACCTGTAGCAGACCTCTCGTTGATCCAGACCTGTAGCAGACCTCTCGTTGATCCAGACCTGGAGGAGACCTCTCGTTGATCCAGACCTGTAGCAGACCTCTCGTTGATCCAGACCTGGAGGAGACCTCTCGTTGATCCAGACCTGTAGCAGACCTGTCGTTGATCCAGACCTGGAGGAGACCTGTCGTTGATCCAGACCTGTAGCAGACCTCTCGTTGATCCAGACCTGTAGCAGACCTCTCGTTGATCCAGACCTGTAGCAGACCTCTCGTTGATCCAGACCTGTAGCAGACCTCTCGTTGATCCAGACCTGGAGGAGACCTGTCGTTGATCCAGACCTGGAGGAGACCTCTCGTTGATCCAGACCTGTAGCAGACCTCTCGTTGATCCAGACCTGGAGGAGACCTCTCGTTGATCCAGACCTGTAGCAGACCTCTCGTTGATCCAGACCTGGAGGAGACCTGTCGTTGATCCGGACCTGTAGCAGACCTGTCGTTGATCCAGACCTGTAGCAGACCTCTCGTTGATCCAGACCTGTAGGAGACCTGTCGTTGATCCAGACCTGGAGGAGACCTCTCGTTGATCCAGACCTGTAGGAGACCTGTCGTTGATCCAGACCTGGAGGAGACCTCTTGTTGATCCAGACTTGGAGGAGACCTGTCGTTGATCCAGACCTGTAGCAGACCTCTCGTTGATCCAGGCAACAACGTGTGCGTTTCTCGCTATAACTCGTGAAACAGTATAAGAAGGCGGGACATTGAGCTGTGCACGACACAGCCAATCACAGCATTTGGGGCTGGGTTGAACCCTTAGAGTATATATGAATAGAGACGGCACCCATTGCAGCGTGGGCCCAAACACATGATCCGTTGGTCCGTTGACTATCATTGTGCACGTTCACGATGACACGTGAACGCTGAATGCCTGCAATGATAGTCAGCGGCAGCGCGTTCATGTGTTTGGGCCCAATCCATCCCAGAATGCACTCTTTTCCTACCCAGAATGCACAGTGAAATCGCCTCATGCGCTTTTGAGCAACTTAATGCAAATGGATGGGAGGAGAACTCGGGTGACGTCTCTATTCATATATACTCTAAGGTTGAACCGCACAGAGCAGTGGTTCTCAAAGTAGGGTCCGGGGACCCCCAGGGGTCCTTGAGGGAAGCCTGGCAGCATGCAACAAAGTAACATCCTGCATTTTGTTCAGAAATATTTAATGTATATTTTAAATTGGATGGTGACCCATTTTGGGCGGGAACCCCTTTTGGTGTTAGCATTATGCTATGCTTTAGCTATTGAAAAATAGCAGATCTACAAGCTCATAGCGCGCCACCGAGTGGCGCGCTATGAGCTTGTAGGTCTGCTATTTTTGAAAAATCGAAGAACGACTGACATAGAAACATAGCTTTTTCAGAAAACTGTCAGGATGTGGAAGACATTTTTAGAATCTGATCTCAGGTCAAAATGGGTTAAACCCACTATGGAGTCATATTCCAGAGTCATACAGTACTAAAGCTTTTCTAGCCTCGGAAACCCAGACGCTTTTATTTCCAGGGAGAAGGAAAAAAAGTCTGGGTCCGAGTCCACTTCAATTCGGCATACAGTAGCGCAACCGTCGATCACTCTCTGCTGATTTCTGATCGTCTGCACCTTTGTTAAATTGACACACACACGCACACCCGTACACACACACACACACTCCTCTCTCTCTCTGTCACTCTAATTAATTAGTCTCATGTCCAGCAGCTGCGCACAGTTTCTCCCGGCAGAGCTGCCTATGCCATAGAAAGCATAGGTGAGCTCCAGGCTAAAGCTTTTCAGGTTGTGACCCCCCCCCAAAAAAACTGGGGACCCCATTAGTTATTGTGATCTATAGTGTCTGCAATGTTGCTACGATTTTATTTTCACCCTTATCACAAAAAAACAATATAAGTTGTATATAAGTATATAGCGGCAGCTCAGTGTGCAACAATGTGTGGTTCTGTGAGTCTTAACTGGAATTTGCTTTGTCGTTTTTTCTTTCCTTTTCCACCAAAATGAGTCGAGCGGGATTAGTCGCAGTCGCAAATTGAAACCCGCGTTTCTTGTTTTGCTACATGTGGCGTTTAACCCATTTCGACCCGAGGACGATTCTACAAAACGTCTTCTGAATCCTGACAGTTTTCTGAAAAAACCCTATGTTTGTGTCAGTGGCCGGTGCTCAACCTTTTCCATGTCAAGGACCCCCAGAATTATCTGTATTTGGCCGCGGACCGACCCCCCCATCTGAAAATATGTTGTTCCAGCGACCTCCCCATGACGCAAAGATTTGAGTTAAAAAACGTTCACTGTGAAAAGAATATATATTAAAAGATTTGCGCCACATTTTCACAATTAAAAAAAAAAAATAGCAGATCTACAAGCTTGTAGATCTGCTGTTTTTCAATAGCTAAAGTATTTAACATAATGCTTTAGAACACCAAAGGGTCGGTCCCGCCCAGAATGGGATAAGCATCGGGCTGCTGTGATTCTGTCCCTGGCTGCCCTGTGGGAGATTGTCGCTGTTAAAGCTATACAGGCAGCATATTAACAGGCCACCCGCTACCGTGCGCGTGTGCGTGCGTGCGTTGCGTGCGTGCGTGCGTGCGTGCGTGCGGTGTGTGCGTGCGTTGCGTGCGTGCGTGCGTGCATGTCAGTGTGGCTGCTGGTAGAATATTAACGTTTCTCCCCACGGGATGGCAGGCATATCAAAGAGTAGTCTGGGAGAGAAGCCTGTGGGACAAATGTCTCACACACGTACACACACACACACACACACACACACACACACACACACACACACACACACACACACACACACTGAGCTCCGAGGCACATGGGGTTCGTAGCATTGTCTTACTAAACGTTGCACATTATTTTGGTACTGCCGTGGGTGCAACTGCTGTTTCAATCCACAAACACAGCCTCTTAAATGATGTGGTATGCAGAGATGTAGCTTAACCTCCTGGCAGAGATGTAGCTTAACCTCCTGGCAGAGATGTAGCTTAACCTCCTGGCAGAGATGCTTAACCTCCTGGCTCCACTGAAGACTACGGAAACCACATATTAGTGCCGAGGTCTCGAGGTCTTGTGTACAGTACGTACGTACAGTATGTGCGTGGATAGATAGATGCCATGGTAGATACTAGATGGATGGATAGATGCCATGGTAGATACTAGATGGATGCATAGATGCCATGGTAGATACTAGATGGATAGATAGATGCCATGGTAGATACTAGATGGATGCATAGATGCCATGGTAGATACTAGATGGATGGATAGATGCCATGGTAGATACTAGATGGATAGATAGATGCCATGGTAGATACTAGATGGATAGATAGATGCCATGGTAGATACTAGATGGATGCATAGATGCCATGGTAGATACTAGATGGATGGATAGATGCCATGGTAGATACTAGATGGATGCATAGATGCCATGGTAGATACTAGATGGATGCATAGATGCCATGGTAGATACTAGATGGATGCATAGATGCCATGGTAGATACTAGATGGATGCATAGATGCCATGGTAGATACTAGATGGATGCATAGATGCCATGGTAGATACTAGATGGATGCATAGATGCCATGGTAGATACTAGATGGATGCATAGATGCCATGGTAGATACTAGATGGATGCATAGATGCCATGGTAGATACTAGATGGATGCATAGATGCCATGGTAGATACTAGATGGATGCATAGATGCCATGGTAGATACTAGATGGATGCATAGATGCCATGGTAGATACTAGATGGATGCATAGATGCCATGGTAGATACTAGATGGATGCATAGATGCCATGGTAGATACTAGATGGATGCATAGATGCCATGGTAGATACTAGATGGATGCATAGATGCCATGGTAGATACTAGATGGATGCATAGATGCCATGGTAGATACTAGATGGATGCATAGATGCCATGGTAGATACTAGATGGATGCATAGATGCCATGGTAGATACTAGATGGATGCATAGATGCCATGGTAGATACTAGATGGATGCATAGATGCCATGGTAGATACTAGATGGATGCATAGATGCCATGGTAGATACTAGATGGATGCATAGATGCCATGGTAGATACTAGATGGATGCATAGATGCCATGGTAGATACTAGATGGATGCATAGATGCCATGGTAGATACTAGATGGATGCATAGATGCCATGGTAGATACTAGATGGATGCATAGATGCCATGGTAGATACTAGATGGATGCATAGATGCCATGGTAGATACTAGATGGATGCATAGATGCCATGGTAGATACTAGATGGATGTCTTTACCCTTCAATCCACCAGTATTGTACAGCACTGTTAATTTTGTTGACTGAAACTAAAGACTAAGTCGACTAAACTAAATGGTGTGTCATTCAAAAGACTGAGCCTTACCCCTTATCCTTGAACCTATTTGCCATTTTTTACTATTTTGAAAAAACATTTCGAAATAGTTCAACTAGTCGACCTACATCAACACGTTATGAGCCTGTAGACGTCACCACACGTCGGAGGGATCCCAAGCGACGCGTCCATAGGACGTGTGTACGTCATAGCGCATCCTCAATGATGCCGGGCGAGAGAGGAATATTCTGAATTTTTCCCTTTTCTTTTTGTCAGTTCGCCTTTCGGCTACCGTATGCTACTCTGGGCTCATGTTAGCTTACCGTTGACTTAGCTGTTAGCGCAGCGGAAAGAATGCCTCGTCTCTCCTAATCCAGGGCGCTCTCCGTGGTTTTGAACGGATCGATATACTAGCGCTTCATTTCTGCTCCTCATCCGTCTCTCCCTCAGAATATGAACGCTTTTTGGATCATATATCGTATAAATTAAAATGATAGCAATGTAAGCTAGCAATGTAAAGCAAACTTTTTTTGCGGATTGTTTCCGGGTCGTGGGTTTCAGAGTAAAAGCGGCCATGTCTTTCCGGCACCCCAGAGCTCCTATTTTGAAGGAATCCCGGCACGGATTGTGTTAAAAGGTTTTTCTAAATAGTACAAAAATAATAATAATCAAATAAGTTTATGGATAATGGGTAAGATATAGCCTTACATTTATACAGATAAAATGAACTAAACTATAGCAGCATGCTTATTTGTTGCGCGGGTATCACACACACACAGCGACTTGGTGTGAGCTTGTAGATCAGATATTTTCAGTGCATGCGCACGGCAACACCGTATACCGTGTGCAACTAAGCATGAATAAGTACAGCTTTATCACATCTGGGCGGGAACCCCTTTTGGTGTTTTAAAGCGTTATGTTACACTTTAGCTATTGAAAAATAGCAGATCTACAAGCTCATAGCGCGGCACCGAGTGCCGCGCTATGAGCTTGTAGGTCTGCTATTTTTTAAAAATCGTGAAAATGTGCCTCAGATCTTTGAATATATATTATTACAGAGTGAACATTTTAACTCAAATCTTTGCTTCTGGGGGGAGGTCCCTGGAACAACATATTTTCAGATGGGGGGGCGGAGGCTTATTACATATAATTGTTGGGGTCCTTGACATGAAATATTGAGCACCACTGATACAGAAACATGAGGTTTTTCAGAAAACTGTCAGGATTTAGAAGACATTTCTTAAATGTCGACGTCGGGCCTAAATGGGTTAAAGAAATGTGTCTGAAAAGCATCTCGCTGACGCTCTGTGTCAAACGGTGCCCTGCAGCAGCGCTGCACCACATCGCAGCAGCGCTGCACCACATCGCAGCAGCGCTGCACCACATCGCAGCAGCGCTGCACCACATCGCAGCAGCTTCGTTGGCTGAAATTGCACCGAGACTTTCCTTTGAATCTTATTTAAAGATCAGTGCAGGGTGTGTTGGGACTTTGTGTTCATCAGCGCTTGGCCTTGGCCTGCCTCGAACCGCAGCCACGTGCACGCCACCACCACCACATGACCGCAATATGAGCCACGTGCACGCCACCACCACATGACTGCAATATGAGCCACGTGCACGGCACCACCACATGACCGCAATATGAGCCACGTGCACGCCACCACCACATGACTGCAATATGAGCCACGCGCACGGCACCACCACATGACCGCAATATGAGCCACGTGCACGCCACCACCACATGACAGCAATAAGAGCCACGTGCACGCCACCACCACATGACAGCAATAAGAGCCACGTGCACGCCACCACCACATGACTGCAATAAGAGCCACGTGCACGCCACCACCACATGACCGCAATAAGAGCCACGTGCACGGCACCACCACATGACCGCAATATGAGCCACGTGCACGCCACCACCACATGACTGCAATAAGAGCCACGTGCACGGTACCACCACATGACTGCAATATGAGCCACGTGCACGCCACCACCACATGACCGCAATATGAGCCACGTGCACGGCACCACCACATGACCGCAATATGAGCCACGTGCACGCCACCACCACATGACCGCAATAAGAGCCACGTGCACGCCACCACCACATGACCGCAATATGCAGCCACGTGCACGGCACCACCACATGACCGCAATATGAGCCACGTGCACGCCACCACCACATGACCGCAATATGAGCCACGTGCACGGTACCACCACATGACCGCAATATGAGCCACGTGCACGCCACCACCACATGACCGCAATATGAGCCACGTGCACGCCACCACCACATGACCGCAATATGAGCCACGTGCACGCCACCACCACATGACTGCAATATGAGCCACGTGCACGCCACCACCACATGACCAGCAATATGAGCCACGTGCACGGCACCACCACATGACTGCAATATGCAGCCACGTGCACGCCACCACCACATGACTGCAATATGCAGCCACGTGCACGCCACCACCACATGACAGCAATAAGAGCCACGTGCACGCCACCACCACATGACAGCAATAAGAGCCACGTGCACGCCACCACCACCACATGACCGCAATATGAGCCACGTGCACGGCACCACCACATGACTGCAATATGAGCCACGTGCACGCCACCACCACATGACTGCAATATGCAGCCACGTGCACGGCACCACCACATGACAGCAATAAGAGCCACGTGCACGCCACCACCACATGACTGCAATATGAGCCACGTGCACGCCACCACCACATGACTGCAATATGAGCCACGTGCACGGCACCACCACATGACAGCAATATGAGCCACGTGCACGCCACCACCACATGACCGCAATATGCAGCCACGTGCACGCCACCACCACATGACCGCAATATGAGCCACGTGCACGCCACCACCACATGACCGCAATATGAGCCACGTGCACGCCACCACCACATGACCAGCAATATGAGCCACGTGCACGCCACCACCACATGACCAGCAATATGAGCCACGTGCACGCCACCACCACATGACCAGCAATATGAGCCACGTGCACGCCACCACCACATGACAGCAATAAGAGCCACGTGCATGCCACCACCACATGACTGCAATATGAGCCACGTGCACGCCACCACCACATGACCAGCAATATGAGCCACGTGCACGGCACCACCACCACATGACCGCAAAAAGAGCCACGTGCACGCCACCACCACCACATGACTGCAATAAGAGCCACGTGCACGGCACCACCACATGACTGCAATAAGAGCCACGTGCACGGCACCACCACATGACCGCAATATGAGCCACGTGCACGGCACCACCACATGACCGCAATATGAGCCACGTGCACGGCACCACCACATGACAGCAATATGAGCCACGTGCACGCCACCACCACATGACCGCAATATGAGCCACGTGCACGGCACCACCACATGACTGCAATAAGAGCCACGTGCACGGCACCACCACATGACCGCAATATGAGCCACGTGCACGGCACCACCACATGACCGCAATATGAGCCACGTGCACGGCACCACCACATGACTGCAATATGCAGCCACGTGCACGCCACCACCACATGACAGCAATAAGAGCCACGTGCACGCCACCACCACATGACCGCAATATGAGCCACGTGCACGGCACCACCACATGACCAGCAATATGAGCCACGTGCACGCCACCACCACATGACCAGCAATATGAGCCACGTGCACGGCACCACCACATGACTGCAATATGAGCCACGTGCACGGCACCACCACATGACTGCAATATGAGCCACGTGCACGCCACCACCACATGACTGCAATATGAGCCACGTGCACGCCACCACCACCACATTACTGCAATATGCAGCCACGTGCACGCCGCCACCACATGACCGCAATATGAGCCACGTGCACGCCACCACCACATGACCGCAATATGAGCCACGTGCACGGCACCACCACATGACCAGCAATATGAGCCACGTCCACGCCACCACCACATGACCGCAATATGCAGCCACGTGCACGCCACCACCACATGACCGCAATATGAGCCACGTGCACGGCACCACCACATGACCAGCAATATGAGCCACGTGCACGCCACCACCACATGACTGCAATATGAGCCACGTGCACGCCACCACCACATGACTGCAATAAGAGCCACGTGCACGGTACCAACACATGACCGCAATAAGAGCCACGTGCACGCCACCACCACATGACTGCAATAAGAGCCACGTGCACGCCACCACCACATGACTGCAATATGCAGCCACGTGCACGCCACCACCACCACATGACTGCAATATGCAGCCACGTGCACGCCACCACCACCACATGACTGCAATATGCAGCCACGTGCACGCCACCACCACATGACCAGCAATATGCAGCCACGTGCACGCCACCACCACATGACTGCAATATGCAGCCACGTGCACGCCACCACCACCACCACATGACTGCAATATGCAGCCACGTGCACGGCACCACCACATGACTGCAATATGAGCCACGTGCACGCCACCACCACATGACTGCAATATGAGCCACGTGCACGCCACCACCACATGACTGCAATAAGAGCCACGTGCACGGTACCACCACATGACCGCAATATGAGCCACGTGCACGCCACCACCACATGACTGCAATATGAGCCACGTGCACGCCACCACCACATGACTGCAATATGCAGCCACGTGCACGGCACCACCACATGACTGCAATATGAGCCACGTGCACGCCACCACCACATGACCGCAATAAGAGCCACGTGCACGCCACCACCACCACATGACCGCAATATGAGCCACGTGCACGCCACCACCACATGACCGCAATATGCAGCCACGTGCACGCCACCACCACATGACCGCAATATGAGCCACGTGCACGGTACCACCACATGACCGCAATATGAGCCACGTGCACGCCACCACCACATGACCGCAATATGAGCCACGTGCACGGTACCACCACATGACCGCAATATGAGCCACGTGCACGCCACCACCACATGACTGCAATATGAGCCACGTGCACGCCACCACCACATGACCGCAATATGAGCCACGCGCACGGCACCACCACATGACTGCAATATGAGCCACGTGCACGCCACCACCACATGACTGCAATATGAGCCACGTGCACGCCACCACCACATGACCGCAATATGAGCCACGTGCACGCCACCACCACATGACTGCAATATGAGCCACGCGCACGGCACCACCACATGACTGCAATATGAGCCACGTGCACGCCACCACCACATGACTGCAATATGAGCCACGTGCACGCCACCACCACATGACTGCAATATGAGCTACGTGCACGGCACCACCACATGACTGCAATATGAGCCACGTGCACGGTACCACCACCACATGACTGCAATATGCAGCCACGTGCACGGTACCACCACCACATGACTGCAATATGCAGCCACGTGCACGCCACCACCACATGACCGCAATAAGAGCCACGTGCACGGCACCACCACATGACCGCAATATGAGCCACGTGCACGCCACCACCACATGACCGCAATAAAAGCCACGTGCACGCCACCACCACATGACTGCAATATGAGCCACGTGCACGCCACCACCACATGACCGCAATATGAGCCACGTGCACGCCACCACCACATGACTGCAATATGAGCCACGTGCACGCCACCACCACATGACCGCAATAAGAGCCACGTGCACGCCACCACCACATGACTGCAATATGCAGCCACGTGCACGGCACCACCACATGACCAGCAATATGCAGCCACGTGCACGGCACCACCACATGACTGCAATATGCAGCCACGTGCACGCCACCACCACATGACTGCAATATGCAGCCACGTGCACGCCACCACCACCACATGACTGCAATATGCAGCCACGTGCACGCCACCACCACATGACTGCAATATGAGCCACGTGCACGCCACCACCACATGACTGCAATATGAGCCACGTGCACGGCACCACCACATGACCGCAATATGAGCCACGCGCACGCCACCACCACATGACTGCAATATGCAGCCACGTGCACGCCACCACCACCACATGACTGCAATATGCAGCCACGTGCACGGCACCACCACATGACTGCAATATGCAGCCACGTGCACGGCACCACCACATGACTGCAATATGCAGCCACGTGCACGGCACCACCACATGACCGCAATATGAGCCACGTGCACGCCACCACCACCACATGACTGCAATATGCAGCCACGTGCACGCCACCTCCACCACATGACTGCAATATGCAGCCACGTGCACGCCACCACCACCACATGACTGCAATATGCAGCCACGTGCACGCCACCACCACCACATGACTGCAATATGCAGCCACGTGCACGGCACCACCACCACATGACTGCAATAAGAGCCACGTGCACGCCACCACCACCACCACATGACTGCAATAAGAGCCACGTGCACGGTACCAACACATGACCGCAATAAGAGCCACGTGCACGCCACCACCACATGACTGCAATATGCAGCCACGTGCACGCCACCACCACCACATGACTGCAATATGCAGCCACGTGCACGCCACCACCACATGACCAGCAATATGCAGCCACGTGCACGCCACCACCACATGACTGCAATATGAGCCACGTGCACGCCACCACCACATGACCAGCAATATGCAGCCACGTGCACGTCACCACCACATGACTGCAATATGCAGCCACGTGCACGGCACCACCACATGACTGCAATATGAGCCACGTGCACGCCACCACCACATGACTGCAATAAGAGCCACGTGCACGCCACCACCACATGACTGCAATAAGAGCCATGTGCACGCCACCACCACATGACCAGCAATATGCAGCCACGTGCACGCCACCACCACATGACTGCAATATGCAGCCACGTGCACGGCACCACCACATGACTGCAATATGAGCCACGTGCACGCCACCACCACATGACTGCAATAAGAGCCACGTGCACGCCACCACCACATGACTGCAATAAGAGCCACGTGCACGCCACCACCACATGACTGCAATAAGAGCCACGTGCACGCCACCACCACATGACTGCAATAAGAGCCACGTGCACGCCACCACCACATGACTGCAATATGCAGCCATGTGCACGCCACCACCACCACCACATGACTGCAATAAGAGCCACGTGCACACCACCACCACATGACTGCAATATGCAGCCACGTGCACGCCACCACCACCACATGACTGCAATAAGAGCCATGTGCACGCCACCACCACATGACTGCAATATGCAGCCACGTGCACGCCACCACCACCACATGACTGCAATATGCAGCCACGTGCACGCCACCACCACCACATGACTGCAATATGCAGCCACGTGCACGCCACCACCACCACATGACTGCAATAAGAGCCACGTGCACGCCACCACCACCACATGACTGCAATAAGAGCCATGTGCACGCCACCACCACCACATGACTGCAATAAGAGCCACGTGCACGCCACCACCACCACATGACTGCAATAAGAGCCACGTGCACGCCACCACCACATGACTGCAATAAGAGCCATGTGCACGCCACCACCACCACATGACTGCAATAAGAGCCATGTGCACGCCACCACCACCACATGACTGCAATAAGAGCCACGTGCACGCCACCACCACCACATGACTGCAATAAGAGCCACGTGCACGCCACCACCACATGACTGCAATAAGAGCCACGTGCACGCCACCACCACATGACTGCAATATGCAGCCATGTGCACGCCACCACCACCACATGACTGCAATAAGAGCCACGTGCACGCCACCACCACCACATGACTGCAATAAGAGCCACGTGCACGCCACCACCACATGACTGCAATATGCAGCCACGTGCACGCCACCACCACCACATGACTGCAATAAGAGCCACGTGCACGCCACCACCACATGAACGCAATATGGATAACATGTCCTACAGTATATCCATTCCGAGATCTGGAAAGGATCTGAGTCGGAGTGGTAAAAATTGGACTTATTTCCTAAATTGGACGTGCGTGTTTGCGTTCATGTGCGTGCGTGTGTGCATGCGCGCGTGCGCGCGTGCGTGCATTTGGCATGGCTCACTGAAAACCTGATTTATGTGGTGTTTCAGACTTGCCAGTCATCAGCCTTCCTCTCCCTCCCTCCCTACTCCCTCCCTCCCTACTCCCTCCATCCCTACTCCCTCCCTCCCTGCTCCCTCCCTCCCTACTCGCTCCCTCCCTGCTCCCTCCCTCCCTACTCGCTCCCTCCCTGCTCCCTCCCTCCCTACTCCCTCCCTCCCTACTCCCTCCCTCCCTGCTCCCTCCCTCCCTACTCCCTCCATCCCTACTCCCTCCCTCCCTACTCCCTACTGCCTCGTCCTAAATCCTAATCTTTCATCTCTCGCCTCCCATTGTCCTCGTTAGCCTCCGACCGTTAGCCTCCTCTTTGTCACTCCATCCTGTTTTGGCCACACCCCTCTGCCCTCGCTCTCTTTTGATACTTTTTCTCTCTCTCTCTCTCTGCTGTACATCAGAGAGAGAGAGAGAGAGAGAGAGAGAGAGAGAGAGAGAGAGAGAGAGAGAGATGTAGGGCCTCTATTCCTCTCTCTCTCTTTCTCTGTCAATTCAATTCAAAGGAGCTTTATTGGCATGAAAAAAATACGTTTTACATTGCCAAAGCAAAGTGGAACAAAACAATCAAGATATGTACAAATAAATAATAGGAAAGGTGTAAACAGAAGCTGTGTTACCCTAACACAATTACTGGGTAATACTATCCTGTGAAACTATAAAAAGATTTTCTGGCAGAGATACTTATACATCCATATGAGAGGTTAGCTTGTATATACTTTTGAAAGTTGTCTCTCTCTGTCCTGTGTGTGCGATTTATACTGTGCGTGTGTGCGTGCGTGCGTGCGTGCGTTGCGTGCTTTGGTTTGTGCGTGTATTTGGCCACACAGGTTTTTTTACTAGTTCTTCATAGGAAAGAGCAAACCTTCAAATAAGGAATAAGGAATAACAAACAAACGGCATTATTTATATGCATATGAGTTATGCATGTATGCTAATACAGAGATGTTTTTGCAGTGGAGTCGCATGATTTATTGCAGAAGTACGGCTCTTCTTCTCAGATGGCCAAAGTTATACAGAGAACGTTCTGGTAACTTAGTTGTGAAACTTCCGAGATCTGTGTTAGCCTTCGTTCGCTGTAACATTCAAACCTCCGAGATTTGTGTTAGCCTTCGTTCGCTGTAACATTAAAACCACTGTCTACCAGACAGTGGCCTTGTGGTTAGAGTGTCCGCCCTGAAACTGGGAGGTCGGGGTTCGATCCCCGGCCGGGTCATACCAAAGACTGTAAAATGGGACCCATACAGTGCCTCCCTGCTTGGCACTCAGCATCAATGGGTTGCATTGGGGGGGTCAAATCTACTAATCAAATGATTCCCGAGCGTGGCACGGCTGCAGCTCACCACTCCTTGGCTCACCGCTCCAAGAGATGGGTCAAATGCGGAGAACAAATTTCACTGCGGTAACGTGTGTGACAAATCGTACGACTTTGACTTTTCGACTTGTCTACAACAGCAGGCTACTGAGGCAGCATATAGATAGTTATATAGATATATAGTTAAATGAAAGTTGCTACTAGTACTTGTACGTAAATCTCCTTTCTGTCATTATATATTTTTTTTAAATAAATTTTTATCCCACGATTTTGTAACCCATTTTTCACCCCTGTGTCAATTATCTAATGTGATCCTGGGCTCTACACACCCTCCGCCAACCTAGTCCCCATATATGGGGGACATGGGGAGAGCAACGGACTTGAACTCATGCTTCCTTCATGCCTGAGTGTCCAAGTTGCTCCTTTACACCTGACAGGGGGGAGTTTCCCTGGTTGGACGTAGCGCGTGGAAGGAACACGTTATTCCAACCAGTTCCTTTCCCCTCCATCAGGCGCCCCGGCTGGCCAGGGGGAGGCAGTTTAGAGACCAGGATTAATGCATGTTTTTTGTGAGGGTACCTACCCTAGGGGACACGGGGAGAACATGTGAGGGTACCTACCCTAGGGGACACGGGGAGAACATGTGAGGGTATCTACCCTAGGGGACACGGGGAGAACATGTGAGGGTACCTACCCTAGGGGACACGGGGAGAACATGTGAGGGTACCTACCCTAGGGGACACGGGGAGAACATGTGAGGGTATCTACCCTAGGGGACACGGGGAGAACATGTGAGGGTACCTACCCTAGGGGACACGGGGAGAACATGTGAGGGTATCTACCCTAGGGGACACGGGGAGAACATGTGAGGGTACCTACCCTAGGGGACACGGGGAGAACATGTGAGGGTATCTACCCTAGGGGACACGGGGAAAACATGTGAGGGTATCTACCCTAGGGGAAACGGGGAGAACATGCAAACTCCACACAGAAAGGCCCTTTCGCCAACCCCGCCTGTCATTATAAATGGAATAGTCTCAACAGAAACAGCTCCTTAGTAACTCACACTGACCGTTGAGAAAAGCATGATGTCTTATACACAGCGACGTGTAGAGAGTGAGAGAGAGGCGGGGGCTGAAATCCCGTAAGAGGGCACTTTTGGATGAAAATAGCAAAAATAGCAGATCTACAAGCTCACAAGACGTCGACGCGTTGAGAGCTTGTAGATCAGCTATTTTTGGGGGCGCAAACCATGCAGCACTCTTTAGCTATATAGCGGAGATGCGGTGTGTAACGACATGGATTTCTAAACAAATTTGTTCAACGCAAAATACTTTTAGGAAGTCCAAAGATATCCACACCCCCATTTCCACCCCCCAGGGGCCATCTGTCGATATAGTTGATAACTTTAAATTCCTGGGCATACACAACATCACAGACACATTCACATGGTCACTCAACACCGAGTACATCCTCAAGAAGGCGCAGCAGCGACTGTACTTTCTGAGGCGCCTTAAAAAATGTGGCCTACTGTATAAGTACAAAAGGACTAGTGAACTTGTACAGTTGTATAATTTGAAAGTGTCTTAACTGGCTGTATCACAGTGTGGTACGGTAACACGACCGCTCAGGACTGCAACATGTTGCAGAGGACCGTTAAAACAGCAGCTAAAATCATCGGCAGCACAGAACTACCCAGCCTCCACAACATCTACACCACTCGCTGTACGAAAAAAAGCCCACAACATCATTAAAGACACCAGCCATCCCGCAAATACCCTGTTCAAACCACTCCCTTCCAAAAAACTCTACCAGAGCATCAAATCTCGTACCAACCCGTCTCAGTAACAGTTTCTTCCCCCAGGCAGTCAGGCTGCTGGACAGCTGACCTTGAACTGTATTGCACTGTCACTTCACTTTGCACTTTGTGTTTGTGTTCTTCTTTGCACTATAGATGTTTGTTTTTTGTCCTGTGTCTATAAGACTGAGAGTGCTGCAGGGCTGCCATATGTGGCCATCATCATAATGTTTTTTTCCTATAGCTGATTTGGTGTATAAGCAGGAGCTGGAAAGTCTATTTGAAGTCCTTAACCCCTTTTGGGAGGGAACCACTTTTGGTGTTAGCATTATGTTATGCTTTAGCTATTGAAAAATAGCAGATCTACAAGCTCATAGCGCGCCACCGAGTGGCGCGCTACGAGCTTGTAGGTTTGCTATTTTTGAAAAATCGAAGAACGACTGACATAGAAACATAGTTTTTTCAGAAAACTGTCAGGATGTGGAAGACATTTTTAGAATCTGATCTCAGGTCAGAATGGGTTAAAACTTACTGTATATTATGATTCAATCTATTAGTTGAGCTGTGTGAAGTACAGTATGCTTTGTAAAAGAAATAAAAAGAAGAAGAAATGAAGGTCTCCTTTCGGAGTGGAGTCTTCATTTCTGCACCATTAAGGACAAGCACACACACACACACACACACACACACACACACACACACACACACACACACACACACACACACACACACACACACACACACACACACACACACACACACACACACACACACACATACACACAGGTTCTCCATCAAGGCTGCATATAGCCACTGGCTCTACTACTAACACACGTCTCCATAAGAAGAAATGAGATGGGGATGCATGGAGGGGGGGGGGGGTGGGGGAGAGAGAGAGAGAGAGAGAGAGAGAGAGAGAGAGAGAGGGAGAGGGGGAGAGGGGGAGAGGGGGAGAGAGGGAGAGGGGGAGAGGGGGAGAGAGAGAGGGGGAGAGGGAGAGGGGGAGAGGGGGAGAGGGGGAGAGAGAGAGAGAGAGAGAGAGGGAGAGGGAGAGGGAGAGAGAGAGAGAGAGAGGGAGGGAGGGAGGGAGGGAGGGAGGGAGGGAGAGAGAACCGACTTCCATTATGTATACCCCAACAACTTCAATTAAGCATGTGAGCAGGAAAGTCAATATGGCGACTGATGACGCAACCGCACCCATCATTCCTCATATGGTACTGACTGTCTGTCTGGGCACGCACGCACGCACGCACGCACGCACGCACGTACACACGCACGTACAGGCACACACACACACGTGCAGGCACACACACACACACGTGCACGCACGCACGCACGTGCAGGCACACACACACACGTGCACGCACGCACGCGGTCACAGTATAAATCACTCCATTGAAAAGCAGGAGTGCAGCTCTTGATATTGTGGTGCGTTTCTGCGCCTCCACATCTCGGCTCCCATTCATCAATGATGAGTAATGATCGCTCTATGATGGGGAGGAAAAAACACACAGGTGGGGAGGATTGGGGGAGGTTAGACTCTATCGATGTTTGGTTATATCAATACGCTCTGATTGGATGGCTCGGGGTCAGGTGTGACAGCGCCGCCGTAGGCTATACATGGGCAACTGGCGGCCCGGGGGCCACATGCGGCCCCCACCTTCACTTAATGTGGCCCTCAGGTTAATATCAACTGGCGGCCCGGGGGCCACATGCGGCCCCCACCTTCACTTAATGTGGCCCTCAGGTTAATATCAACTGGCGGCCGGGGGCCACATGCGGCCCCCACCTTCACTTAATGTGGCCCTCAGGTTAATATCAACTGGCGGCCGGGGGCCACATGCGGCCCCCACCTTCACTTAACGCGGCCCGCATGTTAATATCAACTGACGGATCGGGGGCCACATGCGGCCCCCACCTTCACTTAACGCGTCCCGCATGTTAATATCAACTGGCGGCCCGGGGGCCACATGCGGCCCCCACCTTCACTTAACGCGTCCCGCATGTTAATATCAACTGGCGGCCCGGGGGCCACATGCGGCCCCCACCTTCACTTAACGCGGCCCGCAGGTTAATATCAACTGACGGATCGGGGGCCACATGCGGCCCCCACCTTCACTTAACGCGGCCCGCATGTTAATATCAACTGGCGGCCCGGGGGCCACATGCGGCCCCCACCTTCACTTAATGCGGCCCGCAGGTTATAATACTGATATATTTACTGATTTGCAAACATGACCCGCTTTAATTACTTCAGTCTAAATTAGTAGCTTAATGACTAGTATTAAAATGTTATAGTCTGTATTTCATTTAGTTCATAAAGTTCTGTCAATTCCAATTCGATTCCAATTCGAAAATAGCAAAAAATAATTCAGGATTTCAATTCAAATATAGCAAAAATAGCTGATCTTTTTGCTATGACAGTAATATGCAAAGTAGCCCTCTGGAGTGAGTGTGGAAATATTAGTGGCCGTCTCCATCGTCAAAGCGCGGAACGTGTTCCTTCCACGCGCTACGTCCAACCAGGGAAACTCCCCCCTGTCAGGTGTAAAGGAGCGACTTGGACACTCAGGCATGAAGGAAGCATGAGTTCAAGTCCGTTGCTCTCCCCAGGTTGGCGGAGGGTGTGTAGAGCCCAGGATCACATTAGATATTGACTACAGGAGTGAAAAATGGCTTACAAAAATCGTGGGATAAAAATTAAGTTTAAAAAAAGAAGTTGGGGGACGGCCCCATAAGGCATGTGCGCGCACAGACACATGCATGTGCATTTGCGTGCACGTGCGCAACGCGTGCATAGACACGCACTGCAGTATACAACATGCAGACGTGAACCTATGTAGAAACACAGTGTTTACCATGTTTAATTGGATCCATAAAAGTAAATGGCAAGTCAAAAAACATATACTGTATCTTTTGCCCAAAAAATAATTGTAGGCATGAGAGAAGTGGGGGGAATGTCACTATAATGTTCTGCTATAGTTGTATGTCATCTTATGCTGTAGGTATGAATCGTGTATAGTTGTACGTCATCTTATGCTGTAGGTATGAATCGTGTATAGTTGTACGTCATCTTATGCTGTAGGTATGAATCGTGTATAGTTGTACGTCATCTTATGCTGTAGGTATGAATCGTGCCTTGATGTAATATCTTATGCTGTAGGTATGAATCGTGCCTTGATGTAATATCTTATGCTGTAGGTATGAATCGTGCCTTGATGTAATATCTTATGCTGTAGGTATGAATCGTGCCTTGATGTAATATCTTATGCTGTCGGTATGAATCGTGCCTTGATGTAATATCTTATGCTGTCGGTATGAATCGTGCCTTGATGTAATATCTTATGCTGTAGGTATGAATCGTGCCTTGATGTAATATCTTATGCTGTCGGTATCAATCGTGCCATGATGTAATATCTTATGCTGTAGGTATGAATCGTGCCATGATGTAATATCTTATGCTGTAGGTATGAATCGTGCCTTGATGTAATATCTTTTATTTACGCATTGATCTGAACGAGAGGACAAACAACACGAGACAGAGAGAGAACTAGAAGCTCTACACGCATTGCTTATCAAAGTCATCAGCAACTTGACATGATATCCTGTGTGTGTGTGTGTGTGTGTGTGTGTGTGTGTGTGTGTGTGTGTGTGTGTGTGTGTGTGTGTGTGTGTGTGTGTGTGTGTGTGTGTGTGTGTGTGTGTGTGTGTGTGTGCGCGTGCGTGCGTGCGACTGTGTGCGCGTGCGTCAGCTACCTTTGTAGCATTCAATAATTCAGCAGCAGGAAGGCAGATGCTGTCCTGTGTGTGTGTGTGTGTGTGTGTGTGTGTGTGTGTGTGTGTGTGTGTGTGTGTGTGTGTGTGTCAGTAGCAGGAAGGCAGACGCTGTCGCGTCTCGGATTTCCTGGCGAATGTCATGTCGTGTGTGTGTGTGTGTGTGTGTGTGTGTGTGTGTGTGTGTGTGTGTGTGTGTGTGTGTGTGTGTGTGTGTGTGTGTGTGTGTGTGTGTGTGTGTGTGTGTGTGTGTGTGTGTGTGTGTGTGTGTGTGGTGAATGTCATGTCATGTGCCGTCACTGTGGCAAGAGGTGACAGGGAGGGGGGGCTAGGGGCGAGGGGGGGGGGGGGGGTGACAGCATCCTGCCTGTCTGTTCTCTTCACCTCCTTCTGGGTCAGACAGACAGACAGACAGACAGACAGACAGACATAGAGAGAGAGACAGACATAGAGAGAGAGACAGACAGAGAGAGAGACATAGAGAGAGAGACATAGAGAGAGAGACAGACATAGAGAGAGAGACACTGTAAAGCCCATAGACTCCAATGCATTCATTAATGCTTAATATTTAGTACTCGCCGATACCGAGTACCGATACGAGTACTTTATTTATTTTTGTTGAGTAACCACTTGTTTTACCCCCTTTTTCTCATATGCAGATGGATCTCCGATCTACACTTATGTATGTAATGTATGCTTGTAGATCGGCTGTTTTTGGGTGATCTGCTGCAGTGTTGGGTCAGACTTGCTCCCGTTGCATTCCTTCAGCCTATAGTGTCAAATGGATGTTTTGGTACTCGGGTCAAAGTATCGGGGGCCGGTTCCGAGTACCGAGTACTTGAGGGTGGTATCGGCCCGAGTAACCGATACCAGTATCGATATCGGAACAACTCTATACAACATTGTCAACTGTTTCACAACTTCAGCTCACGAGATGCATGCTGTGAGCTTTGCTATTTTCACTAGTTTTGCACATCGCCAATTTTATTAAAACGTTGCGCGCCGAATGCATACGACAGTGCAACCATCAGCAGATCACTGCACGACACTGCGCAAAAAACATGGAATACGGATGTGTATATTACAGGAAACTCCCGCATTGTACCATCACAATGTATATTACCGTATATTAGCTGTATATGCCCGCTAAACTTGAGGTTTACGGGCATTGTGCAATGCATTGTTGATCCCGGACACAGAGGATAGCCTGAACATTGTCTATAGACTATCCAATGGAATATATGTTCACACTAGGCTCCTCTCTATCTCTCTCTCTCTCTCTCTCTCTCTCTCTCTCTCTCTCTCTTTCTCCGCCGCCACTCATATTGACACATTTGGCACAGACTTCATGCCATGCTCAGCCTCCCTCTCACAGGCCCGGCGTTCAGCCAATCAGCCAATCAGACAGACAGACAGACAGACAGACAGACAGACAGACAGACAGAAAATGCACAGACACAAAAACAATGCCCCTCAAAAATGACCAAGAGGCTTTTTGGGGGACCTTTGTCACTGTGGAACTCCATATTTGGTCATGGCTGCATGTCGTCATGTTTGATGAGGTCAGGTTTCAGTCGGCTTGACCTAAAAGCTGATTCCACAGAGTGTGAGGAGCATTAGTCAAAGAGAAGAGAGAGAGACAGACCATTAGATCACACATAGAAAGATAAACCCTTACAGCTTAATATTCTGCTGTAATCACATCATAAACATTATTGGATTGTAAAGACAGACATCACTGGTTGAAGACACCCCGTGACCACTAGTTTACGAAACCTATAAGAGACCAAACGCATCTATCAATACTTTTGTTTCTGAAATGGTTCGTCCGTTCAGGAATCATGAGTGGAAAGAAGAATATGAAGCGAAGACAGAGGCTGAAATCCAGACGATGATCCAGGAGAGACGAGTGAAGATTCAGGAGGTCAAACGCTCAGTAGAGCTCAGCAGGAAAGATGCAGACACAGTGATAGCAGGCAGTGTGCAGGTCTTCACTGCTCTGATCAGCTGTATTGAGAGAATCCAGGCTGAGCTCATCGATGTGATCGAAGAGAAGCAGAAAACAACAGATAAACAGGCTGAAGGCTTCATCAAAGATCTGAAAAATGAAATCACTCAGTTAGAGAAGAGAATCTCTGAGCTGAAGCAGAACTCACGCTCTGAAGACCACCTCCAACTCCTCCAGAACTTCACATCCATCAACACCCCTCCACCCACCAAGGACTGGACAAAGGTCAATGTCCATCAGTCTTCACATGTGGACACTGTGAGGACAGCTGTGTCTCAGCTGGAGAAGACACTCAGTGAAGAGATGGAGAAGCTCTGTGATGTTGAGCTGAGGATGATCAAGAGATATGCAGTGAATGTGACTCTAGACCCTGATACAGCACATCCCTGCCTCATCCTGTCTGACGATGGAAAACAAGTGTATGATGGAAACATACGGAAGAATCTCACAGACAACAAAGAGAGATTCTCACATTGGGTCTGTGTCTTAGGAAAACAAGGCTTCTCCTTAGGAAGGTTTTACTACGAGGTTCAGGTTAAAAGGAAGACTGAGTGGGATCTAGGAGTGGTCAGAGAGTCCATCAACAGGAAGGGAGACCTCACAGCGACCTGCAACAACGGTTACTGGACTATACGGTTGAGGAATGGAAATGAGTACAAGGCTCGTGCTGACCCTCCTGTCCTCCTCCCTGTAAGAGAGAAGGTCCAGACAGTGGGAGTGTTTGTGGATTATGAGGAGGGTCTGGTCTCCTTTTATGACGTGGAGGCCAGAGTTCACCTCTACTCTTTCACTGGCTGCAGCTTCACTGATAAACTATATCCATTATTCAGTCCATGTCTTAATAACGGTGGTAGAAACTCTGCTCCTCTGATCATCTCTCCTGTCAACATGGTGAGGGAGGATGTCCCCTCCAAGTTCAAAAAGACTAAAAACAAATATAGCTGTAAGCAGCGATAAGATGGGGGTCAAGCCATAAAGCAATAAAGCACTAAATACAAATGTATATAGAGAGGCGTGATGTCATGCTCTGACAAATTAGGTTGGAGATGAACGTCACTGTTTTGCTATGCGCTCATTGGCTGAAGCGATTGTCTGTCAACTCTGTACTTCGCATGCATTAGCAGGGTCCAGACTCCAGCCAACCATGCATTAGCAGGGTGGAGACGCCAGCCAACCATTTATTAGCAGGGTCCAGACTCCAGACAACCATGCATTAGCAGACTCCACACATCCAACCATGCATTAGCAGGGTGGAGACTCCAGCCAACCATGCATTAGCAGGGTCCAGACTCCAGCCAACCATGCATTAGCAGGGTCCAGACTCCAGCCAACCATGCATTAGCAGGGTCCAGACTCCAGCCAACCATGCATTAGCAGGGTCCAGACTACAGCCAACCATGCATTAGCAGGGTCCACACATCCAACCATGCATTAGCAGACTCCACACATCCAACCATGCATTAGCAGGGTCCAAACTCCATCCAACCATGCATTAGCAGGGTCCAAACTTCATCCAACCATGCATTAGCAGGGTCCAGACTCCAGCCAACCATGCATTAGCAGGGTCCAGACTCCAGCCAACCATGCATTAGCAGGGTCCAGACTCCAGCCAACCATGCATTAGCAGGGTCCAGACTCCAGCCAACCATGCATTAGCAGGGTCCAGACTACAGCCAACCATGCATTAGCAGGGTCCACACATCCAACCATGCATTAGCAGACTCCACACATCCAACCATGCATTAGCAGGGTCCAAACTCCATCCAACCATGCATTAGCAGGGTCCAAACTTCATCCAACCATGCATTAGCAGGGTCCAAACTCCATCCAACCATGCATTAGCAGGGTCCAGACTCCTCACATCCAACCATGCATTAGCAGGGTCCAGACTCCTCACATCCAACCATGCATTAGCAGGGTCCAGACTCCATACATCCAACCATGCATTAGCAGGGTCCAGACTCCAGCCAACCATGCATTAGCAGGGTCCAGACTCCAGCCAACCATGCATTAGCAGGGTCCAGACTCCAGCCAACCATGCATTAGCAGGGTCCAGACTCCAGCCAACCATGCATTAGCAGGGTCCACACATCCAACCATGCATTAGCAGGGTCCAGACTCCTCACATCCAACCATGCATTAGCAGGGTCCAGACTCCTCACATCCAACCATGCATTAGCAGGGTCCAGACTCCATACATCCAACCATGCATTAGCAGGGTCCAGACTCCAGCCAACCATGCATTAGCAGGGTCCAGACTCCAGCCAACCATGCATTAGCAGGGTCCAGACTCCAGCCAACCATGCATTAGCAGGGTCCAGACTCCAGCCAACCATGCATTAGTCGTGTCCCGTCAACACGTCACTTTGTCGACGTCAAGCGCTGATAGAGCAGATCATATCATTAATTAATCTGGAGATCTAAAGGTCAAAGGTCCTTGGATGAATGACCGTGAGCTTCAGTTCTTGACCGTTTCCCATGAGCGCCTCCATATTATTGCTGAGTTTCGTGGGAAAACGACAGAACTGCCAAAACTGTGAAAAATGACCAAAAGAATAATGAATAAATAAAATGTAAAAACAATAAGAGGTCTTCACCCCTTCGGGCTTGACCCCTACTGACATTGTCCCTCTGGTAAATTGATTTAGAAATAAATTATGGACAAATTATGAATATAAGCTGACTCCACACGTGCATTAACCCATTCTGGGCGGGAACGCCTTTTGGTGTTTTAAGCATTATGTTATGCTTTATCTGTTGAAAAATAGCAGATCTACAAGCTCATAGCGCGGCACTGAGTCACTGAGTGACCGTAGGTCTGCTGTTTTTGAAAATGTGGCACAAATCTTTGAATATATATTCTTTCAGAGCGAACGTTTTTAACTCAAATCTTTGCTTCTTGGGAGGGAGTCCCTGGAACTACATATTTTCAGATGGGGGTCGGCGGCCAAATACACATCATTCTGGGGGTCCACCTTGACATGGAAAAGGTTGAGCACCACTGACATAGAAACAGTTTTTTTTAGGAAAACTGTTTTTCTGGATCTAGAAGACACTTTTTTCAGGTCAAAATGGGTTACAGTACATGAGCCTGACAGTACATTTAATTACAGTACATGAGCCTGACATGGCGACTGTGGCTCAAGAGGTAGAGCAGGTCGTCCAATGATCCATGGGTCGGCGGTTCGAATCCCGGCTCCTCCTGTCTACATGTCGAAGTGTCCTTGGGCAAGACACTGAACCCCAAAGTCGAAACACAGCCGAAAGCCGTACAACAAAAATGTTGTGTCAAACCATGTGACTTCCATTGGAAATGCATTGGGGCAAGATGTAAACAAACCCTTTGTTTACATCTAGCATGCATCAATGTTGTATGCTAGATGCGAAGGTGTGAGTCAGGCCTTAGACTGTGTTTCAACCCTCAACCACTACACTCTCCACCAGTGTTGTTTTTGGCAGCAAATTTCTATTATAGTTTTCACTTAAAGGTATATTCAGTGATTTCACTTAATTCAAATATCACTTATTTGTTCTTATTTTTTGGATAATCCTCCCTACTATAAAGTGTGCTGACCATATAAGGAGTTCCTCCCTGTCCCCAGTGAGCCCCTGGGGTCAAAAAACCCTAGTTTCGGTTTGGGCTTTGGGTGGCAAAGCCTTCATCCAATCAGGATGAGAGGGGCCTTCCTCCAATCATGGTCGAGTGGGGCGGGCATTGGTGCACGTGCTGTTGGTCTGTTGTACTTCCCCCCACTGTAGAGCGTGTGCATGTGCACATCTTGTTACCGGGGCGGACCGGGTTTTTTTCCAAATCACCCAAATCACTGAATGCTCCTTTAAATTTAGTCACATTTTAGTCACCTGGAATGTGTTGGTGTTAGTTTAGTTTTAATCGACAAAATGTCACGAGATTTTAGTCGACTAAATCTACAGGTGACTTAGTAGACTAAAATGTATTTTGGCGGGCCTTGATGCCTTCATAATGGCTGATTTTACACTTGTGACGCGTTGTGAGCTTGTAGATCTGCTATTTTCAGCATGCAACCACGTGTAAAATGACTTATACTGGATCTCTTTTTCCACTAGTCCCTTCCTGACATTGTAGTCTAGTTTTTAATTTGTTGACAAAATTGTCAATATTTAGTCTTAGTTTTAGTCATCGTGGATTAGTTTTCATTTAGTTTCCATTTAGTTTTCGTCAGTGAAAAAAGGTAGTCGACGAAACTCTCCCCTGTCAGGTGAAAAGAAGCAGCTTGGACTCCTCATGCATAGAAGGAAGCATGAGGTCAGTTCGCTGCCCCCCTTCCCCAGGTTGGCAGAGGAAGTGTAGTGCCCAGGATTACATTAGGATTAGATAATTGACACTCTGTGAAAAAATGGGTTACAAAATTGTGGGATAAAAAAAAAAAAATCTTGCCATCAGAGTTTGGAAGCACTCGTTTTCAGTAAAGCGACGTCCTGCTGCCTCCTGCATTATGTGCAAATTCAAAACAGGTGGTACGCAGGGCCGTTGAGTGATATCTAACGAGCACTCCCAAACTGCAACACTTAGAAAAAGAATCACCTGCAAGGACAGAAAGTAGCTCATAATATGTATACAGTGTATTTTTATGAAAAAAACACTTTGAGGATTTAGAAAGAGAATAATTCAAGCTTTCCGTACAGCTGCAATGTTGGTGAGCTTGACGTTGTGTAATACAATCAGATAGGACTTTTCTGTTTGGATGAATGGGCTGCCAATGGGAAGTTGCACCTTGTTAGCACCTTGCCATTAACTTCTACGGTAAAATGGCCGCGGTCTGCATTATGGTCCATTGAACAGAACATGCAGCACCGCAGGGTAGTGGAGGCAGTGCTGTAGCAGGATGGAAGCCCAATGGGAAGTGACAGAGTGCATAAAAACAACACACGATAAGAGGAAAGAGATTGATGGTGGTCAGTCACACTCCCCCTCTCTCTGTCACACACGCACGCACACACAGACACACACACACGCACAGGCACACACACACACACACACACACACACACACACACACACACACACACACACACACACACACCCTTCTGAGAAACCTTAGGGGCACAGGGGGTGCTAATGGCCCTGCTCATCACACTCTCACAGGTCCAGAGGGAGAGTATGTCTTTGTGCGTGCGTGCGTGCGTGCGTGCGTGCGTGCGTGCGTGCGTGCGTGCGTGTGTGCGTGCGTGCGTGTGCAGCGTGCGTGCATGTGTGCGCGCACACATGTACGTCTTTAGGGAGTTGCGAGAGAGAGAAAAATAATGGTACAAAGATAGCACGGAGATAAGCAAGAGAGAGAGAGAGAGAGAGAGAGACATTCACATACATCCATGATTGAACTACTAACATTCAGTAGCGCTAGTTTCCTCTACCATCCCACTGGTTCACCTTTTCAAGAACCGACCTCACCACCGCCGCCCAAACCACCCCACCGCCGCCCAAACCACCCCACCGCCGCCCAAACCACCCCACCGCCGCCGCCCAAACCACCCCACCGCCGCCGAGGCAGTGGCGTGCAGAGAGTGTTAGAGGGGCAGGGGCTGAAATCCCGCTAGGAGGGCACTTTTGGACAAAAATAGCAGATCTACAAGCTCTCAACGCGTCGCAGCGCGTCTTCACTGCTTGTAGATCAGCTATTTTCGGGGCGCAACCCAGCACTCCTTAGCTAGAGGAGATGCAGGTGTGTAACGACATGGATTTCTAAACAAATTTGTTCAACGCAAAATACTGTGTTCAAGTTCAGAAGACTTCTGGAAGAAAAGCAATTCTCCTGAATGCTGCCTTCCGGTGTGGCATGGCATGGAAAGCATGTAAAAAAGAAAAAAAAAAAAGAAGAAAAAAAGCAATTCTCCTGAATGCTGCCTTCCTTCCGGCATGGAAAGGAAAGGAAAGGAAAGGAGTGGCATTTTTGCGTTTCTTTCACCATGTAGTAAATGCTGCATTGGTGATCTGCAGAGGGCACACATGCGCAAAAAGCATGGAATACGGATGTGTATATTACAGGAAACTCCCTTTAAACATTCCAACAAACTCCGGTAAACTCCCGAATTGTACCATCACACCTGTATATTACCGTATATTAACTGTATATATGCCGGTAAACTGGAGGTTTACGGGCAAATCTAGTGCCCATAATTGCCCGTTAACTCCTCTTTTCACACAGTGGCAGTTGTTTTACAGACGGGTAAAAGGGCAGGGGCTGAACTTAAACCCCCTTTGGTGTCTATGTGTGCACGTCCCTGCCACCGCCACCACCGAGGAATGGTGTCTATGTGTGCACGTCCCTGCCACCGCCACCACCGAGGAATGCTGACTCTATCGTCTAAACAAAATGTCACTAAATCCTGCCATTCCGCTGATAGCAACGACGCGCAGGTGTCATTTTGGAAATGTCAAACCTTCACCCGCTGGCACAGCGGACACAGGAAAGAGCATTGTGCGCATTATTTTTTATTTTAGAGCTTTCCGAGCCGCTCTTCTTCCCTGCAGCAGAGCCTAGGGGGGTGTAGACACATTCAAGCCAGGCAGACAGACAGGCAGACAGGCAGACAGACAGGCAGACAGACAGGCAGACAGGCAGACAGACAGGCAGACAGACAGGCAGAAAGACAGGCAGGCAGGCATGCAGGCATGCAGACAGGCAGGCGGGCGGGCGGGCGGGCGGACAGGCAGGCATGCAGACAGGCAGGCATGCAGACAGGCAGGCATGCAGACAGGCAGGCAGGCAGGCATGCAGACAGGCAGGCAGACAGACAGGCAGACAGACAGGCAGAAAGACAGGCAGGCAGGCATGCAGGCATGCAGACAGGCAGGCGGGCGGGCGGGCGGGCGGGCGGACAGGCAGGCATGCAGACAGGCAGGCATGCAGACAGGCAGGCATGCAGACAGGCAGGCATGCAGACAGGCAGGCAGGCAGGCATGCAGACAGGCAGGCAGACAGACAGGCAGGCATGCAGACAGGCAGGCAGAAAGACAGGCAGGCAGAAAGACAGGCAGGCAGACAGACAGGCAGGCATGCAGACAGGCAGGCATGCAGACAGGCAGGCATGCAGACAGGCAGGCAGAAAGACAGGCAGGCAGACAGACAGACAGGCAGGCATGCAGACAGGCAGGCAGAAAGACAGGCAGGCAGACAGACAGACAGGCAGGCATGCAGACAGGCAGGCAGAAAGACAGGCAGGCAGACAGACAGGCAGGCATGCAGACAGGCAGGCATGCAGACAGGCAGGCGGGCGGGCGGGCGGACGGGCGGTTAATGGTTTGTGCACAGAGCCTATAGGCAAGTTGGCCTTTTTGATGTCCAATCCTAGACAGTAAAGTGTTCAATCTACAGTACAACATTACACACGGTTCCACACGTTTCATCCTAATCATGTTTGGCCAACAGCTTGTATTGAAATAACTGTCAAGTGGCAGCATAGTTGTTTGACAGTGATTGGGTAATTTGTTATTAATTAACACTGAATACAGAATACATGATGTCTGGACCCTGCTAATGCATGGTTGGCTGGAGTCTGGAGTCTGGACCCTGCTAATGCATGGTTGGATGGAGTCTGGACCCTGCTAATGCATGGTTGGATGTGAGGAGTCTGGACCCTGCTAATGCATGGTTGGATGGAGTCTGGACCCTGCTAATGCATGGTTGGATGTGAGGAGTCTGCTAATGCATGGTTGGCTGTCGGAGTACAGAGTTGACAGACAATCTCAGCAAAACAGTGACGTTCATCTCCAACCTAATTTGTCAGAGCATGACATCACGCCTCTATATACATTTTTATTTATTGCTTTATTGCTTTTATGGCTTGACCCCCATCTTATCGCTTCTTGCAGATAAGATGTATATGTATGTATTGTTATATTGTTGTAAGTCTTTTTGAACTTGGAGGGGACATGTTCCCTCCGTCACCACCAAGATCAGCGTCCATGTTGACAGGAGAGATGATCAGAGGAGCAGAGTTTCTACCACCATTATTAAGACATGGACTGAATAATGGATATAGTTTATCAGTGAAGCTGCAGCCAGTGAAAGAGTAGAGGTGAACTCTGGCCTCCACGTCATAAAAGGAGACCAGACCCTCCTCATAATCCACAAACACTCCCACTGTCTGGACCTTCTCTCTTACAGGGAGGAGGACAGGAGAGTCAGCACAAGCCTCGTACTCATTTCCATTCCTCAACGCTATAGTCCAGTAACCGTTTTTGGGGTTCACTGTGATTGATCCCTTCCTGTTGATGGACTCTCTGACCACTCCTAGAGTCCACTCAGTCTTCCTTTTAACCTGAACCTCGTAGTAAAACCTTCATAAGGAGAAGCCTTGTTTTCCTAAGACACAGACACAACGTGAGAATCTCTCTTTGTTGTCTGTGAGATTCTTCCGTATGTTTCCAGTATACACTTGTTTTCCATCGTCAGACAGGATGAGGCAGGGATGTGCTGTATCTGGGTGCAGAGTCGCATTCACTGCATATCTCTTACTCATCCTCAGATCAACATCACAGAGCTTCTCCATCTCTTCACTGAGTGTCTTCTCCAGCTGAGACACAGCTGTCCTCACAGTGTCCACATGTGAAGACTGATGGACATTGACCTTTGTCCAGTCCTTGGTGGGTGGAGGGGTGTTGATGGAGGTGAAGTTCTGGAGGAGGTGGAGGTCGTCTTCAGAGCGTGAGTTCTGCTTCAGCTCAGAGATTCTCTTCTCCAACTGAGTGATTTCATTTTGCAGATCTTTGATGAAGCCTTCAGCCTGTTTATCTGTTGTTTTCAGCTTCTCTTCAATCACATCGATGAGCTCAGCCTGGCTTCTCTCAATAGAGCTGATCAGAGCAGTGAAGACCTGCACACCGCCTGCTATCACTGTGTCTGCATCTTTCCTGCTGAACTCTACTGAGCGTTTGACCTCCTGAATCTTCACTCGTCTCTCCTGGATCATCGTCTGTATTTCAGCCCCTGTCTTTGCTTCATATTCTTCTTTCCACTCATGATACCTGAACGGACAAACCATTTCAGAAACAAAACTATTGATGGATACGTTTGGTCTCTTATAGGTCTCTTAACTAGTGGTCACGGGGCGTCTTCAACCAGTCTGTCTTTACAATCAAAGAATGTTTATGATGTGATTACAGCAGAATATTAAGCTGTAAGGGTTTATCTTTCTATGTGTGATCTAATGGTCTGTCTCTCTCTCTTCTCTTTGACTAATGCTCCTCACACTCTGTGGAATCAGCTTTTAGGTCAAGCTGACTGAAACCTGACCTCATCAAACATGATGACATGCAGCCATGACCAAATATGGAGTTCCACAGTGACAAAGGTCCCCCAAAAAGCCTCTTGGTCATTTTTGACCATTTTTGACCATTTTTTTGTCCGTCCGTCCGTCCGTCCGTCCGTCCGTCCGTCCGTCGGGCCGGGCCGGGCCGGCCGGCCGATTGGGCCTGTGAGAGGGAGGCTGAGCATGGCATGAAGTCTGTGCCAAATGTGTCAATATGAGTGACAGAGAGAGAGAGAGAGAGAGAGAGAGAGAGAGAGGGGCGGACGGACGGACGGACGGACGGTTAATGGGTTGTGCACAGAGCCTATAGGCAAGTTGGCCTTTTTGATGTCCAATCCTAGACAGTAAAGTGTTCAATCTACAACATTACAAACGGTTCCACACGTTTCATCCTAATCATGTTTGGCCAACAGCTTGTATTGAAATAACTGTCAAGTGGCAGCATAGTTGTTTGACAGTGATTGGGTAATTTGTTATTAATTAACACTGAATACAGAATACATGATGTCTGGACCCTGCTAATGCATGGTTGGCTGGAGTCTGGAGTCTGGACCCTGCTAATGCATGGTTGGATGGAGTCTGGACCCTGCTAATGCATGGTTGGCTGGAGTCTGGACCCTGCTAATGCATGGTTGGCTGGAGTCTGGAGTCTGGACCCTGCTAATGCATGGTTGGATGGAGTCTGGACCCTGCTAATGCATGGTTGGATGTGAGGAGTCTTCTATAATGCATGGTTGGATGTGTGGAGTCTGCTAATGCATGGTTGGATGTGTGGAGTCTGCTAATGCATGCATGGTTGGCTGGAGTTTGGACCCTGCTAATGCATGGTTGGCTGTCTATATACATTTTTATTTATTGCTTTGTTGCTTTTATGGCTTGACCCCCATCTTATCGCTTCTTGCAGCTATATTGTTGTAAGTCTTTTTGAACTTGGAGGGGACATGTTCCCTCCGTCCCCACCAAGATCAGCGTCCATGTTGACAGGAGAGATGATCAGAGGAGCAGAGTTTCTACCACCATTATTAAGACATGGACTGAATAATGGATATAGTTTATCAGTGAAGCTGCAGCCAGTGAAAGAGTAGAGGTGAACTCTGGCCTCCACGTCATAAAAGGAGACCAGACCCTCCTCATAATCCACAAACACTCCCACTGTCTGGACCTTCTCTATTACAGGGAGGAGGACAGGAAGGTCAGCACAAGCCTCGTACTCATTTCCATTCCTCAACGCTATAGTCCAGTAACCGTTTTTGGGGTTCACTGTGATTGATCCCTTCCTGTTGATGGACTCTCTGACCACTCCTAGAGTCCACTCAGTCTTCCTTTTAACCTGAACCTCGTAGTAAAACCTTCCTAAGGAGAAGCCTTGTTTTCCTAAGACACAGACACAACGTGAGAATCTCTCTTTGTTGTCTGGGAGATTCTTCCGTATGTTTCCAGTATACACTTGTTTTCCATCGTCAGACAGGATGAGGCAGGGATGTGCTGTATCTGGGTCCAGAGTCGCATTCACTGCATATCTCTTGATCATCCTCAGATCAACATCACATAGCTTCTCCATCTCTTCACTGAGTGTCTTCTCCAGCTGAGACACAGCTGTCCTCACAGTGTCCACATGTGAAGACTGATGGACATTGACCATTGTCCAGTCCTTGGTGGGTGGAGGGGTGTTGATGGAGGTGAAGTTCTGGAGGAGGTGGAGGTCGTCTTCAGAGCGTGAGTTCTGCTTCAGCTCAGAGATTCTCTTCTCTAACTGAATGATTTCATTTTTCAGATCTTTGATGAAGCCTTCAGCCTGTTTATCTGTTGTTTTCTGCTTCTCTTCGATCACATCGATGAGCTCAGCCTGGATTCTCTCAATACAGCTGATCAGAGCAGTGAAGACCTGCACACTGCCTGCTATCACTGTGTCTGCATCTTTCCTGCTGAGCTCTACTGAGCGTTTGACCTCCTGAATCTTCACTCGTCTCTCCTGGATCATCGTCTGTATTTCAGCCCCTGTCTTTGCTTCATATTCTTCTTTCCACTCATGATACCTGAACGGACGAACCATTTCAGAAACAAAATTATTGATGGATACGTTTGGTCTCTTATAGGTCTCTTAACTAGTGGTCACGGGGTGTCTTCAACCAGTGATGTCTGTCTTTACAATCAAAGAATGTTTATGATGTTATTACAGCAGAATATTAAGCTGTAAGGGTTTATCTTTCTATGTGTGATCTAATGGTCTGTCTCTCTCTTCTCTTTGACTAATGCTCCTCACACTCTGTGGAATCAGCTTTTAGGTCAAGCTGACTGAAACCTGACCTCATCAAACATGATGACATGCAGCCATGACCAAATATGGAGTTCCACAGTGACAAAGGTCCCCCAAAAAGCCTCTTGGTCATTTTTGAGGGACATTGTTTTTGTGTCTGTGCATTGTCTGTCTGTCTGTCTGTCTGTCTGTCTGTCTGTCTGTCTGTCTGTCCGTCCGTCCGTCCGTCCGTCCGTCCGTCCGTCCGTCCGTCCGTCCGTCCGTCCGTCCGTCCGTCCGTCCGTCCGTCGGGCCGGGCCGGGCCGGGCCGGGCCGGCCGATTGGGCCTGTGAGAGGGAGGCTGAGCATGGCATGAAGTCTGTGCCAAATGTGTCAATATGAGTGACAGAGAGAGAGAGAGAGAGAGAGAGAGAGAGAGAGGGGCGGACGGACGGACGGACGGACGGTTAATGGGTTGTGCACAGAGCCTATAGGCAAGTTGGCCTTTTTGATGTCCAATCCTAGACAGTAAAGTGTTCAATCTACAACATTACAAACGGTTCCACACGTTTCATCCTGTTTGGCCAACAGCTTGTATTGAAATAACTGTCAAGTGGCAGCATAGTTGTTTGACAGTGATTGGGTAATTTGTTATTAATTTACACTGAATACAGAATACATGATGCAAGAAAGCAACTTTTGGGAAAATAGCAAGTGGGCAATTAAGCTTCTGTTCCTTCTCACTTTTCTGGACAATCACTGTTGAACCCTGATCAGACAACTTTTGAGTATGTTTTTAAGTAAAGCAACCCAAAGAGCAACGCAACTGTTTTGTCCAGTTCCTACTGTATGACCATTGTGCAGAACACAGTACGCCATATAATATTTAATTACACACACACACACACACACACACACACACACACACACACACACACACACACACACACACACACACACACACACACACACACACACACGCTGTGTGTCCGTGGGGGTCTGTGCTCTTTTCTGGCCCAGCACATACAGGGGACCAGAAAGGTTACTCCTGAGTGTTAAACAGCAGAATTAAAGCCCGGCACATCTCGTATAGAGGGAATTCTGTCCGCCCGCTGACAAGCTCCGCCGTCCGGGGTCACTACAGCCAGATTGGATGGCACCACAACCTTCTTTTGGCGATACACAAGGTCAACACAAGGTCAACAAGGTCAAAAGTCAACTGGTATCTTGTTTGTGTGACAGAATACACTTAATGTTGTTGAGTTTAAGAGGAGAAGGAGAGGAGAGGAGAGGCAAATTGAAGATTCATGGTTTTCTCTGGTCTACACAATTCTTTGTTTTTGACTGCTCTTAACAGCGCGCGTGCGTGCGTGCGTGCGTGCGTGCGTGCGTGCGTGCGTGCGTGCGTGCGTGCGTGCGTGCGTGCGCGGCACCTAGCCGTGGAATCACACTACTTCCTAGTTGTTGCTGACATTCTGTTCAGCTCCCATCCTCCAACCCTTATATGTTATCTTTAGTTCTCTGTAGAACAACGACTGCTTGTTTTTAACAAGAAGGACTTGGAGGTTCGTATTTGTTTTCCCAAACCGGAGAGGCCAAGTTCTCCCTCTGATGAACAAAAGGGTTGTTTGTTTTCCACTCAAGGACGTCCCTGAGTGTGTCCCTGCTCTATAATTAATGGGTGTGCACGACACACACACGCACACACACACACACACACACGCACGCGCGCGCACACACACACACGCACACGCACACGCACACGCGCGCACACGCACACGCGCGCACACACACACTCGCGCACACACACACACCAAACAATTACACCAACAGGGACTATTAGTCTCCCTGCAAGATAAAGCGTTTCATTTCTCATGTCTCTCTCTCTCTCTCTCTCTGTGTGTGTGTGCATGCGCTCGTGCGTGCGTGTGCTTGTATTGTGTGTATTGTGTGTATTGTGTGTGTGTGTGTGTGTGTGTGTGTGTGTTTGTCTGCTACTGTCTGCACATTCATTGTTTGCAGCAATTATAGGCGACATTGTAATTACAGTTTACACGATAATGATTAATGCTATAGAGCCTGAGAACCATTGAACGTATCAAGAAATTAAGTAATGTCCGTCACACGCACGCACGCACGCACGCACGCACGCACGCACACACACACACACAGAGAGCTCAGTGATATAATTACAAATGTACCAAAACACATTAGAACAATGTGGAGGATCAGAGGTGAACTGACATGTGCTGTATCTTAGTGGAGTGGGTAGGAGAGCAGTGGTTCTGAACCAGTGGTCCATCTTAGTGGTCCATCTTAGTGGTCCATCTTAGTGATCCATCTTAGTGATCCATCTTAGTGATCCATCTTAGTGGAGTGGGTTGGAGAGCAGTGGCTTTCAACCAGCGGGCCTTGAGGCGGGGAACACCAGCGGTCCTTGAGGCGGGGACCACCAGTGGTCCTTGAGGCGGGGACCACCAGTGGTCCTTGAGGCGGGGACCACCAGTGGTCCTTGAGGCGGGGACCACCAGCGGTCCTTGAGGCGGGGACCACCAGTGGTCCTTGAGGCGGGGACCACCAGTGGTCCTTGAGGCGGGGACCACCAGCGGTCCTTGAGGCGGGGACCACCAGTGGTCCTTGAGGCGGGGACCACCAGTGGTCCTTGAGGCGGGGACCACCAGTGGGCCTTGAGGCGGGGACCACCAGCGGTCCTTGAGGCGGGGACCACCAGTGGTCCTTGAAGCGGGGACCACCAGTGGTCCTTGAGGCGGGGACCACCAGTGGTCCTTGAGGCGGGGACCACCAGCGGTCCTTGAGGCGGGGACCACCAGCGGTCCTTGAGGCGGGGACCACCAGTGGTCCTTGAGGCGGGGACCACCAGCGGTCCTTGAGGCGGGGACCACCAGTGGTCCTTGAGGCGGGGACCACCAGCGGTCCTTGAGGCGGGGACCACCAGTGGTCCTTGAGGCGGGGACCACCAGTGGTCCTTGAGGCGGGGACCACCAGCGGGCCTTGAGGCGGGACCACCAGTGGTCCTTGAGGCGGGACCACCAGCGGGCCTTGAGGAGGGGACCACCAGCGGGCCTTGAGGCGGGACCACCAGTGGTCCTTGAGGCGGGGACCACCAGCGGGCCTTGAGGCGGGACCACCAGTGGTCCTTGAGGCGGGACCACCAGCGGGCCTTGAGGCGGGGACCACCAGTGGGCCTTGAGGCGGGGACCACCAGTGGTCCTTGAGGCGGGGACCACCAGTGGTCCTTGAGGCGGGGACCACCAGTGGGCCTTGAGGCGGGGACCACCAGTGGTCCTTGAGGCGGGGACCACCAGTGGTCCTTGAGGCGGGGACCACCAGCGGGCCTTGAGGCGGGGACCACCAGTGGTCCTTGAGGCGGGGACCACCAGTGGTCCTTGAGGCGGGGACCACCAGCGGTCCTTGAGGCGGGGACCACCAGCGGTCCTTGAGGCGGGGACCACCAGTGGTCCTTGAGGCGGGGACCACCAGTGGTCCTTGAAGCGGGGACCACCAGTGGTCCTTGAGGCGGGGACCACCAGTGGTCCTTGAGGCGGGGACCACCAGCGGGCCTTGAGGCGGGGACCACCAGCGGGCCTTGAGGCGGGGACCACCAGTGGTCCTTGAGGCGGGGACCACCAGTGGTCCTTGAGGCGGGGACCACCAGCGGTCCTTGAGGCGGCGACCACCAGTGGTCCTTGAGGCGGGGACCACCAGTGGTCCTTGAGGCGGGGACCACCAGTGGTCCTTGAGGCGGGGACCACCAGTGGTCCTTGAGGCGGGGACCACCAGTGGTCCTTGAGGAGGTTCCAGGTGGTCCCATGCAACTATAATGATGGAGAGTTGGTAACCAAATGGACCCTTATTATTAGATCTTTAACTCTCGAGAGCGTAAAATGCATACCTCCTGAGCCACAGCCGCCCTACATGTACACAGATTACATTACAGCCGCCCTACATGTACACAGATTACATTACAGCCGCCCTACATGTACACAGATTACATTACAGCCGCCCTACATGTACACAGATTACATTACAGCCGCCCTACATGTACACAGATTACATTACAGCCGTCCTACATGTACACAGATTATACCTCCTGAGCCACAGCCGCCCTACATGTACACAGATTATTATTATCATACCTCCTGAGCCACAGCCGCCCTACATGTACACAGATTATACCTCCTGAGCCACAGCCGTCCTACATGTACACAGATTATACCTCCTGAGCCACAGCCGTCCTACATGTACACAGATTACATTACAGCCGCCCTACATGTACACAGATTATTACCTACATGTACACAGATTATTACCTACATGTACACAGATTATTCAGGGTGTGTGTTCTTGAAAATAGATGCTTTTGGCCCCCATTACATAACACAGCTGGGCAAATCAGACGGAGTGACATTGTGGCAAAATAACCTATTTACTTCAACTAGTTGCTGTTACTCCAAATACTCTGGGTCTCCCACACGTCGCTGTAATATCGATGTCTCCCCTCTCTCTCTGGGTCTCCCACACGTCGCTGTAATATCGATGTCTCCCCTCTCTCTCTGGGTCTCCCACACGTCGCTGTAATATCGATGTCTCCCCTCTCTCTCTGGGTCTCCCACACGTCGCTGTAATATCGATGTCTCCCCTCTCTCTCTGGGTCTCCCACACGTCGCTGTAATATCGATGTCTCCCCTCTCTCTCTGGGTCTCCCACACGTCGCTGTAATATCGATGTCTCCCCTCTCTCTCTCGATCTCTTGCCCCAATCCGTATCACATGGGAGCCTTTTGTCTAAGATAAGAGTCTCTCTTTTCCAGGAGGTTTATACGGTACGCCACACACTGAGGAGTTGTTACAATTGCAGCTCCCCCGTTGCAAAGATCTTATCTATGTAGTCACTGTGAGGGTTCGTTTGATTCATTAAACGTATTTATTTTCATTTGAAAATCAAGTCACTTGAATTAAGGAGCAGATGCTCTTTAAGATGTTTTCGAGTTTCTCTGGAGAGACGCGCACGCTTTCAAGGAGCCCATGTGTGACAATTTGAAAACATTTCTTTCTCCATTTTTTTTTTGTCAGTTGAATATTATTTTCATAATAACTTTCATGAAATTACATTCCCCTCCAACATCAAAGCAGTGTGTCTCTGTTTTATATGCCGTTATAGTTACGTCTAGGGATGTCCCGATGTCACTTGTTCCGCTCCCGATCCGATCCTGATACCTCACTTTCTGTGTTAGCCGATACTGATACCGAATACCTATCTCATGTTGTGTTTATAGCTATATATCTCATGTTGTGTTTATAGCTATATATCTCGTGTTGTGTTTATAGCTATATATCTCATGTTGTGTTTATAGCTATATATCTCGTGTTGTGTTTATAGCTATATATCTCATGTTGTGTTTATAGCTATATATCTCGTGTTGTGTTTATAGCTATATATCTCGTGTTGTGTTTATAGCTATATATCTCGTGTTGTGTTTATAGCTATATATCTCGTGTTGTGTTTATAGCTATATATCTCGTGTTGTGTTTATAGCTATATATCTCGTGTTGTGTTTATAGCTATATATCTCGTGTTGTGTTTATAGCTATATATCTCGTGTTGTGTTTATAGCTATATATCTCGTGTTGTGTTTATAGCTATATCTCTCGTGTTGTGTTTATAGCTATATATCTCGTGTTGTGTTTATAGCTATATATCTCGTGTTGTGTTTATAGCTATATATCTCGTGTTGTGTTTATAGCTATATATCTCGTGTTGTGTTTATAGCTATATATCTCGTGTTGTGTTTATAGCTATATATCTCGTGTTGTGTTTATAGCTATATATCTCATGTTGTGTTTATAGCTATATATCTCGGTTGTGTTTATAGCTATATATCTCGTGTTGTGTTTATAGCTATATATCTCGTGTTGTGTTTATAGCTATATATCTCATGTTGTGTTTATAGCTATATATCTCGTGTTGTGTTTATAGCTATATATCTCATGTTGTGTTTATAGCTATATATCTCGTGTTGTGTTTATAGCTATATATCTCATGTTGTGTTTATAGCTATATATCTCGTGTTGTGTTTATAGCTATATATCTCGTGTTGTGTTTATAGCTATATATCTCGTGTTGTGTTTATAGCTATATATCTCGTGTTGTGTTTATAGCTATATATCTCGTGTTGTGTTTATAGCTATATATCTCGTGTTGTGTTTATAGCTATATATCTCGTGTTGTGTTTATAGCTATATATCTCGTGTTGTGTTTATAGCTATATATCTCGTGTTGTGTTTATAGCTATATCTCTCGTGTTGTGTTTATAGCTATATATCTCGTGTTGTGTTTATAGCTATATATCTCGTGTTGTGTTTATAGCTATATATCTCGTGTTGTGTTTATAGCTATATATCTCGTGTTGTGTTTATAGCTATATATCTCGTGTTGTGTTTATAGCTATATATCTCGTGTTGTGTTTATAGCTATATATCTCATGTTGTGTTTATAGCTATATATCTCGGTTGTGTTTATAGCTATATATCTCGTGTTGTGTTTATAGCTATATATCTCGTGTTGTGTTTATAGCTATATATCTCATGTTGTGTTTATAGCTATATATCTCATGTTGTGTTTATAGCTATATATCTCATGTTGTGTTTATAGCTATATATCTCATGTTGTGTTTATAGCTATATATCTCATGTTGTGTTTATAGCTATATATCTCGTGTTGTGTTTATAGCTATATATCTCGTGTTGTGTTTATAGCTATATATCTCGTGTTGTGTTTATAGCTATATATCTCGTGTTGTGTTTATAGCTATATATCTCGTGTTGTGTTTATAGCTATATATCTCGTGTTGTGTTTATAGCTATATATCTCGTGTTGTGTTTATAGCTATATATCTCGTGTTGTGTTTATAGCTATATATCTCGTGTTGTGTTTATAGCTATATATCTCGTGTTGTGTTTATAGCTATATATCTCGTGTTGTGTTTATAGCTATATCTCTCGTGTTGTGTTTATAGCTATATCTCTCGTGTTGTGTTTATAGCTATATATCTTGTGTTGTGTTTATAGCTATATATCTCGTGTTGTGTTTATAGCTATATATCTCGTGTTGTGTTTATAGCTATATATCTCGTGTTGTGTTTATAGCAGACTTCTCACTCAAATGTGCACTTGCAGTTTGGGGCAACTCCAAAGAAAACTCCACATGTCCCAACATTTTATTTACCTGCCATAATATCAACCCCTTATTACCCCTGTGTCGGATCGGTGGTTAGACTGGCATATTCACCGATACCGATATGACCCGATATGACAAATAAGGGCCGATCCGATACTTTTCCCGATACCGATACAGTATCGGGACATCTCTAGTTACTTCCTACGTCCTAATGAGCACGGTCAGATACTGTAGCCTAACCCTACGTCCTAATGAGCACGGTCAGATACTGCAGCCTGACCCTACATATGAGCGTGGCAGTCCCGCCCCCTGCGAGGGCACCATGAAGGACAAATAATTCCCTAGTTAGTCTTGATAGATTTATTCTTACCTCCCGTTGTTGTCGATCGCATCTTTAGCATTGTGGCTATTGTTAGCTGCTACACACACATTCGACATCCGGTCCGTCGGTAAAAGTGGTCCGGGCGCTATAAACGATGGGCACATTTTATTAATGGATTAAATAGGCCCGGGCGCTATAAACGATGGGCACATTTTATTAATGGATTAAATAGGCCCTCAAGGTGTTAATTATATGTGGCATATAAAAATAATATGCTCATATATTTTAGGATTTTCTTTTCTAGGGTGGGATGTGTCTGTATTTCTCTAAATTGATGTTAAAAAATATATAATCGACATAAAAAAAAGGCAAGGCAAACCTTTTGCCCAACGCATCATGTAACCTCTTTCCTTTTCCTGAAAGTTGGCAGCCCTAGAGTTAAGTGGGCGGGAACCCCTTTTGGTGTTAGCATCATGTTATTCTTGAGCTATTGAAAACTAGCAGATCTACAAGCTCGTAGCGTGCCACCGAGTGGCGCGCTACGAGCTTGTAGGTCTGCTATTTTTGAAAAATCGAAGAACGACTGACATAGAAACATAGCTTTTTCAGAACACTGTCAGGATGTGGAAGACATTTTTAAGAATCTGATCTCAGATCAAAATGGGTTAAGTCTTAAACCTACGAATAGCCTTTTGGGACGCGAGGACCGGCAACATGTCCTCCGTGGATTTCCTCAACTCTCTGTCCTCGTGGGTTACGTCTATTTGCTCCTCACAACAGTCACACATAAATGGCACCTT
>NC_136798.1:645888-648388 GCF_951216825.1 Electrona antarctica | reverse complement strand
ACAGTACAGTAGGAGGTTCCACAGGACAGGCCTGGTGTAGTATATACAGTACAGTAGGAGGTTCCACAGGACAGGCCTGGTGTAGTATATACAGTACAGTAGGAGGTTCCACAGGACAGGCCTGGTGTAGTATATACAGTACAGTAGGAGGTTCCACAGGACAGGCCTGGTGTAGTATATACAGTACAGTAGGAGGTTCCACAGGACAGACCTGGTGTAGTATATACAGTACAGTACAGTAGGAGGTTCCACAGGACAGGCCTGGTGTAGTATATACAGTACAGTACAGTAGGAGGTTCCACAGGACAGACCTGGTGTAGTATATACAGTACAGTAGGAGGTTCCACAGGACAGGCCTGGTGTAGTATATACAGTACAGTACAGTAGGAGGTTCCACAGGACAGGCCTGGTGTAGTATATACAGTACAGTACAGTAGGAGGTTCCACAGGACAGGCCTGGTGTAGTATATACAGTACAGTAGGAGGTTCCACAGGACAGACCTGGTGTAGTATATACAGTACAGTAGGAGGTTCCACAGGACAGGCCTGGTGTAGTATATACAGTACAGTACAGTAGGAGGTTCCACAGGACAGACCTGGTGTAGTATATACAGTACAGTAGGAGGTTCCACAGGACAGGCCTGGTGTAGTATATACGAATACAAGACAACTCACCCCGGTGCTTGCCCGTTTTTCCTCCCGGAATTTTCCCCAGTGAGGGGGATAACTTTGTAATATGCTATTGGCTGTTTGTATTCTTTTTGGACAAATATAAAAAGATACTCCTGTGGAAAGGCTATATTATTTTACTTATATTGACCCTATAAACAATTTAGTATTATTTAGTATATGTAAGATTTTTCCCACTCAAATGGTACCTCGTCAGATAATCCCCACATAGCCTACAACAACTTCTGTGAACAGACTTCACTGTAGTAGCTTTTCATAAATTATATTTGTACTTAGGCTGTCTGCTGCCGTGAAAGTTTATAGTTAGATAAATTCAAAGTCCAGCCGTCTGCTGTCCAGCCTCTCCCACCCCTCACTGGGGAAAATTCCGGGAGGAAAACAGAAAAGGGGTGAGTTGTCTTGTTACCGTATATACAGTACAGTACAGTAGGAGGTTCCACAGGACAGACCTGGTGTAGTATATACAGTACAGTAGGAGGTTCCACAGGACAGGCCTGGTGTAGTATATACAGTACAGTAGGAGGTTCCACAGGACAGGCCTGGTGTAGTATATACAGTACAGTACAGTAGGAGGTTCCACAGGACAGGCCTGGTGTAGTATATACAGTACAGTAGGAGGTTCCACAGGACAGACCTGGTGTAGTATATACAGTACAGTACAGTAGGAGGTTCCACAGGACAGGCCTGGTGTAGTATATACAGTACAGTAGGAGGTTCCACAGGACAGGCCTGGTGTAGTATATACAGTACAGTAGGAGGTTCCACAGGACAGGCCTGGTGTAGTATATACAGTACAGTACAGTAGGAGGTTCCACAGGACAGGCCTGGTGTAGTATATACAGTACAGTAGGAGGTTCCACAGGACAGGCCTGGTGTAGTATATACAGTACAGTAGGAGGTTCCACAGGACAGGCCTGGTGTAGTATATACAGTACAGTACAGTAGGAGGTTCCACAGGACAGACCTGGTGTAGTATATACAGTACAGTACAGTAGGAGGTTCCACAGGACAGGCCTGGTGTAGTATATACAGTACAGTACAGTAGGAGGTTCCACAGGACAGGCCTGGTGTAGTATATACAGTACAGTAGGAGGTTCCACAGGACAGGCCTGGTGTAGTATATACAGTACAGTAGGAGGTTCCACAGGACAGGCCTGGTGTAGTATATACAGTACAGTAGGAGGTTCCACAGGACAGGCCTGGTGTAGTATATACAGTACAGTAGGAGGTTCCACAGGACAGGCCTGGTGTAGTATATACAGTACAGTAGGAGGTTCCACAGGACAGGCCTGGTGTAGTATATACAGTACAGTACAGTAGGAGGTTCCACAGGACAGACCTGGTGTAGTATATACAGTACAGTAGGAGGTTCCACAGGACAGGCCTGGTGTAGTATATACAGTACAGTACAGTAGGAGGTTCCACAGGACAGGCCTGGTGTAGTATATACAGTACAGTAGGAGGTTCCACAGGACAGGCCTGGTGTAGTATATACAGTACAGTAGGAGGTTCCACAGGACAGGCCTGGTGTAGTATATACAGTACAGTAGGAGGTTCCACAGGACAGACCTGGTGTAGTATATACAGTACAGTACAGTAGGAGGTTCCACAGGACAGGCCTGGTGTAGTATATACAGTACAGTAGGAGGTTCCACAGGACAGGCCTGGTGTAGTATATACAGTACAGTACAGTAGGAGGTTCCACAGGACAGACCTGGTGTAGTATATACAGTACAGTACAGTAGGAGGTTCCACAGGACAGGCCTGGTGTAGTATATACAGTACAGTACAGTAGGAGGTTCCACAGGAC
>NC_136798.1:638388-643388 GCF_951216825.1 Electrona antarctica | reverse complement strand
GTATTGATATTCTTGTGATGGACGCATCAGAGTTTCTTCTTCTTCTTCAGCTTGCAGTCTGTCTGTTTATTCCACTTCTCTCAATGCTGAAGGGCTTATTTCATTCATGGCTCACATTTTCTCTCTCTCTCTCTCTCTCTCTCTCTCTCTCTCTCTCTCTCTCTCTCTCTCTCTCTCTCTCTCTCTCTCTCTCTCTCTCTCTCTCTCTCTCTCTCTCTCTCTCTCTCTCTCGAGTTTGATCTCCTTGACATTTCCCTGCCTTATGCTCCTTCGTCTGTCATTGTCTGCCGACTATTCCACGCTGGCCCATTTGGGTTCAGCTTGTAGATCTGCTATTTTTCAATAGCTAAATTATAACATCATGTTTAAAACACCAAAAGGGGTTCCCGCCCCAGAATGGGTTAAGTAAATTCATGATTAAGATTAATAATTAGTTTGGTTAAAAAAAAGGTTAAAAAGCTATGCTGGTTATTTGATTGAGTGTCATGTGTGTTTTAAAAAGGTCTAGCTGACCTGATCCTGAGTGCCAATTTGGACCAGTTTGAGGCACCTGTGTGCATTTCTGTTTGATGTCACAGTCTTGTGTTTGGAGTCAGACATAGGGTGCGTTCGGAAATGCGCACCAGGAATGTGGTCAGTTTGTTGAGTGTGGTGGGCGGTGACGTCACAGAGTGCGTTCAGTGTGCCTTATTTACGAACGACCACAGCTGTGACGCATTCACACCGGACAACCCCAGCTTCAGGGTTAGGGTCGCTCAGTGCGGGCCCTCGGCACACCCGGTGCGCAGCGCACTGGATTTTCGAACGACAACGCACCGAGTGCACTGAATAAACGGACGACAAGAGAGCACACCAGTGCGTTCAGGGTGCATTTCCGAACGCACCCTTAGAAGGAAGCAACACAGTTTTTTGAGTGGTGTAAACCACTCCTACAACTGGCTTTTGTGTGCAGAAAAAAATGAGCATGGTTGCTATGTTCAAAATAATTTCTGACGTAATTAAATCACACCCGGGTGAACTGGATGACCGTAGCAACCATGGTCATTTTCTCTGCACAGAAAAAGCCAGTTGTGAAATCACATCCGGGTGTGATTTCATTACGTCAGATCAGAGCTGATCAGGCTACATAATACCTTACCTTATTTCATTACGTCAGACATTACGTCAGACCACAGCTGATCATGCTATATAAAACCTTACACCACTCAGTTCACACGGGTGTGATTTTTTTTACCATACATTGGACTTTTTGTGTTTTTTCCCCAGTAAAACCGTTTTAAGAAAAGTTATTTTTGTCTTGTCGTTTTGCGTACAACTATACTGTTTTGTGTTTTTGTGAGGTCTACTCCACCAAGTGGTACATTTTTAAGAACATTTAGACGGAGTGTGATTATATTGTGTCCCATTGCAGCGTTTCCAAGTCATCTATAAGCATTGCATTGTGAGTCGTGACAAGCTTATAGACAGCTTATAGATGGCTATTTATTTTATTTTTACCAGCTGCTTCGTAGAAGCGGCTGGTTAGTGTTTACCTGGGAAACTTGCGACCGGTAGACGGACACCGCTAGTCTTTCTGCTGAGTGTTGCCAAGTCTGCATATTTCCAGCCTAACGTGGATTCATTCACAGTTGCTTGCCTGGTTTGGTTTTTGGAGGCTGCTTAGCTTATTTCTGTCACGACAGTTGCCACCACTGGCAACAACCCATAACATCCCATCGTCTGCACGGCATGGCTAGTCGAGCAGTTCTGATTGGCTGCCTCGTCTCCAGCCATGTTGCCTCAGAATTCTTTAGGGTCACTAATTTGAGCGTAACAGCGGAGCGCAGCTAAAAAGTGGCATAACGTCAGCAGCAGACCCACAAATAATAATGATGCAGCTGGTAATTAATTGATTTAATCAATTTGGGTTTGTTTTAATTGGGCTTAAACCTCTTAAACCCCAGGGGGGTCCAGGGGGGAAAATCCGCAACATCGGAGATGGAACCGGAGACCAATTGGCTCTCCATTGACCCGCTGAGCGCTGTTCAGAGGTGGACAGCCGGGCGCTGCCCCCGCCGGCGGGGGCAATGGGGCTCAAGAGGGTTGAACCCATTCTATCAGGACGGGAACCCCTTTTGGTGTTTTAAGGATATAATGTTATACTGTACTTTAGCTATTGAAAAATAACAGATCTACAAGCTCGTAGCGCGGCACTCGGTGCCGCGCTATGAGCTTGCAGATCTGCTATTTTTGAAAAATCTTGAAAATGGGGCGCAGATCTTTGAATATTAGCCTATATTATTTCAGAGTGAACGTTTTTATCTCAAATCTTTGCTTCCCGAGGGGAGGGTCCCTGGAACAACATATTTTCAGATGGGGGTCGGCGGCCAATTACAGATAATCTTTGAGGTCCTTGACATGAAATAGCTTGTATACCACTGACATGGAAACATAGGGTTTTTCAGAAAACTGTCAGGATTTAGAAGACATTTTGTGTTAAACTGGAACGGCCCTCTCAAGGATCCCTGTGGGACTCCGGACCTCACGTTGTGAACCAATGTTCTATTGTACTGGATTATGTTTTGTCTGTTTTTCGTTTGTTTGCGTTTCAACTCTGTCACATCCCAAGGTGTACAAGTATGATGACTTGCCTTGTCTCGCCTTCAATTGACATAATTTTTTGTTCTAACCTGTTCTCCTCCTGTGTGTGTGTGTGTGTGTGTGTGTGTGTGTGTGTGTGTGTGTGTGTGTGTGTGTGTGTGTGTGTGTGTGTGTGTGTGTGTGTGTGTGTGTGTGTGTGTGTGTGTGTGTGTGTGTGTGCGTGCGTGCGTGCGTGCGTGCGTGCAGGTATGACTACCAGGAGCTGCTCCACAATTCGACGTTCTGCCTTGTGCCCCGGGGTCGTCGTCTGGGCTCCTTCCGCTTTCTGGAGGCCTTACAGGTGTGTGTGTGTGTGTGTGTGTGTGTGTGTGTGCGTGCGTGTGCGTGTGCGTGTGCGTCAGAGCTGAAATTGACATGTAAATATGAAATAAATGCCCAACATGTAGCTAGGTGTAATGTTAGAGACCACAGAAGACATGTAAATATGAAATAAATGCTTAAACATGTAGCTAGGTGTAATGTTAGAGACCACAGAAGACATGTAAATATGAAATAAATGTTTAAACATGTAGCTAGGTGTAATGTTAGAGACCACAGAAGACATGTAGATATGAAATAAATGCTTAAACATGTAGCTAGGTGTAATGTTAGAGACCACAGAAGACATGTAAATATGAAATAAATGCTTAAACATGTAGCTAGGTGTAATGTTAGAGACCACAGAAGACATGTAAATATGAAATAAATGCTTAAACATGTAGCTAGGTGTAATGTTAGAGACCACAGAAGACATGTAAATATGAAATAAATGCTTAAACATGTAGCTAGGTGTAATGTTAGAGACCACAGAAGACATGTAAATATGAAATAAATGCTTAAACATGTAGCTAGGTGTAATGTTAGAGACCACAGAAGACATGTAAATATGAAATAAATGCTTAAACATGTAGCTAGGTGTAATGTTAGAGACCACAGAAGACATGTAAATATGAAATAAATGCTTAAACATGTAGCTAGGTGTAATGTTAGAGACCACAGAAGACATGTAAATATGAAATAAATGCTTAAACATGTAGCTAGGTGTAATGTTAGAGACCACAGAAGACATGTAAATATGAAATAAATGCTTAAACATGTAGCTAGGTGTAATGTTAGAGACCACAGAAGACATGTAAATATGAAATAAATGCTTAAACATGTAGCTAGGTGTAATGTTAGAGACCACAGAAGACATGTAAATATGAAATAAATGCTTAAACATGTAGCTAGGTGTAATGTTAGAGACCACAGAAGACATGTAAATATGAAATAAATGCTTAAACATGTAGCTAGGTGTAATGTTAGAGACCACAGAAGACATGTAAATATGAAATAAATGCTTAAACATGTAGCTAGGTGTAATGTTAGAGACCACAGAAGACATGTAAATATGAAATAAATGCTTAAACATGTAGCTAGGTGTAATGTTAGAGACCACAGAAGACATGTAAATATGAAATAAATGCTTAAACATGTAGCTAGGTGTAATGTTAGAGACCACAGAAGACATGTAAATATGAAATAAATGCTTAAACATGTAGCTAGGTGTAATGTTAGAGACCACAGAAGACATGTAAATATGAAATAAATGCTTAAACATGTAGCTAGGTGTAATGTTAGAGACCACAGAAGACATGTAAATATGAAATAAATGCTTAAACATGTAGCTAGGTGTAATTGTTGCGAAGGCTCTCAAATGGATCTCCATATATGGGGATAAAAGGCCGTCACTTGGATCTCCACATATGAGGATAATTTATAGCCCATATGTGGAGATAATGGAAATATCCAATGCTGACATCAGATTAATATGGAAATATGGAGATATGGAAACCCCATATAGGGATATACACGTGTGTCATTGTCATATGCGATTGGATAGCATTGTCATTATGACACGCATATAACTAAAAGTATAAAAGGATTACAACCAGAGACTTAAGGTGGCAGAATATCTTCTAATATCTTTGGCCTGAGACGGTTGGATAGGACGGAATATCTGGCCAAGCAAATTATAGAGCTTTTCATTGTGGGTTTCCAACAAAGGTGCAGACGATCAGAAATCAGCAGAGAGTGAGAGATGTTTGCGCTACTCTATGCCGAATTGAAGTGGACTCGGACCCAGACTTTTTTTTTCTTCCTGGAAATAAAAACGTCTGGGTTTCCGAGGCTAATAAAATGTGACTAAAACTAAGCGAAAACTATTCAAGAGACTAAAACTAAAATCAAATGTTGCTGCCAAAAACAACACTGGCATCCAGCAGTGTGTTCTGAGTATAGACGGCAACGTCCTGGCTCTGTGGAATTCAGGCACTTACAGCAGGGGTGGTGCAACTTTGACGATGGAGAGAGCCACTATATTTACACACTCACTCCCTATA
>NC_136798.1:633808-638188 GCF_951216825.1 Electrona antarctica | reverse complement strand
GACAACCTTGATGTGGCCAACTACTTGAATATCTTCTTTACAAACATAGCAACAACTCTGGTTAACAAACTGCCCTCCCACTCTGGGCTCTTTGGTGTAGAGCACATTACAACCTTCTACAAAAACCTAGGTGTTTGTAAAGACGATTTTAAACTAGTTATGGTAACAACTGATGAGATAATTAAGAAACTGAGTGCCCTCCAACCCCACAAGGCCACAGGCCATGACAACATTCCCTCCAAATTTCTCAGAGACTCAGCCATCTCTATAGCTCCAATCATCACCCACATAGTAAACCTCTCCATCAAACAGGGACAGGTCCCCAAGATTTCAAACTGGCCAAAGTAACCCCCTTGCACAAGAAAGGGAGTAAATTAGACCCCGGCAACTACCGCCCTATTTCTATTCTTAGTTCCATCTCGAAAGTGATGGAAAAAATAGTCTATGAACAGGTTGAAAAGTATCTTGCCACTAACAAATATTGTACGAGTTTCCAATCTGGCTTCAGAACAATCCCACTCCACTGACACATGCCTTCTCTATTTAAGCGACCACATCAAACAGAGGAGTGGACGCTGGCAAATACTGCGGCATGGTCATGCTGACCTCCAAAAGGCTTTTGACACCAGTGAACCACTCCATACTGGTTAACAAGCTAAAAGCAATTGGTTTCGATAGCACATCAGTGAGCTGGATGCAATCCTACCTGGAGGGGAGAGAACAGATGGTGGAAGTGAACGGAACACTGTCCCCCCCCCTCCCAGTGAGCTGTGGCGTTCCACAAGGAAGCATACTAGGGCCTCTACTGTTCCTAATATATGTAAACGACATGACTTCAGCCTGTGACTGCAACTTGTTCCTGTTCGCAGATGACTCAGCACTGCTGGTCTCGGACAGGGACAAACTGCAAGTTGAAAATGCCCTCAGCTCTGAACTCGGTAGAATCTGCACCTGGCTCGCTGATAACAAACTATCTTTACACCTGGGAAAAACTGAATCCATTCTCTTTGGCTCTATTAGTAATCTCAGCAAGGCAAATGGCTTCTTGGTTAGAGTGGGTGACAATGTTATCACACGTAAAGATGAAATTACCTACCTAGGTTCCATCCTGGAGGCTAATCTTTCCGGTGATAAAATGGCCACCAACGTAATCAAAAAAGTCAACCATAGAACAAGATTCCTCTACAGGATCTCCTCACTGGTCAACAAAAACACCTTGAAGACCTTAACAGGAGCCCTTGTACAGGGTTTCTTTGACTATGCATGCACCTCCTGGTACCACAGCACCTCAAAGGCCCTTAAAACCAGGCTCCAGACTTCCCAAAACAAACTGGTCAGGCTCCTACTTGATCTAGCCCCCCGAACCCACCTCACCCCTGCCCACTTCGACAGGCTGGAATGGCTTAGGGTCGACGACAGAGTACAGCAACTTGCAATGGGTCTGGTCCACAAGATTCGATACACCACCAAGATACCCATGTACCTGTCTAGATACTTCCTTAATGTTAACGAAGTCCACACCCACAACACCAGAGGGAGTGCAACGAACCATGTACAACCCAGATTCGGCACAAACAAGGGACTAAATTATTTTCGCTCCTATGCCACCAAAATGTGGAACGCCCTACCAACTGTCATTAAGACATGCGAATCCCTTGACTCCTTCAAAACCGCTCTCAAAGGGCACCTACGGATGGCTGCAATTCGAAACTGGCCCCCGTAAAATCTGAATCCCCCCCCCCCCCCCCCCCCCCCCTTTTTTCCCCTCACTGTATATATTTCTTTTCCCTTTTTACCTCCTTTTTGATGAATTCCTGTTCTGTCTATAGAAGTGTCTATTTGTACGTCTCTAAATGTTTTGATGATTTGAACATGGTGGACCCTGTTGGAAACAAGTGTAATGCTTAATTGGGTCGTCCACTCACAGTTAACAGCCTTTGTATTGAGTTTGTGCTTGAAATGTACTGTAATTCTGCAAACTGTTAATAAATTCTTCAATCAATCAATCAATCAATATAATTTATATAAATTATAAACTGCTGCTGCCGTCAGATAGAATCGGAGTAGCCTACAACTCTAAACAAAAGGATTGGACTCAAACAAGCATCAAAAAGGCTTCTATTTTGTATTGGCCTACATGTGCACTTAAAATATGACCATTGGTCATGATTACAGTAAGTAAAATGACCATTACATGGACATTGTCATGACCATGACCATCAGAAACAGATTTGAGACGGCAGGGCAACCGGTTGTGAAAAACGTTATAACTGTGACGCCATATGGCTCGTTGGTCTAGGGGTATGATTCTCGCTTAGGGTGCGAGAGGTCCCGGGTTCAAATTCCGGACGAGCCCTCCCTTTCTTGATGAATTGAATAAAACTGAGGACCACAAAGAATGGAAGCTATAGCCCAAAGCAGGCGTTTTGTGCTATGCCTGCTTTAGCATCATGGTATAAATAATCGTACCGCTGCACTTTTTGCAGACTGTTTACAAAGTATTCAATCAGAAACAGTTTTTTTCTTTTTTGCATTGTCCTAACGCCACCACGGTCATGACTTAAAAATAATTGTGACATCTAGCCATCTAGTGGCCAGGCCGTGTTACTGCATTAGTGTATCACATTTAAAACATACACATCACTTCATAATAATTACTACAGTTTATGCATGTTTAGTCCAGTAGGCTACAGACTAGAGTAATCTAGTAAGAGAGTGGCGACACGCTTTGATCTCGCCCCTTTGATAGGCTAGTTCCAAACAAAAACATGTATTTATTTATTTAATCTTAAGAAAGGAACATATAGACAAAGTGTGAAATGATGTTGCAGTGACAGGTTGGGTCACATGATTGCCTGAATGAAACAAATTACAAAATATTAAACAAAAAAATACGAAAAGGTCTGAAGTTGAACCAATCAGATGGTCCCACCCCTTCTTCCCTTCAGGCTATGGGACGGTTGGGACCTGCAGCCATGTCTTGTTTGCTTTATTTATTATATTCTTAACCTAAAGGTGTTTTCAGATACATTATCTTAGCGTGCTGATTAAAGTCTAAATTGAGTCATACAACCGAATGGACGTCATCTTGAATGACATTAAAAACGGAGTTTATTTCTGTGTATAATAGCTGTTTGAAGGAATTCGTGCAGCAATGGAACAGGTGAACACAATCTAAATTAATTTATCATTAGAGTTTATTATGTGTGTCATCATAGCAGCACTTTTGTTCACGGGAAGTAATTCAAATTGGCTTTTTAGCCAGGTAGGCCTACTTTTGATATAAATACACAAAAATGTAAACTTTTAAAAGTGTGAAAAACGTATTTCATAAAGTAAAAGTACTTTTTGAATTGCATAAGTAAGCCTCCTCACATGTGACCACTGATGCTAATGTATAAAGAATGTCTTTCATGCCACTGTTCTCATATCACACCAAATTACTAACTAATTCTTTCTTAAAAAAATTAAAAAAAATAATGGGAGAAAACCCCCAGACCATCATGGTGAGTGGTCCGACCATCAGGTGAGTGAGTGGTCCGTACGGACCTGACCATCAGGTGAGTGGTCCGTACGGACCATCATGGTGAGTGGTCCGTACGGACCATCATGGTGAGTGGTCCGTACGGACCACAGCAAGTCCAACTCCGTGCTATTTATTTATTTTGTTCTCCACCTGCTGTGCAATAAAGCAACACTAGAGGGCGACCTGGCTCTGTGTATATAGTGCAGCACAGGCAGTAGAGATCCGTTTGTTATGATGTCTATAAAAGCAGACTTTCTTCTCTAACCTTTTCATGTCAAGGACCCCCAAAATGACACACACTGGCCCACGGACCCCCCCCCCCCCCCCCCCCCCATTGGAAAAAGATAAGCCATGCTCTATAGCAGTTATTCTCAACCATTTTAATTTTAAGGATAGCCAGTTTGACATGCATTTAGTCTGTGTATACCCACTCAATGGCATTTTGTATATATCTGGGACAATGTTAAGTCAACTTTGAGAGTGTACAAATGGAACGGGTCCGTTTGGTTCCGTTTGTGCACTCTCAGAGTTACAGAGCTGGGGACCCCCTGGTCCCTGGAACTGATGAATTGAAAATGGAGGACCCTGATGTAAACAAGTCTTGTCTTGTTGCTTTTCATGGTTTCGTCCTCAAAGTAGCAGTGCTTTCGTTTGAAATGCACCCATTCTTAGGCCTACTGTGAAATGAACATTTCAATACATAGCGTTGCGTGCGTGCGTGCACACAAACGTAGATAGAGCAATTGGTGCAACACTGACCTTTGACGTGTGTGTGTGCGTGTGCGTGTGCGTGTGTGCGTGCGCCCGTGTATTCTTGCACATGCTGTGAGCGGTGTTGGGGGTCAGGGGTCAGT
>NC_136798.1:576308-631308 GCF_951216825.1 Electrona antarctica | reverse complement strand
TCGGCCCAAAGAATTGTGTTTGTTGTCATGATTTGTCACGACTCGAGTTGGCTTTGTCCACGGCGTAAACGTCTTTAAATAAATACTTTCTGAAATGTCTATGAGGAAAATGAACGGAGAATAATTTCCTGGTCCATGGTAGGGGGCGGGACTGCGACGCTCTATAGTGCTGCCAGAATTGGCCAAAAATGACATTGGAATATTCCTTTTAAAACACCACATGGATTCGAACGAATTTCAACTCAACTCAACTCAACTTTATTTATATAGCACATTTGACATGACCAGGTTCAGAAACAACAACAATACAATATAGACAGGCATTTAAAACATGAAAACAAACAGGCATTTAGAAGAAATTAAAGCAAGAATATACAATATAAGCAGGCAATACAAAAGAGTAAACAAAGCAAACTATTGCACTAGTGAAGGGGGCGGGGCTACTTCAACTGTCGTTAAACGCCAGGGAGAAGAAGTGGGTTTTAAGCAGATATTTAAAAGTTATGATGGACTGGGCAGCTCTGATATGAAAGGGCAAAGTGTTCCAGAGCCTGGGGGGGCAGCCGCCGCGAAGGCTCCATCACCCTTGGATCTTCTGTTGGTCACTATCACATCTAGTTTGAGCTGGTCGGCCGACCTCAAAGCCCTAGGTGCAGGTTGTAATTTGAGATGAGGTCTGCAAGGGATGAGGGTGCTAACCCATTTGAGATGAGGTCTGCAAGGGATGAGGGTGCTAACCCATTTGAGATGAGGTCTGCAAGGGATGAGGGTGCTAACCCATTTGAGATGAGGTCTGCAAGGGATGAGGGTGCTAACCCATTGAGATGAGGTCTGCAAGGGATGAGGGTGCTAACCCATTTGAGATGAGGTCTGCAAGGGATGAGGGTGCTAACCCATTGAGATGAGGTCTGCAAGGGATGAGGGTGCTAACCCATTTGAGATGAGGTCTGCAAGGGATGAGGGTGCTAACCCATTTCCAATGATTTCGAATGTCGAATGTATATGATTTTAATATGAATATGATATGAATATTGCAGCCTAATATGCTGTAAAACTTTCTCGTTCTTCATCTATATGGTCCGGTCCTGTATGGGCTGTGGTTGGTGCTGAGAAATGCACTCTCTTGAATCTTGCGAGATCAAATGAATGATTCATAATTATCTTAATAGCCTAATTTTTGTATAATGTTTTAGTTTACGTGGCACAGAGTCTCGCCAGAACTCACACAGCAATTTAATTGTCATTTTTTTAATTCGAATCTTAATTTAATAAATACAAAATATGGAATATTCGATGGCAGCACTAAACCCTAACTCTCTGACCCTAACGCTAACCTCAGTCTTAACCGGCCACGCTAACCTCAGTCTTAACCGGCCACGTTTTCTCTCTTCCCGCGGAGTAAGTTCAGTTCTGCGTCCCCTCACCTCACCATGTCTGTCCTATATGTGTCCTCACCATGTCTGTCCTTGTGTCTTCCAGACATGCTGTCCTCTGTGTCCTCACCATGTCTGTCCTATATGTGTCCTCACCATGTCTGTCCTATGTGTCCTCACCATGTCTGTCCTTGTGTCTTCCAGACATGCTGTCCTCTGTGTCCTCACCATGTCTGTCCTATATGTGTCCTCACCATGTCTGTCCTTGTGTCTTCCAGACATGCTGTCCTCTGTGTCCTCACCATGTCTGTCCTATATGTGTCCTCACCATGTCTGTCCTTGTGTCTTCCAGACATGCTGTCCTCTGCAGGCTTGGCGCTGCGCCGCTGGGCGTCTGGGTGCCAAGGCGGCCGGCGCACCCTGGCAACCGTTATCTCTGGAAACAAGACCTCCCAGTGAGTTCCACACTTTACTACTATTTGCAGAAAGCACAGCAGAATAATTTACAATGTAGGCATTTTATCAGACGCTCTTAATGCAGAGCGGTTTACAGTAAGCAAGAACAATTAACACAAGATAATACATCTGTCTGTCTGTCTGTCTGTCTGTCTGTCTGTCTGTCTGTCTGTCTGTCTGTCTGTCTGTCTGTCTGTCTGTCTGTCTGTCTGTCTGTCTGTCAGGCTGGTCAGAGAGCGGCTGAAGAAAGACGTGGAGAAGATGAGAAAGGAGGTTCCAGGCTTCAGACCAGGACTAGTAGTATTACAGGTACTTCAGACCAGGACTAGTAGTATTACAGGTACTTCAGACCAGGACTAGTAGTATTACAGGTACTTCAGACCAGGACTAGTAGTATTACAGGTACTTCAGACCAGGACTAGTAGTATTACAGGTACTTCAGACCAGGACTAGTAGTATTACAGGTACTTCAGACCAGGACTAGTAGTATTACAGGTATGTCAGACCAGGACTAGTAGTATTACAGGTACTTCAGACCAGGACTAGTAGTATTACAGGTACTTCAGCTAGTAGTATTACAGGTACTTCAGACCAGGACTAGTAGTATTACAGGTACTTCAGACCAGGACTAGTAGTATTAAAGGTACTTCAGACCAGGACTAGTAGTATTACAGGTACTTCAGACCAGGACTAGTAGTATTACAGGTACTTCAGACCAGGACTAGTAGTATTAAAGGTACTTCAGACCAGGACTACTAGTATTGCAGGTACTTCAGACCAGGACTAGTAGTATTACAGGTACTTCAGACCAGGACTAGTAGTATTACAGGTACTTCAGACCAGGACTACTAGTATTACAGGTACTTCAGACCAGGACTAGTAGTATTACAGGTACTTCAGACCAGGACTAGTAGTATTACAGGTACTTCAGACCAGGACTAGTAGTAGTACAGGTACTTCAGACCAGGACTAGTAGTATTACAGGTACTTCAGACCAGGACTAGTAGTATTACAGGTACTTCAGACCAGGACTAGTAGTATTACAGGTACTTCAGACCAGGACTAGTAGTATTACAGGTACTTCAGACCAGGACTAGTAGTATTACAGGTACTTCAGACCAGGACTACTAGTATTACAGGTACTTCAGACCAGGACTAGTAGTATTACAGGTACTTCAGACCAGGACTAGTAGTATTACAGGTACTTCAGACCAGGACTAGTAGTATTACAGGTACTTCAGACCAGGACTAGTAGTATTACAGGTACTTCAGACCAGGACTAGTAGTATTACAGGTACTTCAGCTAGTAGTATTACAGGTACTTCAGACCAGGACTAGTAGTATTACAGGTACTTCAGACCAGGACTAGTAGTATTAAAGGTACTTCAGACCAGGACTAGTAGTATTACAGGTACTTCAGACCAGGACTAGTAGTGTTACAGGTACTTCAGACCAGGACTAGTAGTGTTACAGGTACTTCAGACCAGGACTAGTAGTATTACAGGTACTTCAGACCAGGACTAGTAGTATTACAGGTATTTCAGACCAGGACTAGTAGTATTACAGGTACTACTACTACTACTACTGCTACTACTACTACTGCTGCTGTCCACTAACACACTGTCCACTAACACAGTGTTTCCCAACCTGTGTGCCGCGGCACTTTACTGTGCCGTTTGATGTGTCCAGGTGTGCCGCCTGATTTGACCGAAAATAACACTAACCCTCCCCCGAAAGCAATCGTTGTTGTTGTCACACGTCTAACCATTAGACGTGCGATAACAACAACTACGGAACAATAGACTGTAATGACCCTCGGCCATTGAAATGTTAATGCCAAAGAGATGCATCCAGAAGACGCTACATTTCGCCCCCTCCAGTAAGACTGGAGCGCACGTAGACAGCAGACACATACAGTCCTACATGTCCCGACCCAAACACTGAGGAGGTAAAGTAAACGTGACGTTGTTGTGATTAAACATAATGTGCCACGAAAAATAGCTGTCCAAGAGCCAGGACCCCAAATCTGGGGTCATCTGTACCGATGGGGTGAATAAGTCTCATAGTGATTTTTGGGAAGGTATACATCCCTAGTGCTAGGAAAAATGTGATAGCATTGCATCTGTGGTAGCTTTCTGTGTGTTATGACTCCATTTATAACCACATGCCAAAACTCAATTTTCTAAATCCGAATGGAGCATTCTACTTCAAACTGATGGTTCTCTCCTATTATTGATCATATATCTTTGAAGAATGGTTGGGATACAGCTCAGACTATATATTTCTCTGAAAAGTTGTTAAAATTAGCACATCTAGAAATGTTATCTATTACAGGAGAGACAACATATAGGGACTATATATTACATGAGACGTACTTCTGTTTTCATGAAAGATGCAGCACAAAGGTTCCCTCTGTAAATAACTGTAAATAAATCTTAGAACATAAATTATAATGAAATGTTTTATGAAGTTCAATAAACTAAATATAGTGTAAGTGTACAGTGTAAGTAATGCATAAGATAACTTTCCGTTCACCATTACATCACCTTTTAGTCCATTTGACACTTCTATCTGTTCAATACCAAACCTAATAATGCTGTTTCATATTACGTTTTTGTTGTTGATTTGTATTTGGGGACAATTTTAGCTTGGTTGCCCAAACTTTGGTAATTGGCATAATCAAAAAAGGCCTTTATATCAGGTCAATCTCACATGTTAAAGGTCTGGTCAATGAAATAGAAACATATTTCTATTTCTATAACAACTTATACTTATACATTTGTAATAATAGCATAAGAAAATATGATAATATTTATCTTTTGCAACTACATTCAATATCTGTAAGCTTCAACTCATAATCAGGAACATAAAGTCAACCCACCACATCCCCCTAGCCCTCCTGATTGGCAGCAATATCTTACCCAAATCCTGATCTACCTCATCGTCTCTTTATTATCAACATCACTTCTCATTTGTAGCTTCAACATCTCATCAGGTGTCAGGTCACCCTTAGCAAAATGTGGATCTCCCATCCAAATTGTGTGACATCACCTGAACTTTCAAATTGAGCTTGGTGGTCTGCCACATTCCACTTGTATATGAGTACAACTGTCATGGTACAACAGCAGCAACAGATTGTTACATTGTGACACCCAACTCACCCAGCACATCAGGGTAGTCTGGGAAGTTCCCTGCCAGCAAAGTATGTTGTGCTCTGATCTTGCCTTTGCACATGGATATGAGGTTGCACAGGACTGTCCCATTGAAGGTCGTTAATGTCAAGGCAATTATGTTTATGCACTGTCAAATAGGTCTACATCTATTCTATGGTAACATATAGCTGTATAGTCATATTATCCTGCTCATTACTGTGCACAAATGTATACATCTTTGTGTTTGAGCACAAATGCATTTTGAGAACCCCCACATTTTCAGTAAAGCGTGCACGCTGTGCGGCACCCCACACACCATCATTCTACAGTTCAATCTAGTTGAATACCCCTGCTGTAGGTTACAACAACAAACAGCTGCATATCAATGGTAAGGTGAATACTGTGCATGTCAACCAGTGACCATACTGTATCTGCTGCATGCTTGGACACACCTGCTTATGAGACAGACATTGACCTGACCTTTAGCACATAAGATTGACCTACTTATAAGAAATTGATTTTATGTGACAGTTATTCTGTTCATTTTGTAATTGTAATGTTTTTACATAATGCAGTACAATAGAACATCACTTTGGGTGTGGTATGGACACCATTTTGGATTTGGCAATACATAATTAACTAGTGATGGGAGATTAATCGGCAAACACATCGGTATCGGACGATTTGAGTTGTTTTTAGATTAATCGGTTTGATTAATCAGACCGATTACGTTTTTCAATAAATGATATAACACCATTTAGGTCAATGTTATATAGGCTAACAATAACCCCCCCCCCCCCCCCCCGCCATGATGGATAAGGGGTCAGGACAACGAGATACTTATTGTGGTACTTATTGTAAAATTACTTATACTGGATCTCTTGTCCACTAGTCTCTGGAACAACATATTTTCAGATGGGGGTTGGTGGCCAATTACATATAATTTTTGGGGTCCTTGACATGAAATATTGAGCACCACTGATATAGAAACATGAGGTATTTCAGAAAACTGACAGAATTTAGAAGACATTTTTAAAATTTCGACGTCAGGCCTAAAATGGGTTAACACGCATTGGGTTCCTTGAGAGGTCTCTAAAATGGACCCTAACAGGTCTGTGACTCTTGAGAGGTCTCTAAAATGGACACTTAACAGGTCGGTGACTCTTGAGAGGTCTCTAAAATGGACACTTAACAGGTCTGTGACTCTTGAGAGGTCTCTAAAATGGACCCTAACAGGTCTGTGACTCTTGAGAGGTCTCTAAAATGGACACTTAACAGGTCGGTGACTCTTGAGAGGTCTTTAAAATGGACACTAACAGGTCTGTGACTCTTGAGAGGTCTCTAAAATGGACCCTAACAGGTCTGTGACTCTTGAGAGGTCTCTAAAATGGACACTTAACAGGTCGGTGACTCTTGAGAGGTCTTTAAAATGGACACTAACAGGTCTGTGACTCTTGAGAGGTCTCTAAAATGGACCCTAACAGGTCTGTGACTCTTGAGAGCTCTCTAAAATGGACCCTAACAGGTCTGTGACTCTTGAGAGGTCTCCAAAATGGACCCTAACAGGTCTGTGACTCTTGAGAGGTCTCTAAAATGGACCCTAACAGGTCTGTGACTCTTGAGAGGTCTCCAAAATGGACCCTAACAGGTCTGCGACTCTTGAGAGGTCTCTAAAATGGACCCTAACAGGTCTGTGACTCTTGAGAGGTCTCTAAAATGGACCCTAACAGGTCTGTGACTCTTGAGAGGTCTCTAAAATGGACCCTAACAGGTCTGTGACTCTTGAGAGCTCTCTAAAATGGACCCTAACAGGTCTGTGACTCTTGAGAGGTCTCCAAAATGGACCCTAACAGGTCTGTGACTCTTGAGAGGTCTCTAAAATGGACCCTAACAGGTCTGTGACTCTTGAGAGGTCTCCAAAATGGACCCTAACAGGTCTGTGACTCTTGAGAGGTCTCCAAAATGGACCCTAACAGGTCTGTGACTCTTGAGAGGTCTCTAAAATGGACCCTAACAGGTCTGTGACTCTTGAGAGGTCTCCAAAATGGACCCTAACAGGTCTGTGACTCTTGAGAGGTCTCCAAAATGGACCCTAACAGGTCTGTGACTCTTGAGAGGTCTCTAAAATGGACCCTAACAGGTTTGTGACTCTTGAGAGGTCTCTAAAATGGACCCTAACAGGTCAGTGACTCTTGAGAGGTCTCTAAAATGGACCCTAACAGGTCTGTGACTCTTGAGAGGTCTCTAAAATGGACCCTAACAGGTCTGTGACTCTTGAGAGGTCTCCAAAATGGACCCTAACAGGTCTGTGACTCTTGAGAGGTCTCTAAAATGGACCCTAACAGGTCTGTGACTCTTGAGATGTCTCTAAAATGGACCCTAACAGGTCTGTGACTCTTGAGAGGTCTCTAAAATGGACCCTAACAGGTCTGTGACTCTTGAGAGGTCTCTAAAATGGACCCTAACAGGTCTGTGACTCTTGAGAGGTCTCTAAAATGGACCCTAACAGGTCTGTGACTCTTGAGAGGTCTCCAAAATGGACCCTAACAGGTCAGTGACTCTTGAGAGGTCTCCAAAATGGACCCTAACAGGTCTGTGACTCTTGAGAGGTCTCCAAAATGGACCCTAACAGGTCTTTGACTCTTGAGAGGTCTCTAAAATGGACTCTAACAGGTCTGTGACTCTTGAGAGGTCTCTAAAATGGACCCTAACAGGTCTGTTACTCTTGAGAGGTCTCTAAAATGGACCCTAACAGGTCTGTGACTCTTGAGAGGTCTCTAAAATGGACCCTAACAGGTCTGTGACTCTTGAGAGGTCTCTAAAATGGACCCTAACAGGTCTGTGACTCTTGAGAGGTCTCTAAAATGGACCCTAACAGGTCTGTGACTCTTGAGAGGTCTCCAAAATGGACCCTAACAGGTCTGCGACTCTTGAGAGGTCTCTAAAATGGACCCTAACAGGTCTGTGACTCTTGAGAGGTCTCTAAAATGGACCCTAACAGGTCTGTGACTCTTGAGAGGTCTCTAAAATGGACCCTAACAGGTCTGTGACTCTTGAGAGGTCTCTAAAATGGACCCTAACAGGTCTGTGACTCTTGAGAGGTCTCTAAAATGGACCCTAACAGGTCTGTGACTCTTGAGAGGTCTCTAAAATGGACCCTAACAGGTCTGTGACTCTTGAGAGCTCTCTAAAATGGACCCTAACAGGTCTGTGACTCTTGAGAGGTCTCTAAAATGGACCCTAACAGGTCTGTGACTCTTGAGAGGTCTCTAAAATGGACCCTAACAGGTCTGTGACTCTTGAGAGGTCTCTAAAATGGACCCTAACAGGTCTGTGACTCTTGAGAGCTCTCTAAAATGGACCCTAACAGGTCTGTGACTCTTGAGAGGTCTCTAAAATGGACCCTAACAGGTCTGTGACTCTTGAGAGGTCTCTAAAATGGACCCTAACAGGTCTGTGACTCTTGAGAGGTCTCTAAAATGGACCCTAACAGGTCTGTGACTCTTGAGAGGTCTCTAAAATGGACCCTAACAGGTCTGTGACTCTTGAGAGCTCTCTAAAATGGACCCTAACAGGTCTGTGACTCTTGAGAGGTCTCTAAAATGGACCCTAACAGGTCTGTGACTCTTGAGAGGTCTCTAAAATGGACCCTAACAGGTCTGTGACTCTTGAGAGGTCTCTAAAATGGACACTTAACAGGTCGGTGACTCTTGAGAGGTCTTTAAAATGGACACTAACAGGTCTGTGACTCTTGAGAGGTCTCTAAAATGGACCCTAACAGGTCTGTGACTCTTGAGAGCTCTCTAAAATGGACCCTAACAGGTCTGTGACTCTTGAGAGGTCTCCAAAATGGACCCTAACAGGTCTGTGACTCTTGAGAGGTCTCTAAAATGGACCCTAACAGGTCTGTGACTCTTGAGAGGTCTCCAAAATGGACCCTAACAGGTCTGCGACTCTTGAGAGGTCTCTAAAATGGACCCTAACAGGTCTGTGACTCTTGAGAGGTCTCTAAAATGGACCCTAACAGGTCTGTGACTCTTGAGAGGTCTCTAAAATGGACCCTAACAGGTCTGTGACTCTTGAGAGCTCTCTAAAATGGACCCTAACAGGTCTGTGACTCTTGAGAGGTCTCCAAAATGGACCCTAACAGGTCTGTGACTCTTGAGAGGTCTCTAAAATGGACCCTAACAGGTCTGTGACTCTTGAGAGGTCTCCAAAATGGACCCTAACAGGTCTGTGACTCTTGAGAGGTCTCCAAAATGGACCCTAACAGGTCTGTGACTCTTGAGAGGTCTCTAAAATGGACCCTAACAGGTCTGTGACTCTTGAGAGGTCTCCAAAATGGACCCTAACAGGTCTGTGACTCTTGAGAGGTCTCCAAAATGGACCCTAACAGGTCTGTGACTCTTGAGAGGTCTCTAAAATGGACCCTAACAGGTCTGTGACTCTTGAGAGGTCTCCAAAATGGACCCTAACAGGTCTGTGACTCTTGAGAGGTCTCTAAAATGGACCCTAACAGGTCTGTGACTCTTGAGAGGTCTCTAAAATGGACCCTAACAGGTCTGTGACTCTTGAGAGGTCTCCAAAATGGACCCTAACAGGTCTGTGACTCTTGAGAGGTCTCTAAAATGGACCCTAACAGGTCTGTGACTCTTGAGAGGTCTCTAAAATGGACCCTAACAGGTCTTTGACTCTTGAGAGGTCTCTAAAATGGACCCTAACAGGTCTGTGACTCTTGAGAGGTCTCTAAAATGGACCCTAACAGGTCTTTGACTCTTGAGAGGTCTCTAAAATGGACCCTAACAGGTCTGTTACTCTTGAGAGGTCTCCAAAATGGACCCTAACAGGTCTGTGACTCTTGAGAGGTCTCCAAAATGGACCCTAACAGGTCTGTGACTCTTGAGAGGTCTCCAAAATGGACCCTAACAGGTCTTTGACTCTTGAGAGGTCTCTAAAATGGACCCTAACAGGTCTTTGACTCTTGAGAGGTCTCTAAAATGGACTCTAACAGGTCTGTGACTCTTGAGAGGTCTCTAAAATGGACCCTAACAGGTCTGTGACTCTTGAGAGGTCTCCAAAATGGACCCTAACAGGTCTTTGACTCTTGAGAGGTCTCTAAAATGGACCCTAACAGGTCTTTGACTCTTGAGAGGTCTCTAAAATGGACTCTAACAGGTCTGTGACTCTTGAGAGGTCTCTAAAATGGACCCTAACAGGTCTGTGACTCTTGAGAGGTCTCCAAAATGGACCCTAACAGGTCTTTGACTCTTGAGAGGTCTCCAAAATGGACCCTAACAGGTCTTTGACTCTTGAGAGGTCTCTAAAATGGACCCTAACAGGTCTTTGACTCTTGAGAGGTCTCTAAAATGGACCCTAACAGGTCTGTGACTCTTGAGAGGTCTCTAAAATGGACCCTAACAGGTCTTTGACTCTTGAGAGGTCTCTAAAATGGACCCTAACAGGTCTGTGACTCTTGAGAGGTCTCCAAAATGGACCCTAACAGGTCAGTGACTCTTGAGAGGTCTCCAAAATGGACCCTAACAGGTCTGTGACTCTTGAGAGGTCTCCAAAATGGACCCTAACAGGTCTTTGACTCTTGAGAGGTCTCTAAAATGGACTCTAACAGGTCTGTGACTCTTGAGAGGTCTCTAAAATGGACCCTAACAGGTCTGTTACTCTTGAGAGGTCTCTAAAATGGACCCTAACAGGTCTGTGACTCTTGAGAGGTCTCTAAAATGGACCCTAACAGGTCTGTGACTCTTGAGAGGTCTCTAAAATGGACCCTAACAGGTCTGTGACTCTTGAGAGGTCTCTAAAATGGACCCTAACAGGTCTGTGACTCTTGAGAGGTCTCTAAAATGGACCCTAACAGGTCTGTGACTCTTGAGAGGTCTCTAAAATGGACCCTAACAGGTCTGTGACTCTTGAGAGGTCTCTAAAATGGACCCTAACAGGTCAGTGACTCTTGAGAGGTCTCTAAAATGGACCCTAACAGGTCTGTGACTCTTGAGAGGTCTCTAAAATGGACCCTAACAGGTCTGTGACTCTTGAGAGGTCTCCAAAATGGACCCTAACAGGTCTGCGACTCTTGAGAGGTCTCTAAAATGGACCCTAACAGGTCTGTGACTCTTGAGAGGTCTCTAAAATGGACCCTAACAGGTCTGTGACTCTTGAGATGTCTCTAAAATGGACCCTAACAGGTCTGTGACTCTTGAGAGGTCTCTAAAATGGACCCTAACAGGTCTGTGACTCTTGAGAGGTCTCTAAAATGGACCCTAACAGGTCTGTGACTCTTGAGAGGTCTCTAAAATGGACCCTAACAGGTCTGTGACTCTTGAGAGGTCTCCAAAATGGACCCTAACAGGTCAGTGACTCTTGAGAGGTCTCCAAAATGGACCCTAACAGGTCTGTGACTCTTGAGAGGTCTCCAAAATGGACCCTAACAGGTCTTTGACTCTTGAGAGGTCTCTAAAATGGACTCTAACAGGTCTGTGACTCTTGAGAGGTCTCTAAAATGGACCCTAACAGGTCTGTTACTCTTGAGAGGTCTCTAAAATGGACCCTAACAGGTCTGTGACTCTTGAGAGGTCTCTAAAATGGACCCTAACAGGTCTGTGACTCTTGAGAGGTCTCTAAAATGGACCCTAACAGGTCTGTGACTCTTGAGAGGTCTCTAAAATGGACCCTAACAGGTCTGTGACTCTTGAGAGGTCTCCAAAATGGACCCTAACAGGTCTGCGACTCTTGAGAGGTCTCTAAAATGGACCCTAACAGGTCTGTGACTCTTGAGAGGTCTCTAAAATGGACCCTAACAGGTCTGTGACTCTTGAGAGGTCTCTAAAATGGACCCTAACAGGTCTGTGACTCTTGAGAGGTCTCTAAAATGGACCCTAACAGGTCTGTGACTCTTGAGAGGTCTCTAAAATGGACCCTAACAGGTCTGTGACTCTTGAGAGGTCTCTAAAATGGACCCTAACAGGTCTGTGACTCTTGAGAGCTCTCTAAAATGGACCCTAACAGGTCTGTGACTCTTGAGAGGTCTCTAAAATGGACCCTAACAGGTCTGTGACTCTTGAGAGGTCTCTAAAATGGACCCTAACAGGTCTGTGACTCTTGAGAGGTCTCTAAAATGGACCCTAACAGGTCTGTGACTCTTGAGAGCTCTCTAAAATGGACCCTAACAGGTCTGTGACTCTTGAGAGGTCTCTAAAATGGACCCTAACAGGTCTGTGACTCTTGAGAGGTCTCTAAAATGGACCCTAACAGGTCTGTGACTCTTGAGAGGTCTCTAAAATGGACCCTAACAGGTCTGTGACTCTTGAGAGGTCTCTAAAATGGACCCTAACAGGTCTGTGACTCTTGAGAGCTCTCTAAAATGGACCCTAACAGGTCTGTGACTCTTGAGAGGTCTCTAAAATGGACCCTAACAGGTCTGTGACTCTTGAGAGGTCTCTAAAATGGACCCTAACAGGTCTGTGACTCTTGAGAGGTCTCTAAAATGGACCCTAACAGGTCTGTGACTCTTGAGAGGTCTCTAAAATGGACCCTAACAGGTCTGTGACTCTTGAGAGCTCTCTAAAATGGACCCTAACAGGTCTGTGACTCTTGAGAGGTCTCTAAAATGGACCCTAACAGGTCTGTGACTCTTGAGAGGTCTCTAAAATGGACCCTAACAGGTCTGTGACTCTTGAGAGCTCTCTAAAATGGACCCTAACAGGTCTGTGACTCTTGAGAGGTCTCTAAAATGGACCCTAACAGGTCTGTGACTCTTGAGAGGTCTCTAAAATGGACCCTAACAGGTCTGTGACTCTTGAGAGGTCTCTAAAATGGACCCTAACAGGTCTGTGACTCTTGAGAGGTCTCTAAAATGGACCCTAACAGGTCTGTGACTCTTGAGAGCTCTCTAAAATGGACCCTAACAGGTCTGTGACTCTTGAGAGGTCTCTAAAATGGACCCTAACAGGTCTGTGACTCTTGAGAGGTCTCTAAAATGGACCCTAACAGGTCTGTGACTCTTGAGAGGTCTCTAAAATGGACCCTAACAGGTCTGTGACTCTTGAGAGGTCTCTAAAATGGACCCTAACAGGTCTGTGACTCTTGAGAGGTCTCTAAAATGGACCCTAACAGGTCTGTGACTCTTGAGAGGTCTCTAAAATGGACCCTAACAGGTCTGTGACTCTTGAGAGGTCTCTAAAATGGACCCTAACAGGTCTGTGACTCTTGAGAGCTCTCTAAAATGGACCCTAACAGGTCTGTGACTCTTGAGAGGTCTCTAAAATGGACCCTAACAGGTCTGTGACTCTTGAGAGGTCTCTAAAATGGACCCTAACAGGTCTGTGACTCTTGAGAGGTCTCTAAAATGGACCCTAACAGGTCTGTGACTCTTGAGAGGTCTCTAAAATGGACCCTAACAGGTCTGTGACTCTGAGCTATTGTGGGCTCTTGAAATTCAAAGGTTTGAGAACCACTGGTGTAACGTCTTGGCAGAGACACAGTACGCTACAGCAGTGGTTCCCAAACCTTTTCGTGTCAAGGACCCCCAAATCAACATTTATTAGGCCACCACGGACCCCCTATTTGAAAACATATGCCAGTGACCCCCAGTTTGACATGCATTAGTCTACGGACCCCCGATTTAATGGCATTTCTATCTCTGGTACCCCAATTTATATTAGTAAAACCACTGTTAATTTAACTCAGAGAGGTTCCATTTGTACACTCTCTGTGTTAAATTAACAGTTGGTAAGTTAGTAAGTTACAGACCCATAAGGGTCCATTTGGTTCCTAACTATCTCTAATTGAGCTAAGGTACCCCCTGGAACTCCCTCAAGTACCCCTAGGGGTCCCCGGACCCCCTGGAACTCCCTCAAGTACCCCTAGGGGTCCCCGGACCCCCTGGAACTCCCTCAAGTACCCCCCCTGGACCCCCTGGAACTCCCTCAAGTACCCCTAGGGGTCCCCGGACCCCCTGGAACTCCCTCAAGTACCCCTAGGGGTCCCCGGACCCCCTGGAACTCCCTCAAGTACCCCTAGGGGTCCCCGGACCCCACTTTGGGAACCCATGCGCTACAGGATGTAGTATCATCTGCATGTATGATTTTAAAACTTTTACATTTTGTGTGTGTTTGTGTTGCTTTTGGATGCAGGTGGGAGACAGAGACGACTCCAACCTCTACATCAGCATGAAGCTGAAAGCAGCTGCAGAGGTACTGCTTTAACCCCTTTTGGTGTTTTAAGCATTATGTTATGCTTTAGCTATTGAAAAATAGCAGATCTACAAGCTCATAGCACTCGGTGCCGCGAAAATGTGACGCAAATATTTAAATAGGCCTATATATTCTTTCAGAGCGAACGTTTTTAACTCAAATCTTTGCATCTGGGGGGGTCCCTGGAACAACATATTTTCAGATGGGGGGGTCAGCGCCTCGGCGGCCGATTTCATATAATTCTGGGGGTCCTTGACCTGTAATATTGACCCACTGACATAGAAACATAGGGTTTTTCAGAAAACTTTTAGAAGACATTCTTTTGGCATGACAACGTTAACATGACGTTATTAACACCCCGAGCGCACAGGACGAAGTTCTTCGCCCTTTCAATTAGTAACGCCCGACGGCCAGGACGAAGATTGATTCAAAAGACGGAGATTATTGATATCAAAACCGATCGCATCGCTCCACAGGCTGGGAGCATCGCTCCACAGGCTGGGAGCGCCGCTCCACAGGCTGGGAGCACCGCTCCACAGGCTGGGAGCACCGCTCCACAGGCTGGGAGCGTCGCTCCACAGGCTGGGAGCACCGCTCCACAGGCTGGGAGCACCGCTCCACAGGCTGGGAGCGCCGCTCCACAGGCTGGGAGCACCGCTCCACAGGCTGGGAGCACCGCTCCACAGGCTGGGAGCGTCGCTCCACAGGCTGGGAGCGTCGCTCCACAGGCTGGGAGCACCGCTCCACAGGCTGGGAGCACCGCTCCACAGGCTGGGAGCGTCGCTCCACAGGCTGGGAGCGTCGCTCCACAGGCTGGGAGCACCGCTCCACAGGCTGGGAGCACCGCTCCACAGGCTGGGAGCACCGCTCCACAGGCTGGGAGCGTCGCTCCACAGGCTGGGAGCACCGCTCCACAGGCTGGTCGCACCACAGGCTGGGAGCATCGCTCCACAGGCTGGGAGCACCGCTCCACAGGCTGGGAGCATCGCTCCACAGGCTGGGAGCACCGCTCCACAGGCTGGGAGCATCGCTCCACAGGCTGGGAGCATCGCTCCACAGGCTGGGAGCACCGCTCCACAGGCTGGGAGCATCGCTCCACAGGCTGGGAGCATCGCTCCACAGGCTGGGAGCACCGCTCCACAGGCTGGGAGCCCCGCTTCACAGGCTGGGAGCACCGCTCCACAGGCTGGGTCGCATCGCTCCACAGGCTGGGTCGCATCGCTCCACAGGCTGGGAGCACCGCTCCACAGGCTGGGAGCATCGCTCCACAGGCTGGGAGCACCGCTCCACAGGCTGGGAGCCCCGCTCCACAGGCTGGGAGCACCGCTCCACAGGCTGGGAGCATCGCTCCACAGGCTGGGAGCACCGCTCCACAGGCTGGGAGCCCCGCTCCACAGGCTGGGAGCACCGCTCCACAGGCTGGGTCGCATCGCTCCACAGGCTGGGAGCACCGCTCCACAGGCTGGGAGCGTCGCTCCACAGGCTGGGAGCGTCGCTCCACAGGCTGGGAGCACCGCTCCACAGGCTGGGAGCGTCACTCCACAGGCTGGGAGCGTCGCTCCACAGGCTGGGAGCGCCGCTCCACAGGCTGGGAGCGTCGCTCCACAGGCTGGGAGCGTCGCTCCACAGGCTGGGAGCGTCGCTCCACAGGCTGGGAGCGTCGCTCCACAGGCTGGGAGCACCGCTCCACAGGCTGAGAGCGTCGCTCCACAGGCTGGGAGCGTCGCTCCACAGGCTGGGAGCGTCGCTCCACAGGCTGGGAGCGTCGCTGTTAATAACTCTTGATCTAAATCATTCCGTCCAATTCTAAGCAAAGATCATGTGATAGACGGCTGAGAGCACCGCTCCACAGGCTGGGAGCATCGCTCCACAGGCTGGGAGCACCGCTCCACAGGCTGGGAGCATCGCTCCACAGGCTGGGAGCATCGCTCCACAGGCTGGGAGCACCGCTCCACAGGCTGGGAGCATCGCTCCACAGGCTGGGAGCACCGCTCCACAGGCTGGGAGCCCCGCTTCACAGGCTGGGAGCACCGCTCCACAGGCTGGGTCGCATCGCTCCACAGGCTGGGTCGCATCGCTCCACAGGCTGGGAGCACCGCTCCACAGGCTGGGAGCATCGCTCCACAGGCTGGGAGCACCGCTCCACAGGCTGGGAGCCCCGCTCCACAGGCTGGGAGCACCGCTCCACAGGCTGGGAGCATCGCTCCACAGGCTGGGAGCACCGCTCCACAGGCTGGGAGCCCCGCTCCACAGGCTGGGAGCACCGCTCCACAGGCTGGGTCGCATCGCTCCACAGGCTGGGAGCACCGCTCCACAGGCTGGGAGCGTCGCTCCACAGGCTGGGAGCGTCGCTCCACAGGCTGGGAGCACCGCTCCACAGGCTGGGAGCCCCGCTCCACAGGCTGGGAGCACCGCTCCACAGGCTGGGAGCGTCACTCCACAGGCTGGGAGCGTCGCTCCACAGGCTGGGAGCGCCGCTCCACAGGCTGGGAGCGTCGCTCCACAGGCTGGGAGCGTCGCTCCACAGGCTGGGAGCGTCGCTCCACAGGCTGGGAGCGTCGCTCCACAGGCTGGGAGCACCGCTCCACAGGCTGAGAGCGTCGCTCCAAAGGCTGGGAGCACCGCTCCACAGGCTGGGAGCGTCGCTCCACAGGCTGAGGGCATCGCTCCACAGGCTGGGAGCGTCGCTCCACAGGCTGGGAGCGTCGCTCCACAGGCTGGGAGCACCGCTCCACAGGCTGAGAGCGTCGCTCCACAGGCTGGGAGCGTCGCTCCACAGGCTGGGAGCGTCGCTCCACAGGCTGGGAGCGTCGCTGTTAATAACTCTTGATCTAAATCATTCCGTCCAATTCTAAGCAAAGATCATGTGATAGACGGCCCATCGCGGTCCCGTCGCTAGTCGTGGTAGAATTAATCATACCTCCCGTTGTTGTCGATCGCCTCTAGAGTGTTTTGGCTACATTTAGCTGCTTCAGCCACATCCGGGATAACATCCGGTCCGTCGCTAAAAGTTTTCCACTGCTATAAATCGCTGGGCTCTGATTTAATGGATTAAATAACCTCTGATTTAATGGATTAAATAGCCCTGTGTTAATAACATGCTGTAACATGTTACTGTTATTATTAACACACTGTAACAACATGTTACTGTTGTGATGGGCAGATCCTCATAGCTTCATATTAATAACATACTGTCACTGTTATGCTAGGCAGATCTATAGCTCCATTGTAATAACACAATAACATAATGCTGTACTAACAACACGATGTTGTCATGTTACTGTTGTAGGCAGATAGGAAGATGCTCGTATATTTATTATGATCATGATTTCTTTAAATATCAAAATAAATCGGATCTACAAGGAAGCTTGTAGACCTTCTATTTTTGCTACTTCATGTGTTCATGTGTGTAGTAATTAAAACATAAAAAATAGTGGTGGGCATAGATTAATTTTTTTATCTAGATGAATCTCACTGCATTCCTGGAGTTAATCTAGAATAATCTAGATTAAAATGGCTCATTTGAACTCTGCCGAAGGCATTCAAAATATGTCTAAATAATGACGAGAAGTCCTTGTGAACGGGTTTAGACCAGGAGCCCTAATTATGGATATTAAAAATTTGAAATATGGAGATGAAAGGTTTCTGCCCGACAGCAACGATGTACATAATAATTTAGCAAAGCAGAGTTTGTCTTGTTGTTGGTTGGAGGTAAATGATTAGACAGAGCATGATGTTTATGAGATGTAAGTTGTGTATTAATCAGATGATAATAATCATTTATTGTTCTCAGATTGGAATCGATGCCAATCACATCCGCCTGCCAAAAAGCTCTACAGAGGAGGAGGTACGCATGTACGCACGCACGCACGCACGCAACCACACGCACGCACGCACGCACGCACGCAACCACACACACACGCACGCACGCAACCACACACACACGCACGCACGCACGCAACCACACACACACGCACGCACGCAACCACACACACACGCACGCACGCACGCAACCACACACACACGCACGCACGCAACCACACACACACACACGCACGCACGCAACCACACACACACGCACGCACGCAACCACACACACACGCACGCACGCAACCACACACACACGCACGCACGCACGCAACCACACACACACGCACGCACGCAACCACACACACACGCACGCACGCAACCACACGCGCACGCACGCACGCACACAACCACACACACACGCACGCACGCAACCACACACACACGCACGCACGCAACCACACGCGCACGCACGCACGCAACCACACACACACGCACGCACGCAACCACACACACACGCACGCACGCAACCACACACACACGCACGCACGCAACCACACGCGCACGCACGCACGCACGCAACCACACGCACACGCACGCACGCAACCACGCAACCACACACACACGCACACACACAGTGTACGTTAGGGCATTAAGCAACTAGTCGACTAGTTTACTAGTCGACTAGTAAATCCACTAGTCGACCTTGTTGGTACTAGTTGACTAGTTGATAAGAAGAAGAAAAAATGTTTATTTTTTTTTATTTTTCCCCCCGATTTTGTAGGCCTCAAGATCAGGTAGATTATAGTTATAGTCACCATGTACACAGTTTTTCAATGTACAAATATTTATTTCCAAAAAAAAAAAAAAGTTTATTTTTTTAATTTATTTTATTTTTTACATAATAGGTAGTTAAACAACTAGTCGACTAGTAAACTAGGCAACTAGTCAACTAGTAAAAATGACTAGAAGTGAATGCCCTAGTGTACGTGCATTAGTTGCGTATTACAGGTGCGTATTACAGGTGCGTATTACAGGTGCGTATTACAGGTGTAATTCTTTTTTATTAGGGGTGGGCGATTCAATATTATGCTTGAAACAAAGAACTGAACCCGTTCAACTTGGATTCTTTTGAAAATGAAATACAGTAAATACAAATGAGCATCGTGCCTGTCACAGACACGCGCAAAGCAAGTTCAGTCAGGGAGTGCTGTCGCCTCACAGCTAGAAGGTCCTGGTTTCGATTCCCGCTGGGGACGCTGTGGACGCTGGTGGCGTGTTTCCTCCTCCGCGTCATCAGTGCCCATACCCGAGGCGGGGTTGGCGAAAGGGCCTTTCTGTGTGGAGTTTGCATGTTCTCCCCGTGTCCCCTAGGGTAGGTACCCTCACATGTTCTCCCCGTGTCCCCTAGGGTAGGTACCCTCACATGTTCTCCCCGTGTCCCCTAGGGTAGGTACCCTCACATGTTCTCCCCGTGTCCCCTAGGGTAGGTACCCTCACATGTTCTCCCCATGTCCCCTAGGGTAGGTACCCTCACATGTTCTCCCCGTGTCCCCTAGGGTAGGTACCCTCACATCTTCTCCCCGTGTCCCCTAGGGTAGGTACCCTCACATGTTCTCTCCGTGTCCCCTAGGGTAGGTACCCTCACATGTTCTCCCCGTGTCCCCTAGGGTAGGTACCCTCACATGTTCTCCCCGTATCCCCTAGGGTAGGTACCCTCACATGTTCTCCCCGTGTCCCCTAGGGTAGGTACCCTCACATGTTCTCCCCGTGTCCCCTAGGGTAGGTACCCTCACATGTTCTCTCCGTGTCCCCTAGGGTAGGTACCCTCACATGTTCTCCCCGTGTCCCCTAGGGTAGGTACCCTCACATGTTCTCCCCGTGTCCCCTAGGGTAGGTACCCTCACATGTTCTCCCCATGTCCCCTAGTGTAGGTACCCTCACATGTTCTCCCCGTGTCCCCTAGGGTAGGTATGCCCTCACAAACATGCAGAAATCTTGGTCTCTAAACTACCTCCCCCTGGCCAGCCGGGGCGCCTGATGGAGGGGAAATTAAGGAACTGGTTGGAATAACATGTTCCTTCCACGAGCTACGTCTGGCCGGGGAAACTCTCCCCTGTCAGCAGCTTGGACTCCTCATACATAGAAGGAAGCATCAGGTGAATGAATGAATGAATGAATTTGCTTGCTCACTCACTCACTCATTAATTCATTCACTCACTCTGTCTTTATTAATGAATTGTCCTCCAGGTATTGAGGAGCATCATGTCTGTATTGTACTGGTGTTGAGCTGCATCATGTCTGTATTGTACTGGTGTTGAGCTGCATCATGTCTGTATTGTACTGGTGTTGAGCTGCATCATGTCTGTATTGTACTGGTGTTGAGCTGCATCATGTCTGTATTGTACTGGTGTTGAGCTGCATCATGTCTGTATTGTACTGGTGTTGAGCTGCATCATGTCTGTATTGTACTGGTGTTGAGCTGCATCATGTCTGTATTGTACTGGTGTTGAGCTGCATCATGTCTGTATTGTACTGGTGTTGAGCTGCATCATGTCTGTATTGTACTGGTGTTGAGCTGCATCATGTCTGTATTGTACTCCAGGTATTGAGCTGCATCATGTCTGTATTGTACTGGTGTTGAGCTGCATCATGTCTGTATTGTACAGGTATTGAGCTGCATCATGTCTGTATTGTACTCCAGGTGTTGAGCTGCATCATGTCTGTATTGTACTGGTGTTGAGCTGCATCATGTCTGTATTGTACTCCAGGTGTTGAGCTGCATCATGTCTGTATTGTACTGGTGTTGAGCTGCATCATGTCTGTATTGTACTCCAGGTATTGAGCTGCATCATGTCTGTATTGTACTGGTGTTGAGCTGCATCATGTCTGTATTGTACTGGTGTTGAGCTGCATCATGTCTGTATTGTACTCCAGGTGTTGAGCTGCATCATGTCTGTATTGTACTCCAGGTGTTGAGCTGCATCATGTCTGTATTGTACTGGTGTTGAGCTGCATCATGTCTGTATTGTACCCCAGGTGTTGAGCTGCATCATGTCTGTATTGTACTGGTGTTGAGCTACATCATGTCTGTATTGTACTCCAGGTGTTGAGCTGCATCATGTCTGTATTGTACTGGTGTTGAGCTACATCATGTCTGTATTGTACCCCAGGTGTTGAGCTGCATCATGTCTGTATTGTACTGGTGTTGAGCTGCATCATGTCTGTATTGTACTGGTGTTGAGCTGCATCATGTCTGTATTGTACTGGTGTTGAGCTACATCATGTCTGTATTGTACTCCAGGTATTGAGCTGCATCATGTCTGTATTGTACCCCAGGTATTGAGCTGCATCATGTCTGTATTGTACCCCAGGTATTGAGCTGCATCATGTCTGTATTGTACAGGTATTGAGCTGCATCATGTCTGTATTGTACTCCAGGTATTGAGCTGCATCATGTCTGTATTGTACTGGTGTTGAGCTGCATCATGTCTGTATTGTACTGGTGTTGAGCTGCATCATGTCTGTATTGTACTCCAGGTATTGAGCTGCATCATGTCTGTATTGTACTCCAGGTGTTGAGCTGCATCATGTCTGTATTGTACTCCAGGTGTTGAGCTGCATCATGTCTGTATTGTACTCCAGGTATTGAGCTGCATCATGTCTGTATTGTACAGGTATTGAGCTGCATCATGTCTGTATTGTACTGGTGTTGAGCTGCATCATGTCTGTATTGTACTGGTGTTGAGCTGCATCATGTCTGTATTGTACTCCAGGTATTGAGCTGCATCATGTCTGTATTGTACTCCAGGTGTTGAGCTGCATCATGTCTGTATTGTACTCCAGGTGTTGAGCTGCATCATGTCTGTATTGTACTCCAGGTGTTGAGCTGCATCATGTCTGTATTGTACTCCAGGTGTTGAGCTGCATCATGTCTGTATTGTACTCCAGGTGTTGAGCTGCATCATGTCTGTATTGTACCCCAGGTATTGAGCTGCATCATGTCTGTATTGTACTCCAGGTGTTGAGCTGCATCATGTCTGTATTGTACTCCAGGTATTGAGCTCCATCATGTCTGTATTGTACTCCAGGTATTGAGCTCCATCATGTCTGTATTGTACTGGTGTTGAGCTCCATCATGTCTGTATTGTACTGGTGTTGAGCTGCATCATGTCTGTATTGTACCCCAGGTGTTGAGCTGCATCATGTCTGTATTGTACTGGTGTTGAGCTGCATCATGTCTGTATTGTACTGGTGTTGAGCTGCATCATGTCTGTATTGTACTCCAGGTGTTGAGCTGCATCATGTCTGTATTGTACTGGTGTTGAGCTGCATCATGTCTGTATTGTACTCCAGGTGTTGAGCTGCATCATGTCTGTATTGTACTCCAGGTGTTGAGCTGCATCATGTCTGTATTGTACTCCAGGTGTTGAGCTGCATCATGTCTGTATTGTACCCCAGGTATTGAGCTGCATCATGTCTGTATTGTACTGGTGTTGAGCTGCATCATGTCTGTATTGTACTGGTGTTGAGCTGCATCATGTCTGTATTGTACTCCAGGTGTTGAGCTGCATCATGTCTGTATTGTACTGGTGTTGAGCTCCATCATGTCTGTATTGTACTGGTGTTGAGCTGCATCATGTCTGTATTGTACTCCAGGTGTTGAGCTGCATCATGTCTGTATTGTACCCCAGGTGTTGAGCTGCATCATGTCTGTATTGTACTCCAGGTGTTGAGCTGCATCATGTCTGTATTGTACTGGTGTTGAGCTCCATCATGTCTGTATTGTACTGGTGTTGAGCTGCATCATGTCTGTATTGTACTGGTGTTGAGCTCCATCATGTCTGTATTGTACTGGTGTTGAGCTGCATCATGTCTGTATTGTACCCCAGGTATTGAGCTGCATCATGTCTGTATTGTACTCCAGGTATTGAGCTCCATCATGTCTGTATTGTACTGGTGTTGAGCTGCATCATGTCTGTATTGTACAGGTGTTGAGCTGCATCATGTCTGTATTGTACAGGTATTGAGCTCCATCATGTCTGTATTGTACCCCAGGTGTTGAGCTGCATCATGTCTGTATTGTACTGGTGTTGAGCTGCATCATGTCTGTATTGTACTGGTGTTGAGCTGCATCATGTCTGTATTGTACAGGTGTTGAGCTGCATCATGTCTGTATTGTACTGGTGTTGAGCTGCATCATGTCTGTATTGTACAGGTGTTGAGCTGCATCATGTCTGTATTGTACTGGTGTTGAGCTGCATCATGTCTGTATTGTACAGGTGTTGAGCTGCATCATGTCTGTATTGTACTGGTGTTGAGCTGCATCATGTCTGCATTGTACTGGTGTTGAGCTGCATCATGTCTGTATTGTACAGGTGTTGAGCTGCATCATGTCTGTATTGTACTGGTGTTGAGCTGCATCATGTCTGTATTGTACTGGTGTTGAGCTGCATCATGTCTGTATTGTACTGGTGTTGAGCTGCATCATGTCTGTATTGTACTGGTGTTGAGCTGCATCATGTCTGTATTGTACTGGTGTTGAGCTGCATCATGTCTGTATTGTACTGGTGTTGAGCTGCATCATGTCTGTATTGTACTGGTGTTGAGCTGCATCATGTCTGTATTGTACTGGTGTTGAGCTGCATCATGTCTGTATTGTACAGGTGTTGAGCTGCATCATGTCTGCATTGTACTGGTGTTGAGCTGCATCATGTCTGTATTGTACAGGTGTTGAGCTGCATCATGTCTGTATTGTACTCCAGGTATTGAGCTCCATCATGTCTGTATTGTACCCCAGGTTTTGAGCTGCATCATGTCTGTATTGTACCCCAGGTATTGAGCTGCATCATGTCTGTATTGTACAGGTGTTGAGCTGCATCATGTCTGCATTGTACTGGTGTTGAGCTGCATCATGTCTGTATTGTACAGGTGTTGAGCTGCATCATGTCTGTATTGTACAGGTGTTGAGCTGCATCATGTCTGTATTGTACTCCAGGTATTGAGCTGCATCATGTCTGTATTGTACTCCAGGTATTGAGCTGCATCATGTCTGTATTGTACCCCAGGTGTTGAGCTGCATCATGTCTGTATTGTACCCCAGGTGTTGAGCTGCATCATGTCTGTATTGTACCCCAGGTATTGAGCTGCATCATGTCTGTATTGTACTCCAGGTGTTGAGCTGCATCATGTCTGTATTGTACCCCAGGTATTGAGCTGCATCATGTCTGTATTGTACCCCAGGTATTGAGCTCCATCATGTCTGTATTGTACAGGTGTTGACCTCCATCATGTCTGTATTGTACCCCAGGTATTGAGCTGCATCATGTCTGTATTGTACCCCAGGTGTTGAGCTGCATCATGTCTGTATTGTACCCCAGGTATTGAGCTGCATCATGTCCGTGAATGAGAACCCAGCCATCCACGGTCTGATCGTCCAGCTTCCTCTGGACTCGGTGCATCGCATCGACACCGAGGCTGTGACCGACGCCGTGTCCCCTCTGAAAGACGTGGACGGGTGAGAGACACAGAGAGACACAGAGAGACAGAGAGAGAGAGAGAGAGAGGCTGGCTGACTGACTGACTGACTGACTGACTGACTGACTGACTGACTTACCTCACTTAATCTTAATCCCTAAACCCTTTAAAATAGTTCAAATAGCTGTAAAAAATGGCAAATAAAAGTTTACAATTCAGGCATTTAGCAGACGCTCTTAATCCAGAGCGGTTTACTTACTGTAAGTCGCTAATACATCAAATACATAACAAAATAGTTATCAAGAATCATAAGGAAGCTAAGAACCTAGCATCTCTCTATACAGTAGAACATAATGTTACTGTACATTATGTACAGTAAAGCTAGTGATAGTATATACTATAGCACTGCGTGAAAAGAGTTAACAGGCAATTACAGGAACTGTATTTTCCCTGTAAACCTCAAGTTTAGCAGCATATACATGTAATATACGGTAATATACAGGTGTGATGGTACAATTCGGGAGTTTACGGGAGTTTGTTGGAAAGTTTAACAGGTGTTTCCTGTAATATACACATCCGTATTCCAAGCTTTTTGCGCAGTGTAGAGTGATTGATTGATGTAATACTTTATTGGCATAAATGTAAACGGTACAGAGTTCAGTCATAAATGTAAACGGTACAGAGTTCAGTCATGAATGTAAACGGTACCGAGTTCAGTCATAAATGTAAACGGTTCAGAGTTCAGTCATAAATGTAAACGGTACAGAGTTCAGTCATGAATGTAAACGGTTCAGAGTTCAGTCATAAATGTAAACGGTACAGAGTTCAGTCATGAATGTAAACGGTACAGAGTTCAGTCATAAATGTAAACGGTACAGAGTTCAGTCATAAATGTAAACGGTTCAGAGTTCAGTCATAAATGTAAACGGTTCAGAGTTCAGTCATAAATGTAAACGGTTCAGAGTTCAGTCATAAATGTAAACGGTACAGAGTTCAGTCATAAATGTAAACGGTTCAGAGTTCAGTCATAAATGTAAACGGTTCAGAGTTCAGTCATAAATGTAAACGGTACAGAGTTCAGTCATAAATGTAAACGGTTCAGAGTTCAGTCATAAATGTAAACGGTACAGAGTTCAGTCATAAATGTAAACGGTTCAGAGTTCAGTCATAAATGTAAACGGTACAGAGTTCAGTCATAAATGTAAACGGTTCAGAGTTCAGTCATAAATGTAAACGGTACAGAGTTCAGAGTTCAGTCATAAATGTAAACGGTTCAGAGTTCAGTCATAAATGTAAACGGTTCAGAGTTCAGTCATAAATGTAAACGGTTCAGAGTTCAGAGTTCAGTCATAAATGTAAACGGTACAGAGTTCAGAGTTCAGTCATAAATGTAAACGGTACAGAGTTCAGAGTTCAGTCATAAATGTAAACGGTACAGAGTTCAGAGTTCAGTCATAAATGTAAACGGTTCAGAGTTCAGAGTTCAGTCAAACTCTCTCAGTCCAAAAGGATGTCACCGAAAAAGTCCCTGCAGTCTTGTTTCCCTTCAGGTACTGTGAGTGGTACTGTGAGTGGTACTGTGAGTGGTACTGTGAGTGGTACTGTGAGTGGTACTGTACTGTATGTCTACATACAGTACAGTATCGGAGTGGTACTGTACTGTATGTAGACATACAGTACAGTACCACTCCAGTACTGTATGTCTACATACAGTACTGGAGTGGTACTGTACTGTATGTCTACATACAGTACGCTATCTGGAGTGGTACTGTACTGTATGTCTACATACAGTACTGGAGTGGTACTGTACTGTATGTCTACATACAGTACGCTATCTGGAGTGGTACTGTACTGTATGTCTACATACAGTACTGGAGTGGTACTGTACTGTATGTCTACATACAGGTCCTGGAGTGGTACTGTACTGTATGTCTACATACAGTACGCTATCTGGAGTGGTACTGTACTGTATGTCTACATACAGTACGCTATCTAAATTACATAGGTTTAGCCTTTAGCATAATAATAATACGGCTGTGAGGTGGTCGAGGCTGGTGCAAGTGCTACGGAAAGTGCTACGGGGCTAAGATGGAGTCTGAAGTTTAGGGATAGGGTAAGGGGTAAGTGCAAGATATCTGCTAGTCTCTCACACCCGATGTTCAGAATGGTTTATAATCTGTCTATGTGGTGTGCATGTGCGTGTGTGCATGTGTGTGCATGTGCGTGCGTGCGTGCGTGCGTGTGTATGTGCGTGCGTGTGTTTGCAGTCTGACCAGTATCAATGCAGGGAAGTTGTCTCGTGGAGATCTGGGCCAGTGCTTCATCCCCTGCACACCTAATGGATGTATGGAGCTGATCAGACAGACAGGTACTGATCAGACAGACAGGTAGTGATCAGACAGACAGGTAGTGATCAGACAGACAGGTACTGAGCAGACAGACAGGTAGTGATCAGACAGACAGGTAGTGATCAGACAGACAGGTAGTGCTCAGACAGACAGGTACTGATCAGACAGACAGGTACTGATCAGACAGACAGGTAGTGATCAGACAGACAGGTAGTGATCAGACAGACAGGTAGTGATCAGACAGACAGGTAGTGATCAGACAGACAGGTACTGATCAGACAGACAGGTAGTGATCAGACAGACAGGTAGTGATCACACAGACAGGTAGTGATCAGACAGACAGGTGCTGATCAGACAGACAGGTACTGATCACACAGACAGGTACTGATCACACAGACAGGTAGTGATCAGACAGACAGGTAGTGATCAGACAGACAGGTACTGATCAGACCGACAGGTAGTGATCAGACAGACAGGTAGTGATCAGAAAGACAGGTAGTGATCAGACAGACAGGTACTGATCACACAGACAGGTAGTGATCAGACAGACAGGTAGTGATCAGACAGACAGGTACTGATCACACAGACAGGTACTGATCACACAGACAGGTAGTGATCAGACAGACAGGTAGTGATCAGACAGACAGGTACTGATCACACAGACAGGTACTGATCAGACAGACAGGTAGTGATCAGACAGACAGGTACTGATCACACAGACAGGCAGTGATCAGACAGACAGGTAGTGATCAGACAGACAGGTACTGATCACACAGACAGGTAGTGATCAGACAGACAGGTACTGATCACACAGACAGGTAGTGATCAGACAGACAGGTAGTGATCAGACAGACAGGTAGTGATCACACAGACAGGTAGTGATCACACAGACAGGTAGTGATCAGACAGACAGGTAGTGATCAGACAGACAGGTAGTGATCACACAGACAGGTACTGATCACACAGACAGGTAGTGATCAGACAGACAGGTAGTGATCACACAGACAGGTAGTGATCACACAGACAGGTAGTGATCAGACAGACAGGTAGTGATCAGACAGACAGGTACTGATCACACAGACAGGTAGTGTACCAGTGCCACAGTACAGTGGTGTAAAGTAACTAAGTACAATTACTAAGTACTGCTCTTCACTGGAGTACTTCCAATTTTCAGTACTTTTACACAACATCTCAGAGGCAAATGTTATACTCTGGGTATTCGTCTCAGTTTTGTAGTCTTTTTCGATATTTTTTTCCCGATTACGGATTTCCGGATTACATTCTTTGTAGTTTCTCAGTAACGAGAGGTCTTAAGCCCTAACCACATGTCCAAAGGGTCACCATGCAACTCCTTGGGTCCAAACGGTTGCAAGGAGTTAACGCTGAAACCGTCTCGACCCTTTGGTGTGGTTTGGGGCCATTGAATTCCATGCGTTGAATCACTAGGGTCAACGTGGGTCAGCGTGCAACAGGACATATCACGCCATTGACATACTGTATATAAAGGCTAGATGGCTCAAGGCGGAGTCTCTGACGTAGTTCACCCGGCGGCCATCTTGCTGAGGGGGAGTCATAACTCCCTCAAATCTTGACGGATTTACAAACGGGTTGGTTTATTACAAACGTTGTCAACGTGGCTATGAAACTGCCCTAGGTTTTAGACGGTCTTTTCCTAATTGGACCTCAGGTTGGTTCGTGTTGTGTGTAGTGCATGGTCGTGATTGGTTCCTGTTTTGTGTGTAGGCGTGTCCAAACTGTCCATGCACGGTCGTGATTGGTTCCTGTTTTGTGATGTAGGCGTGTCCGTGGTGGGGAAGAACGTGGTGGTGATTGGTCGCAGTAAGATCGTGGGCGCGCCCATGCATGACCTGCTGCTGTGGAGCCACGCCACGGTTACCACCTGTCACTCCAAAACTACCGACCTGCCTGACCACGTAAGTCCAAAACTACCGACCTGTCTAGTCCAAAACTAGTGGAAGGGCAGACATCTTGTTTGTAGTTCTCATTATTACTGTACTGTGCTCTAGGTGGGAAGGGCAGACATCTTGTTTGTAGTTCTCATTATTACTGTACTGTGCTCTAGGTGGGAAGGGCATACATCTTGTTTGTAGTTCTCATTATTACTGTACTGTGCTGTAGGTGGGAAGGGCAGACATCTTGTTTGTAGTTCTCATTACTGTGCTGTGCTCTAGGTGGGAAGGGCAGACATCTTGTTTGTAGTTCTCATTACTGTGCTGTGCTCCAGGTGGGAAGGGCAGACATCTTGTTTGTAGTTCTCATTACTGTACTGTGCTCCAGGTGGGAAGGGCATACATCTTGTTTGTAGTTCTCATTACTGTACTGTGCTGTAGGTGGGGAGGGCAGACATCTTGTTTGTAGTTCTCATTACTGTACTGTGCTGTAGGTGGGGAGGGCAGACATCTTGTTTGTAGTTCTCATTACTGTACTGTGCTGTAGGTGGGGAGGGCAGACATCTTGTTTGTAGTTCTCATTACTGTACTGTGCTGTAGGTGGGAAGGGCAGACATCTTGTTTGTAGTTCTCATTACTGTACTGTGCTGTAGGTGGGGAGGGCAGACATCTTGTTTGTAGTTCTCATTACTGTACTGTGCTGTAGGTGGGGAGGGCAGACATCTTGGTGGTGGGAGCAGGGAGAGCAGAGATGGTGAAAGGTGATTGGGTGAAGGAGGGAGCTGTCGTCATCGACTGTGGAATCAACCACGTCCCAGGTACCTGTCTGTCTGTCTGTCTGTCTGTCTGTCTGCCTGCCTGCCTGTCTGTCTGTCTGCCTGCCTGTCTGTCTGTCTGCCTACCTGCCTGTCTGTCTGTCTGTCTGTCTGTCTGTCTGGTCATGATTGCATTGCATGATTTCAACTTTGGTGGGACGCAATTTTAACGACGCCACGCACACGTGGCTTAAAACCCATTCTGACCTGAGATCAGATTCTATAAATGTTCTTCTACATCCTGACATTTTTCTGAAAAAGCTGTTTCTATGTCAGTGGTTCTTCGATTTTTCAAAAATAGCAGACCTACAATGAGCTTGTAGATCTGCTATTTTTCAATAGCTAAAGCATAACATAATGCTAACACCAAACGGGGTTCCCGCCCAAAATGATACAAATACAGGACACACAAAGAACCATAGGCTCCTTCCTATGTTAATGCACTCGGCATGGCAGCCTCTGTAAACTTTGGGTTTCTTATACCTTTATTTGTAGTCGGTATGTCCCCACCAAAGAGGTCCAGGTGTTATTTTGTGGCTTGTGCAAAAGCGCATTATTGGCTATCGACCACTGACACTCTAACCCATAGATATATATAAACTCTAGATAGCTCACCCGCGCTGTTGGCCAATGGAGAGCGACGTCGTTACGTGGCGGCCATCTTACCTCGGGACACATAACATTGTGTCTATGGGGCATGTACTCTTAAATGACCATAACTTGCTCAATTTTCAACCGATTTTCAAACGGTTTGGTTTGTTATAAACGTCAGAGACGTCCGCATACGTATATGATGTTATACGACGTTCATATAAAAAACATAAATTAAGCAGATAAGCGTCCTGAATCATAGCCACGTTGACAACGTTTGTAATAAACCAACCCGTTTGTAAATCCGTCAAGATTTGAGCGAGTTATGACTGTTTCTGTTTGAGCTGCCATTGAACATACTGTACTGTAGCCCCGAAGTAAGATGGCTGCCGGGTGAACGACGTCAGAAACTCCGCCTTGAGCCATCTAGTGTTTATATATATCTATGCTCTAACCACCTCCTCTCCTCTCCTCTCCTCTCCTCTCCTCTCCTCTCCTCTCCTCTCCTCTCCTCTCCTCTCCTCTCCTCTCCTCTCCTCTCCTCTCCTCTCCTCCCCTCCTCAGACGACAGTAAGCCCAGTGGTAAACGGGTGGTGGGAGATGTCCACTACTCGTCGGCCAGAGAGAGAGCGGGCTACATCACTCCTGTGCCTGGAGGAGTGGGACCCATGACGGTAGCCATGCTGATGGAGGTATAGTATGTGTGTAGTGTAGAAGACCCATGACGGTAGCCATGCTGATGGAGGTATGTGTGTAGTGTAGAAGACCCATGACGGTAGCCATGCTGATGGAGGTATGTGTGTAGTGTAGAAGACCCATGACGGTAGCCATGCTGATGGAGGTATGTATGTAGTGTAGAAGACCCATGACGGTAGCCATGCTGATGGAGGTATGTGTGTAGTGTAGAAGACCCATGACGGTAGCCATGCTGATGGAGGTATGTATGTAGTGTAGAAGACCCATGCCGGTTGCCATGCTGATGGAGGTATGTGTGTAGTGTAGAAGACCCATGACGGTAGCCATGCTGATGGAGGTATGTGTGTAGTGTAGAAGACCCATGACGGTAGCCATGCTGATGGAGGTATGTATGTAGTGTAGAAGACCCATGACGGTAGCCATGCTGATGGAGGTATGTGTGTAGTGTAGAAGACCCATGACGGTAGCCATGCTGATGGAGGTATGTATGTAGTGTAGAAGACCCATGACGGTAGCCATGCTGATGGAGGTATGTTTGTTAGGGCTGTGAATCTTTGGGGGTCCCACGATTCGATTCGATTCCGATTCTTGGGGTGACGATTCGATTCAAAATCTATTCTCAATCCAAAAACTTTGAATTTTTTAAATTCAAAAGCATTTTTTTTCCTAGATTAAAAACGATTCTCGATTCAATACATAGGATTTCATCACAATATACTCCAGTCTTGAACTGAAGTGACTATACTGCAGTAACTTGAAAATGACTGAAGACATGATGTTTACTGTGATTAGGGTGAGCTTACATTTCATATCACAAACACCATGTAGTGAAAAAAATGTTTTTTTGGAAATTGTGAATCGATTTTGAATCGTTCATAGCTGGAATCGCGATTCGAATTCGAATCGATTTTCTTTGACACCCCTACTGTGTGTAGTGTAGGCCTACAGTGTGTATCGCTGCGTTCACACGGGCAGATACAAAGACACAGCGAGTCTACCATTCATTTCATTTACAATGGAATACCAGCGACGTGAAGCTACGAAGCAAACTGACGTTTGTAGCTGCTACCAAAGATGCGAAGATGCAAAGCTATAGTGGCTTCAACTTCAACTGTGAATCTTTGGATCTTTGAATCTTTGGATCTTTGGATCTTTGGATCTTTGAATCTTTGGATCTTTGAATCTTTGAATCTTTGGATCTTTGGATCATTAGGATAAGATAAGATAAGATCTTTATTTGTCACTATGAGACATACAACGCAACTTTGTTAATGTGTGTGTGTGTGTGTGTGTGTGTGTGTGTGTGTGTGTGTGTGTGTGTGTGTGTGTGTGTGTGTGTGTGTGTGTGTGTGTGTGTGTGTGTGTGTGTGTGTGTGTGTGTGTGTGTGTGTGTGTGTGTGTGTGGGTGTGTGTGTGTGCGCATGCTTCTACAGAACACGGTGCAGAGCGCGTGGCGTTTTGTGAGGAGACAACAGTCTGGATAGTTTAAATCTATAAAAACACTATTTATTACTGTCAATAATGTAGTCAATATTCTTCAATCAACTCCATCGATGTCTTTGTGCTTGACCGACCAGATCTATATAAATCCATATCCACTATCATTTGTATAATTTGTATAATATTATGTTCATCTAAGCAACTGTCCACGGTGCCAAGTGACGTGCTATGAGCTTATTGTAGATCTACTATTTTTTAATATCCAGAGTATAAAATAATGGTTAAAGTGGTTAAAATCTAGAATGAAAGCAACCCTTTCTTAATGGGTCGTTAGTGGGTCTGCCACGCCTTTCTTAATGGGTCGTTAGTGGGTCTGCCACGCCTTTCTTAATGGGTCGTTAGTGGGTCTGCCACGCCTTTCTTAATGGGTCGTTAGTGGGTCTGCCACGCCTTTCTTAATGGGTCGTTAGTGGGTCTGCCACGCCTTTCTTAATGGGTCGTTAGTGGGTCTGCCACGGCAATAACAACCTTTTGTATGAGTGCCATATCAGTGCCATTACCATCTGTAGATATATGAGTGCCATATCAGTGCCATTACCATCTGTAGATATATGAGTGCCATATCAGTGCCATTACCATCTGTAGATATATGAGTGCCATATCAGTGCCATTACCATCTGTAGATAACACAAACATTAAATGCCATTGACAATGAATGGAGAATTTACGTCATATGTGTCTGAGCAAATCAGCTATTTCCGTCCTACACACAGATTAAATTCCCATTGACAATGCATGGAGAATGATGATGTACTATGATAAGAGCGCACCTCACTTCACACGGGTGTGATTTCTTTGAACTTGTTGACAATATCAATAATTTCCTTCTGCGTTGTTAATTGTGGCTGGATTCCTTTCTTCTGTGAACGGAGCAACAGCACCCCCTTGTGGAGGGTTTATTGAATTGGCCAGGTTAGGTCCCCTGTACACTCACAAAGAAGTTATTAAACTCCTACCACCTCATTCATGGTGTTAATTGTTCTTTCATTGTCTCCACCAGGCCGAAGGCATGGGGAGAGAGTATGTTTTGCACTCCGTCCGTGTGTGTGTGTGTCCGTCCGTCCGTCCGTCCGTGTGTCCGTCCGTCCGTCCTTCCTTCCGTCCGTCTGTGTACAGCTAATCTCCGGCACCGTTAACCTGGTCGATGCCACACTTTGCACACACACTCCCTGGATGCCAACGATGAACCTCTGCCTCCCATTTTCCAGAACGGCCTGTTATAGCGCCACCATGAGGCAGCTTTTCACATTTTTTACCTAAAACTGCACCATCTGCGTGAAACGTTGCATGCACACTCCCTAGAGGCCAAGGACAAACCTTTTACCTGCATTTTCCGCATCTGCCTTTTATAGCGCCACCAGGAGGCCGACTTTTGTAAAACACATTTTTTGATATTACTCCTCCAGATTCTGTCCAAAAATCTCACAAATCGTTACACAGTATCTCTATGGTCATGTGCTCAAGTCGGATCTGTCTGATATTTCATATTCCATCCTAATTGGCTATAATTGGCTTTCACAGTTTGCAAGATTGCCCCGTTTTGAACAAAAGCCTCAAATCATGAACGCAGCATGCAATTTACGTGAAATCTTTCACACATTTTCTTACTAGGCTGAGGAATATATCCCACCCTTTTCACATTGGCCTGTTATAGCGCCACCAACAGGTTGATTTTTGAAAAACACATTTTTGGAACAAAATGCCTCAAGTCATCCAATTGCCATCAAAGGCAAACATGTTTATATTACTCCTAAACATTTTGCCAAACATCTCACACAGTCCTATCCTCCTGGTGGAGACCTGTGCCCAGAAGGGCACTTTTTCTAGTTTTCAATAAAATGATCTGTGTACCAGTTCAGTGATCTTGTGGTTAGAGTGTCCGCCCTGAGACTGGGAGGTCGGGGGTTCGATCCCCAGTTCAGTCATAACAAACAGTGTTGTTTTTGGCAGAATCTTTTTATTTTAGTCATAGTCTCTTGAATAGATTTAATTTAGTTTTAGTCACATTTCAGTCACCTGGAATGTTGTAGATGGGCTATTTTCAGCATGCAACCAAGTGTAAAATGACATACTAGATCTCTTGTCCACTATAGTCCCTTCCTAACATTTTAGTCTAGTTTTTATTTGATGACGAAATCGTCAGTATATTTAGTCTTAGTTTTAGTCACCATAGCTTGGTTTTTATTTAGTTTCCATTTCGTTTTCATCAGTGGAAAAAGGTAGTCGACGAACATTTTTCGTATTAGTCGACGAAATCAACACTGACACCAAAGACTCTAAAAATGGGACCCAGTGCCTCCCTGCTTGGCACTCAGCATCAAGGGTTGGATTGGGGGGTCAGTCCCTGCTTGGCACTCAGCATCAAGGGTTGGATTGGGGGGTCAGTCCCTGCTTGGCACTCAGCATCAAGGGTTGGATTGGGGGGTCAGTCCCTGCTTGGCACTCAGCATCAAGGGTTGGATTGGGGGGTCAGTCCCTGCTTGGCACTCAGCATCAAGGGTTGGATTGGGGGGTCAGTCCCTGCTTGGCACTCAGCATCAAGGGTTGGATTGGGGGGTCAGTCCCTGCTTGGCACTCAGCATCAAGGGTTGGATTGGGGGGTCAGTCCCTGCTTGGCACTCAGCATCAAGGGTTGGATTGGGGGGTCAGTCCCTGCTTGGCACTCAGCATCAAGGGTTGGATTGGGGGGTCAGTCCCTGCTTGGCACTCAGCACCAAGGGTTGGATTGGGGGGTCAGTTTTTATTTTATTTATTTGGATCTCTTTTAGCCTTTCGGCTATTCTTCCAAGAGTCCAGAAATAAATAAAACATTACAGAATACATTATATTACATTACAAAATAGTACATTGCATTTCAAAAATACATTTCAGATACCTAATCCTCAACTCATACAACCGCACACATTCACGCGCACACAGGCACAGAATATCTATTGATTGAAATATTTATTAACAGTTTGCAGAATTACAGTACATTTCGAGCACAAACTCAATACAAAGGCTGTTAACTGTGAGTGGACGACCCAATTAAGCATTACACTTGTTTACAACAGGGTCCACCATGTTCAATTCATCAAAACATTTAGAGACGTACAAATAGACACTTCTATATAGACAGAGAACAGAGCAGGAATTCATCATAATGGAGGTAAAAAGGGAAAAGAAACATATACAGGGGATTCACGTTCAGCTCCGTTCCTTTGTTTGTTTGCCTTGGAGGAGCTGCGTTGGGTCCCCAAGTCGGCTCCGTGGCCGTGCCTTGAGTTGGCTGTGTGGCCGTGACCGTCTCTTGTGTTGTCCTTGCGTTGGGTCCCGAAGTCGGCTCCGTGGCCATACCTTGAGTTGGCTGTGTGGCCGCGACCGTCTCTTGTGTTGTCCTTGCGTCCGTGTTTGAGGGATTCAGATTTTACGGGGGCCAGTTTCGAATTGCAGCCATCCGTAGGTGCCCTTTGAGAGAGGTTTTGAAGGAGTCAAGGGATTCGCATGTCTTAATGACTGTTGGTAGGGCGTTCCACATTTTGGTGGCATAGGAGCGAAAATAATTTAGTCCCTTGTTTGTGCCGAATCTGGGTTGTACATGGTTCGTTGCACTCCCTCTGGTGTTGTGGGTGTGGACTTCGTTAACATTAAGGAAGTATCTAGACATGTACATGGGTATCTTGGTGGTGTATCGAATCGTGTGGACCAGACCCATTGCAAGATGCTGTACTCTGTCGTCGACCCTAAGCCATTCCAGCCTGTCGAAGTGGGCAGGGGTGAGGTGGGTTCGGGGGGCGAGGCCAAGTAGGAGCCTGACCAGTTTGTTTTGGGAAGTCTGGAGCCTAGTTTTAAGGGCCTTTGAGGTGCTGTGGTACCAGGAGGTGCATGCATAGTCAAAGAAGCCTTGTACGAGGGCTCCTGTTAAGGTCTTCAAGGTGTTTTTGTTGACCAGTGAGGAGATCCTGTAAAGGAATCTTGTTCTTTGGTTGACCTTTTTGATTACGTTGGTGGCCATTTTATCACCGGAAAGATTTGCCTCCAGGATGGAACCTAGGTAGGTAATTTCATCTTTACGTGTGATAACATTGTCACCCACTCTAACCAAGAAGCCATTTGCCTTGCTGAGATTACTATTAGAGCCAAAGAGAATGGATTCAATTTTTCCCATGTGTAAAGATAGTTTGTTATCAGCGAGCCAGGTGCAGATTCTACCGAGTTCAGAGCTGAGGGCCTTTTCAACCTGCAGTTTGTTCCTGTCCGAGACTAGCAGTGCCGAGTCATCTGCGAACAGGAACAAGTTGCAGTCACAAGCTGAAGTCATGTCGTTGACATATATTAGGAACAGTAAAGACCCTAGTATGCTTCCTTGTGGAACGCCACAGCTCACTGGGAATGGGGGGGTGACAGTGTTCCATTCCATTGGAGCTATAGAGATGGCTGAGTCTCTGAGAAATTTGGAGGGAATATTGTCATGGCCAGTGGCCTTGTGGGGTTGGAAGGGCATTCATTTTCTTAAGTACCTCATCAGTTGTTACCATAACTAGTTTAAAATCATCTTTACAAACACCCAGGTTTCTGTAGAAGGTTTTAATGTGCTCTACACCAAAGAGCCCAGAGTGGGAGGGCAGTTTGTTAACCAGAGTTGTTGCTATGTTTGTAAAGAAGATGTTCAAGTAGTTGGCCACATCAAGCTTGTCAGTGATGAGAGTGTCGTTCGATTTGATGTTTATGTTTGAAAACCTGGTTTTTAGTTTCTGACCGCAGCCTAGTTGATTGTTTAGTAGCTTCCAGAGCTCACGAGGATTGTTTTTGTTTTCCTCTGCTTTATCATTGATAAAGTTACTTTTAGCTGATTTAGTCATGGTAGTTACAATGTTTCTTAGCTTGTTTTGTTGGGTTTTTAGGATGCCCAGTTGGGTTTGGAGATCACTGTCGAAGCGCTTGGCTAACTTGGACTTGCATTTAAGAAGTTCAGAGCATTTTTTGTCTCTGGCTTTCATTGCAGTCAGTATGTCCGAATTCATCCATGGCTCCGAGCGGGTTTTGACCCTGATGGTTCTCAAGGGAGGCATGGTGTGTATGAACTGTATCTGCCTGTATCTGTATCTGTATCTGCCCACAGACAGATACAGTTCATACACCTATCTATAGTGGACTATGCATTCAGTCCCTGTGACATACATACTAGCGTCATGTCCAGGGGGTGTCCTTGTACATCTAGCTGCCTCACGCTACAGAAACATGTCCAGGGGGTGTCCTTGTACATCTAGCTGCCTCACGCTACAGAAACAGGAGATAGGCTGTTTTTCCTGCATTTACCAAAGCCCCTCTGCTGGTCAGGGCCGTGCACACATAGACATCAAAGGGGGCTTCAGCCCCTGCCCCTTTTACCCGTCTGTAAAACAACTGCCCTATCCAGACCATGAATGCAGCATTTACTACATGGTGAAAGAGATGCAAAATGCCTCTCCTTTCCTTTCCATGCCATATGCCGGAAGGAAGGCAGGATGCATTTTCCCCGAAGTCTCCTGAACTTGAACACAGTATTTTGCGTTGAACAAATTTGTTTAGAAATCCATGTCGTACGCCTGAAAAATCGATTTTAATTTCAAGAATCAAAGTATATCAAAATGAAAACAGCAACATTGACTATGTATTGTATCGTATCGAATCGTTTTGCTATGCAATTAATCGATTGTATCAACACTACATTTTTGTGTGTGGTATTTAGCAATTTTTAGAAGAAAAATAATAATTAACCAATATGGTCCGGGAGGCATACTATGGTCCGACGGAGCATTAGTTTGACATGTGTCCGCACCTCGGACTAGCGCCTGTTCCCTGTCCGCACCTCGGACTAGCGCCTGCTCCCTGTCCGCACCTCGGACTAGCGCCTGCTCCCTGTCCGCACCTCGGACTAGCGCCTGCTCCCTGTCCGCACCTCGGACTAGCGCCTGCTCCCTGTCCGCACCTCGGACTAGCGCCTGCTCCCGTGCACCTCGGACTAGCGCCTGCTCCCTGTCCGCACCTCGGACTAGCGCCTGCTCCCTGTCCGCACCTCGGACTAGCGCCTGCTCCCTGTCCGCACCTCGGACTAGCGCCTGCTCCCTGTCCGCACCTCGGACTAGCGCCTGCTCCCTGTCCGCACCTCGGACTAGCGCCTGCTCCCGTGCACCTCGGACTAGCGCCTGCTCCCTGTCCGCACCTCGGACTAGCGCCTGCTCCCTGTCCGCACCTCGTACTAGCGCCTGCTCCCTGTCCGCACCTCGGACTAGCGCCTGCTCCCTGTCCGCACCTCGGACTAGCGCCTGCTCCCTGTCCGCACCTCGGACTAGCGCCTGCTCCCTGTCCGCACCTCGGACTAGCGCCTGCTCCCGTGCACCTCGGACTAGCGCCTGCTCCCTGTCCGCACCTCGGACTAGCGCCTGCTGCTGTGCACCTCGGACTAGCGCCTGCTCCCGTGCACCTCGGATTAGCGCCTGCTCCCTGTCCGCACCTCGGACTAGCGCCTGCTCCTGTGCACCTCGGACTAGCGCCTGCTCCCGTGCACCTCGGATTAGCGCATGCTCCCGTGCTTGCGGTTATGGTTAGGTTAGGGGTGGGTTGTCATTTTTCGGACCAATGACTAGTCTAACGAAAGTACTGCACCCATATGGTATCTTATCGTCAACCATGTATTGTGATGCGTATCGTATCGCTGTTAAAAATGTATCGTTACACCCCTACGTTTAAAATGTATCATTACACCCCCCTAGTGTTAAAATGTATCATTACACCCCTACGTTAAAAATGTATCGTTACACCCCTACGTTTAAAATGTATCGTTACACCCCTACGTTAAAAATGTATCGTTACACCCCTACGTTTAAAATGTATCGTTACACCCCTACGTTTCCCCCTTGCCGAAGGTCCCGCCGGGCGGCCGGTAGAGCTCGGGCAGGTACGGGACCTGGGCGGCCGCGAAGGCGTACAGCCGCCGCCCCACGTTCTTCAGCGGGAGCTCCCGTCGCACGCCCTCGCTGCGCATGCAGTCCAGGGCGCGCGCGAACACGTGCCCCGCCATGCCGTGCTCGCTCCGCGCCACCACGCACTGCTCCAGGGTGACCGACATGGCCGTGCGGTCCTTGGCGCTCCTGCAGCTCGTGAAGCGCGCGCCGCCCAGCCGCCGGCACGCCTCGGCCGCCCGCCGCAGCACGTCCACGTTCTTGGGCGTCCCGCGGCCGGCGCCCACCACGTCCTGGCCCAGACACCTCAGCAGCTCCGCCAGAGACGTCGTCGTCGTCGTCTGAGAGCGAGAGCGGCGGGGGAGGAGGCGGTCCTCGGGAAGGAGGAGCTCTTTGAAGCGTTCGTGGTAGGCGTTCAGTCGGGACAGGCTCTCTGCGTTGACGTCATCCTGGAGGGACGTGTCGAACCCTCCGGCCGGCTCCCGCCCGTTGACCCCGACGCTGAACAGCACCGGCCAGACGCCGATAAGCAGCAGCGTTCCCGTTCCCTCCTCGTCCTCCAGGAGCTCCCGCGGCAACGCGTCGAACACGGCCGCCGGCAACGGGACGCGGACGTTGACGCCGTCCCGGCCGCCGGACACCGTGGGCATCACGTCGTCGGAGGTCGCCGCGCGGGCGACTTCGAAGGTGACGCGGCGCAGGTCGGCCACACCCACGCTCATGTCCTCCAGCATGGCCGGCTCATCGCCGTAGTTGCTCAGCAGGCTCTCGAACTGCGCCAGCAGGCCGACGGCGCGCAGCTGGCGGAGGAATGCCGCGCCGTCGCCGTCAAGGAGGTGGCTTCGCATCTGGAGGACGAAGCCGCAGACGAGAGCCGCCAGCGCCTGGCAGAAGACCACGTCTCGGCGGTAGCGCGCAGGCGACAGGTCCGCCGTGTCCGCCGTGTCCTGCTGCGTCAGCAGCAACAGGAACGCCACGGACTTCCTGGCCCTGTCGCTCGTGGCGGCCACGCCTACCGTCAGCGCGGCGAGGAGAGGCTGCAGCGCCTCGCTCCATTCGCCCAGGTAAGCCTCCTCCTCCTCGGCGGTGGATCTTCCGTCTCCCTGCTGGTCGGTCTGGGTAGTGGTGGTGTTGTCCCGGAGGCTGTCCTCCTTTCGCAGCAGTTGGTCCGCCCGCCGCACGACGCGCTCCAGAGACTCGATCACGTTCGACCGCGCCTTCTCCCACTCGTCTCCGCTCCGCTCGAGCGACGGAGCACCATCCCGATTGTCGCCGAGATCTACGTGTTCCGAGTCGTCGTCGTCGTCGTTGCCGGGCCGAGCCTCGTGGAGGGCGCGGGAGGCCGAGGCCAGCAGCTTACAGTCACACAGCGTCGCCAGCTGACGCGTCTTCTCGCCCAGCGCGGCCAGAGTCCTCTGCATTTCGCCGGCCGAGCGCTCGTTGGCCGCCCCGGACAGCCTCTCTGCGAGGTCGCCGACCTGGGCCCGGAGCGCATCGATGCGACCGGCGATCTCCCTGGCTCTGACGACGTCCCGGGGGCTGTACGTGTACGCGCCGCGTTTCTTCTCCTCGGCATCCTCAGACTCCTGCTGCTGGATGAGTTTCCTCAGCCCGCCGTTCTCAAAGCCCCGGCAGTGAGCCGTGGGAGTGCCGAACGTTATCACGTGATACGTGCGCTCGCAGCCCGGCCCGTCCTCCCCCTCCTCCTCCTCCCGAACCCTCATCCTCTGGACGTGCAGGTTCGTCGGCACGAATTCCAACTTCCCGTCGGCCTTCAGGCTGCTGGCCTTGAACGACGGGCCTCTGTAGCCGTCGAGATGCGACAGCGTCTCCCGGTACGCGGGCGCCGCGGCCCGGTACCGGGAGACGGTCCGTGTCCGCAGGTCGTCCCAGCGCGGAGACAACAGCTCTCCTCCTCCTCCCAGCTCGACCAGCTCGCGCAGCCTGGCGGCGTCCTCCTCCAGCAGCAGCTTGACGTACTGCCGCGGGACATGGAAGGACAGGACACTCTCCGACATCTGCTCCAGCACCCTGAGGTGGCGGCGGCTCCCCCGTCCCTCCACCTCGGCCGCGGGGAGGCGGTACGCTCTGGACATTGTGTGTCCGAACAGCGACCGCAGCTCTTCGGACAACGACGACGCGTACGCACTGGCGGTGGTCGTTGTTCCTCCGGCTCCCGCGGCGGCGAACTCCCCCGCCGGGCTCTCGTCCACAGGCGCGGCGGGCGCCGTCCCTCCTCCTCCTCCTGCGTCGCCGAGGAGACGGGCTGCCGGCGGCCAGGCGGTCACGCTGATGTTCCCCGCGATGCCGCGCGGCGCTACGTCCCCCTCCGCGATGCCGCGCGGCGCTACGTCCCCCTCCGCCCATCTCAGTTCCAGCCGCAGCCGGCGCCTCTCGTCCTGGAGCAGTTCCTCGAGGCGAAACAGCGCCGAGCCCAGCATGATGGGCGTGGTGCCCCGGCAGCGGTCCTCGACGTGGTACACCGCAAGCTTGACCCGCGTCTGTCCGTTGATATCGATGTCGACATCGTCTGTCGTCGCCGCCGAGTCCCGGAAGAAGGCGATGCTGCTCAGGTAGACGGGCTCGCGGCTTCCCTCCACCACCTCGGTCCGAGCGTGTTCGGTCCAGAGCGTCTGAGGAGGGGTGACGTAGCTCGCCACCACGAAGCTGTTGGGCTCGCCCCGGTCCTCCTCCATGACCGCCAGCCCCGTGCAGGCCACGCTCAACTCCAGTACCGGCTCATCGGGGTCTGGACGGTGTCCGGCGAGGAGGGCCGGTCCGGTCATCTCGTTTGGGGCAGTTCCACGGTGCTGGGGCTCCATACACTGCATGGACCAGCAGGGGGCCTCCTGGGGTAATATAGACGGCCCTTATACTCGACAAGCTTGAGGTGAAAGGTGCGGTCAACGCCCCTGATGAGGACGATGGGTTGTTTTTTCTGCGAGATGGGGCAGGGCGCGCACTCACTTTCCTTCGCTAGTACGCAGGAAATGTCTTGTATCTCCGTGGAATAAAGGGTGGTCAGAGTGTCTTGTATCTCCGTGGAATAAAGGGTGGTCAGAGTGTCTTGTATCTCCGTCGAATAAAGGGTGGTCAGAGTGTCTTGTATCTCCGTGGAATAAAGGGTGGTCAGAGTGTCTTGTATCTCCGTGGAATAAAGGGTGGTCAGAGTGTCTTGTATCTCCGTCGAATGGGAACTCCGATAGCAGAGGTAGCAGGGAGATGAGGGCGAAGGATATGGGACATTCAAACTGATGGTCTGTGTGCCCAAATTAATCTTTTTAATGTCCTCAGTGTCAGTGTGATAATAAATGTATATCACGAGCACAGCGCTCAAACCTTTATATGTATACCGACCGCGTCACTGTGACTCAGACATGACCATATTTGGAGTTCCCGGCTGCAGCTACGCCCAAACATGGAAGCGAAAGTGCAGTCTCGCCGACAGTGGTGGAAAAAGTAATGATATTTGTTTTACTTGAGTAAAAGTATCAATACTGCAATGTAGAATTACTCTGTTACAAGTAAAAGTCCAGAACTCAAAATCTACTTGAGTAAAAGTAAAGTATTGGTACGAAAATGTACAATGCGACGCATTGTGAGCTATTCGGCTATTCGGCTATTTTTTTCTTTTTTTTTTTAGTTCAGCATTAGTTCCTATGACAGTAAGTGGCTGTACCTCATTGCACGTCTACAAAACACTTTGACCGTCTAATTTGTGGAAAAAAAGACATTTATTTACAAAACGTAGCCCATTGCAAAAGAGACTTCATCTATTTACAAAACATTTCATAACAATCATCTTTTTTGTAATGCAACACAAATTGGACACACACCAGCATTACATGCTGCATTACACACACACACACACACACACACACACAGTGTGTGTGTGTGTGTGTGTGTGTGTGTGTGTGTGACACACACACACACACACACACACACACACACACACACACACCAGCATTACACACACGCACACACACACACACACAATGAATCTAGAATAGATTATCTGGAGAAGAAAAGGTTTACATGTCTGTTTGATTGTTATTTTTAATTGGCGGCAGTGGATCAGGGGCAGAGTGGCCCGGGCGTAGAGTGGTGCGGGTTGTTCTCAGTTCGATCCCCTGTGGGCTTGCAGAGTCCGTGTCGTAGTGTCCTTGAGCAAGACTCTGAACCCCTGATTGCTCCCGATGAGCAGGCTGGCACTACACTGTAAAACCATTTAACCAGTGAACCTTGAACCTTGGAACCCGAGGAGAACCCCAACAATCCGTTGTTGAGAAACAGCGATTCATAACAGCAGTAAACATTGCTGTCGTTCAGGCCCGGGGGGGGGGGTCTGGGGGGGCGGCCTATAGAGCGTACCAAAATCTCCTTGAGGGGGCGTCAACATATGTGTCACTTGGTAGCGCCGTAGCGGCCGCCATACTTTTGGGATTGTCTGGTTTGTTTACACAGTGAGCGACTACCCGTGTGCGTTCTTTTCTTTTTTTAAACACCAGAGGGAGTTCAGAACACGACGTGCAACCATTCTGAACTGACAATGGTGCTTGTATAAGGTATGTCGAGCCCGACCATTTGTGAGTGGTGCAACCACTCCAAGGAACAGCAATGTCTGTGTTAACCTATGTGACTGTGTGACCCATTTTGACCTGAGATCAGATTCTAAAAATGTCTTCTACATCCTGACAGTTTTCTGAAAAAGCTATGTTTCAGAGTCAGTCGTTCTTCGATTTAAAAAAAAATAGCAGACCTACAAGCTCGTAGCGCGCCACTCGGTGGCGCGCTATGAGCTTGTAGATCTGCTATTTTTCAATAGCTAAAGCATAACATAATGCTAACACCAAAAGGGGTTCCCGCCCAAAATGGGTTAACCTGTGTGTGACTATTAGTACCAGTAGGGGCAAAGGTGGCGCTGTTGTGCCAGAAACAGAGAGAGAGAGATAGTGCTGCACTGTTGCCTGCTAATGAGAGAGAGAGAGAGAGGGGGGGGGGGGGGGAGAGGGGAGTTGCACCACTCAGTTCACACGGGTGGGATTTATTATTCACTGTGTTGTCGCCAAGAACGAGCTCAACGTTTACAAAAACAGACCACCGTCCGTGACTCTATTCTGAGTCATGTGGGCTAGAGTTTAAATCCCACAAAAATGGCGCCGCTAGCTTTTCAGACGCTGCCCCCCCTCTTGGTGTTTTTACACCCTATAGAGCGTCGCAGTCGCGCCCCCTCGAGAGACCCGGAAAATAATTCCCCGTTCATTTTCCTCATAGACTTTTCAAAAAAGTATTAATTTAAAGACGTTTACGCCGCGGACAAAGCCGACTCTTGTCGTGACAAATCATGACAACAAACACAATGTTTTGGGCCGAACAAATAATTAGAAAGAAGAAAGAAACTTTTGTTGTTGATTTTCTTCTTTGTAATTATTTGTTTGGTCCAAAATATTGTGTTTGTTGTCATGATTTGTCACGACTCGAGTTGGCTTCGTACGACGCTTAAAAGGTCTTTAAATAAATACTTTTTGAAATAGGGAAAAATGCATTGGGAATGATTTCCTGGGCCTGGCGTCGTCATGAATTCGGGGCGGGACTGGGCCTGGCGTCGTCATGAAAGGGGGCGGGACTGGGCCTGGCGTCGTCATGAATTCGGGGCGGGACTGGGCCTGGCGTCGTCATGAAAGGGGGCGGGACTGGGCCTGGCGTCGTCATGAAAGGGGGCGGGACTGGGCCTGGCGTCGTCATGAAAGGGGGCGGGAGCCGCGGGACTGCGAAGCTCTATGGTGGTCCAGGCACCTCTAGGCTGGTAATCACACACAACCTCAGCCTGACCTCTGACTAAAAAGTCTTAATATCTCCTTCCTCGGTCATAGGGATATATCATCCCTTTGGCTCAGTGTTATTAAGATGTTGGTTTATTTCCATGCCCCGGGTTCGATTCCTCCCAGGGCGTTATACATGTGCTTGGAATGCCCCGGGTTCGATTCCTCCCAGGGCGCTATACATTTGCGCGCCGTCCGTCCGTGGTCTCCCGTCACTCCACGGCCACTCCGTCCACGCTCTCCTGCGACAGCTCCGAGTCCAGGGAGTAGCACGAGCTGCCGTTGTCCTGGGCCTCCCTGCTCGCCTCCTCCAACATGGCCGCCGCAGCCTCCCTGCTCGCCTCATCCAACATGGCCGCCGCGGCCGCAGATCCTGCGGGAACGAGGAGTAAGGTTATTGTAGTTAAATATAACTAAATTAAATCAAACTGAAACTATACCATTGAAATGACGCTTTAGATAACTTGACATGCAAACACAAACTAGGCTTTACAGAAGAAATTACAAACTTAAATTGTATTGTGCGCACAAAACAAACTAAAACTAACTAAAATCGTAGAGAACATCGGTTTAGTCTTAGTCAATATTTCTCAAGACTCAAGATGGTCTAGTTGGACCACCAGTGGATATCCTTTTTTTTGTGTGCTAATTTTAAGGCCTGTTGTCAAAGATCTGTCAGCAAAAAAGCTAACTGCCCCTGACTACCTTATATTACAATAAGAAACTAAAATTAATAATTATTCTTAGAATTGGACGGAATGATTATTAACGTTATTAACGTTTTAAGATTTTCGAAGATTCTCGTCGGCTAAAATGGGGAGGGGGGGAACATTTTCGATGACGTCCCACCGGAAAATAACATTGAATGTTGCGCAACAGATGCTCCCTGCAGCCTGTGGATGCGATCGGTTTTGATATCAATAATCTCCTTCCTTTTGATCAATCTCTGTCTTGAGCGCTGGGCGTTACGAATTGATAAGGTGGAGAACTCGGCCAGACAGACAGACAGACAGACAGACAGACAGACAGACAGACAGACAGACAAAAGGGGAGAAAACACAAATGCAGCTGTGACTGTAAGCAACCTTGGGGCGTAGTGGCGCCTCCCTGGCAGAAGGGGGCGGCGTGGTGGTGGTGGTGGTGGAGCAGCTGGCTGCACAGGCGGTTGTAGCGGTGGTAGCGCGACGGCTTGCCCGTGGTGTGAGTGTACATGTGCTCCTGCAGCGCACCCTTGTGGGAGAAGTTGACGCTGCACACGGCGCACGCCATCTTGCGCTTCCGCGAGTGGAGGAGAGAGGTGGCGCTGTGGAGCAGGCGGGTGGAGGGACGTTATTACGGTTAGCTTAAAACATATAGCTGTTCTGAAACCGTATTGTGCGGAAAGAGCAGATCACCTTTTAGATCTGCTATTTACGCTATTGTTTCTGAGCCTGTTGGATCTCAGCCCTAACCAGTAACTACCTGGAGGGTTACTTTAGTAACCATGGTTCTTTAAGTAAGTGAGCGAAATATTTCGCTAGCCGTTCCATAGAGCGAAATATTTCGCGAATAAAAAAAAACAATTTTACAAAAATAATTAACTAATACCAGCTCTAAAACTAATCAAATCTAAACAAAAACTAAGCCTTTTCACAAAACTGAAACTAAACCCGCAAACATGCTTTAAATGGGAATTAAAACAGAACCAAAACTGAAAACAAAACCAAAACAATTAAAATTAAAAAATAAATATGACAAACCTTGGAAGAGAGGGTGGGCTGCTCCCCCCTCCTCCTCCTCCTAAACCGCCGCTGCTGCCTCCTCCTGATTGGCTGCGCTTTAGCTCGGCGGCTAGCTGGTTAGCGAGCGCCTGGCTCTGCCGCAGGGCCTCCTCCAGACAGCCGGTGTCTCCTCCTCCTCCTCTGAGCTCCTCCTCCTCCTCCTCGTCTCCACCTCCTTCTCCGCCCCCTCCCGTCGGGGTCAGTCTGTCCATCAGACCGCTGGCTGGACGGACAGACGGACGCACAGGGTCGATGTTAGGAGTTATTTTATAACCGAATAAGGGCTTACACACGTTTACTTATCCTACAGATTTTTTTGAGTTTGACTATTCTGCCGATACCGATTTTTCCCGATCCGATATTTATATTTTTTTCCCGATCCGATATTTATATTTTTTTCCCGATCCGATATTTATATTTTTTTCCCGATCCGATATTTATATTTTTTTCCCGATCCGATATTTATATTTTTTTCCCGATCCGATATTTATATTTTTTTCCAGATCCGATATTTATATTTTTTTCCCGATCCGATATTTATATTTTTTTCCCGATCCGATATTTATATTTTTTTCCCGATCCGATATTTATATTTTTTTCCCGATCCGATATTTATATTTGTTTCCCGATCCGATATTTTTTTTTTGTCCAGATCCGATATTTTCTTTTATAGAACACTTATGTAATATATCCAGTCTAATATCCTGATATGTATATAATATTGATCCTAGGCATTTTTTTTGCTCCCGGTCCAATTTCGATCATTTGAAAAGAATGTGATCGGCCCCCGATTTCCGATCACATGATCGGATCGGGACAACCCTACAGTATGACCCCCTGACCCCCCTTTAGGAATGCAACAAAAAACTGAACTTTAATCTCCATGAATTCAACGCTTCGTGAGGTGTGTAATACAGTGGTCCCCAAACTCTTTCATGTCAAGGACCCCCAAATTGACACTAATTAGTCCACGGACCCCCATTTTTAGATATATGCCAGGGACCCTCATATGAGAAGATTTTTTACGGCTCTAGCAGGGACTCTCAACAATTTCAAGGACCCCCAGTTTGACATGCATTAGTCTACGGACCCCCATTTAATGGCATTTATATCTCTGAGAACGGAATTTATCTACAGTATATTGTAAAATCGCACTTTTTGCAAAAACATATATATATATATAGTCGCTCTGGATTAAGAGCGTCTGCTAAATGCCTAAATTGTAAATTGTAATTATATGTTAATGACGTTTAGAAGATTTACAACACTTTCCTGGGGGTCTTTATGAGTGTAATATGTGGTTTTAGATATTTTACATTTTAGCAGTGAGCCCAGTGTCTCTGATGTCATGGACACTGGGCTCACTTACTTCCTGGACTACATGTTGTCTCAGAAAGACAGCCTTCCCCCTATCCACAAGGAGGAGCAGTGCACCAAAGCATTATGGGAATTGTAGTCCCATAATACTTTGATGCACTGGGCTCACTGCTAAAATCTAAAACATCTAAAACCACACATTACACACATAAAGACCCCCAGGAAAGTGTTCTAAATCTTGTAAACGTCATTAACATATATATTTTTAGCAAATAGGGTGAAGTGTCCCTTTAACTCTGAGGGTCCATTTGATTCCAAACTATAATTTAGCCACTTTGAGAACCAATGGACAGAAAATCAGTCATTTATTTTCGGTGAACTATCAGTACCTCCGGCGGGGATCAGCCCGTCCGCGGCGTGGTTGAACAGGTGTTGGCGCAGGCCCTCGGCCGACGGGCAGCGCTCTCCGCAGCGCGGGCAGAGGAGACCCCCGCACGAGGGGCTGCTGCTCCCCCTGCTGGGGGAGGCCGATGAGACCCCTCCCCCCGGGGCCTCCTCCCCCTCCTCCTCCTCCCCCTCCTCCTCCACCTCAAAGACAAGACGACAACAACACCTCAGTTAGCCTGGCCCAGCCAGCGTGTCTTTTTGGTCTAGAGGGGCGGGTAGCCTGGCCCAGCCAGCGTGCTTTCTGGTCTAGAGGGGCGGGTAGCCTGGCCCAGCCAGCGTGCTTTCTGGTCTAGAGGGGCGGGTAGCCTGGCCCAGCCAGCGTGCTTTCTGGTCTAGAGGGGCGGGTAGCCTGGCCCAGCCAGCGTGCTTTCTGGTCTAGAGGGGCGGGTGTAGCCTGGCCCAGCCAGCGTGCTTTCTGGTCTAGAGGGGCGGGTAGCCTGGCCCAGCCAGCATGCTTTCTGGTCTAGAGGGGCGGGTGTAGCCTGGCCCAGCCAGCGTGCTTTCTGGTCTAGAGGGGCGGGTGTAGCCTGGCCCAGCCAGCGTGCTTTCTGGTCTAGAGGGGCGGGTGTAGCCTGGCCCAGCCAGCGTGCTTTCTGGTCTAGAGGGGCGGGTGTAGCCTGGCCCAGCCAGCGTGCTTTCTGGTCTAGAGGGGCGGGTGTAGCCTGGCCCAGCCAGCGTGCTTTCTGGTCTAGAGGGGCGGGTAGCCTGGCCCAGCCAGCGTGCTTTCTGGTCTAGAGGGGCGGGTAGCCTGGCCCAGCCAGCGTGCTTTCTGGTCTAGAGGGGCGGGTGTAGCCTGGCCCAGCCAGCGTGCTTTCTGGTCTAGAGGGGCGGGTGTAGCCTGGCCCAGCCAGCGTGCTTTCTGGTCTAGAGGGGCGGGTAGCCTGGCCCAGCCAGCGTGCTTTCTGGTCTAGAGGGGCGGGTAGCCTGGCCCAGCCAGCGTGCTTTCTGGTCTAGAGAGGCGGGTAGCCTGGCCCAGCCAGCATGCTTTCTGGTCTAGAGGGGCGGGTAGCCTGGCCCAGCCAGCGTGCTTTCTGGTCTAGAGGGGCGGGCTACCCGCCAGGCTACCTGCCCCCCCCTCTAGACCAGAAAGCACGCTTGGTTACCAACTCTCCATCATCTAGCTGGGGACCATTTGGAACTCTCACAAGGACAACTGGATGGAAAACATGTTATAAAGACTGAAACAAACAAAACAAGTCTAACCTGCTCCTGTTTGATGCGGCTGGAGATGTCCGAGTCGTCTCCAGACGCCACGTTCTGTAGTCCAGAGGCCCGCTGGTCCAGTCCGTCCAGCTCACCCAGCCCTTCCAGTCCGTCCAGTCCTCCCAGTCCGTCCAGCCCCACGGCCAGGTGGCTCATCTGGGCGTGGGACCGCCCCACGTGGCTGGAGGAGCGGCCGTCCCCGCCCGGACCACCTCCCGCCGTCGTGGTCGTCGTGGTCGTCGTCCCCCTGCGGCCCCCGGCCCCCTTCTGTGCCCCGGTGCCGCCGGACCCCTCCTTACTGGCCAGCTGCGACGAGATCTGGATCCCGTACAGATTGGACATGCGCACCACGTCTGAGGAGTTTGGGAAACAGTAATGGTTCACAAAACTTCACAATAATGAAAGCTAGTATTATACTTTTTGTCTCCACCAGGCAGAAGGCATGGGGAGAGAGTATGTTTTGCACTCCGTCCGTGTGTGTGTGTGTGTCCGTGTGTGACTGTGTCCGTCCGTCCGTCCGTCTGTGTACAGCTAATCTCCGGCACCGTTAACCCGGTCGATGCCAAATTTTGCACACACACTCCCTGGATGTCAACGATGAAGCTCTGCCCCAGATTTTCCAGAATGGCCTGTTATAGCGCCACCAGGAGGCCGACTTTTGAAAAACATTTTTTTTATATTACTCCTCCAGATTCTGTCCAAAAATTCCGAAACCGGATCTCTCCGATATTTCATATTCCATCCTAATTGGCTAACATTGCCTTTCAAAGTTGGCAGGATTGGCCCGTTTTGAACAAAAAGCCTCATGCAATTTACGTGAAATCTTTCACAGACTTTCCTACTAGGCTGAGGAATATATCCCACCCTTTTCACATTGGCCTGTTATAGCGCCACCAACACGTGGATTTTTGCAAAACACAATTTTGGAACAAATGGCCTCAAATCATGAACGCACCGTGCATTTTTCACAGACTTTCCTACTAGGCTGAGGAATATATCCCACCCTTTACATCTAGTTTCTCGCCCCTGACTACACCATATTACAATAAACAATAAAACTACCACTAACTACCACTAAAACGTATAAAAACGAACCTATGCCTTTTGACAAAAACATTAATAAAGAGCTAATTAAAACTAAAACTAAACTTAAATTGATTAACAAAGTCAAAACTAAATCAAAATATAAACGATTGAAAAACTGCACGAGTGTAATAACCTTGGTTGGAGTCATTAGCGCCCTCTCCTGGCTGCCGGCAGAGCTGGTAGGCATGGAGGAACTTGATGCCTTCCTGCAATCGACTCTGGTCCACTGGCTGTTTAGGACACATGCCTGCACGCACGCACGCACACACGCACGCACACATGCACGCGCGCACACGGCACACGCACACGCACACACGCACACCACACACACACACACACACACACACACACACACACACACACACACACACACACACACACACACACACACACACACACACACACACACATTTTGTATGGCTACCCATGATAGATAATGGACTACAACAGTAACCTGTGTAATGATAGATAATGGACTACAACAGTAACCTCTGTAATGATAGATAATGGACTACAACAGTAACCTGTGTAATGATAGATAATGGACTACAACAGTAACCTGTGTAATGATAGATAATGGACTACAACAGTAACCTGTGTACATGATGTGCAGCAGGTAGCTGAACACGTCCGGCTGGATGTCTGTGGGCTGGATCTTGATGCACTCGCTGCAGAGGAGAGAGAGAAGGAGCACAGGACAGGAGGACACGTTTAACCATGCAGGACCGTCCAGCCCTCTCAGGTCACTCCATCTTTAACCATGGAGGACCGTCCAGCCCTCTCGGGTCACTCCATCTTTAACCATGCAGGACCGTCCAGCCCTCTCAGCTCACTCCATCTTTAACCATGGAGGACCGTCCAGCCCTCTCAGCTCACTCCATCTTTAACCATGGAGGACCGTCCAGCCCTCTCAGCTCACTCCATCTTTAACCATGGAGGACCGTCCAGCCCTCTCAGGTCACTCCATCTTTAACCATGCAGGACCGTCCAGCCCTCTCAGCTCACTCCATCTTTAACCATGGAGGACCGTCCAGCCCTCTCAGGTCACTCCATCTTTAACCATGGAGGACCGTCCAGCCCTCTCAGGTCACTCCATCTTTAACCATGGAGGACCGTCCAGCCCTCTCAGCTCACTCCATCTTTAACCATGGTGGACCGTCCAGCCCTCTCAGCTCACTCCATCTTTAACCATGGAGGACCGTCCAGCCCTCTCAGCTCACTCCATCTTTAACCATGGAGGACCGTCCAGCCCTCTCAGCTCACTCCATCTTTAACCATGCAGGACCGTCCAGCCCTCTCAGCTCACTCCATCTTTAACCATGGAGGACCGTCCAGCCCTCAAAGGTCACTCCATCTTTAACCATGGACAGTCCAGCCCTCTCAGGTCAACACCATGTGAAAGCTCTGCTTTTTTTGCTGCTTCGTGATCCGGTTGGGAGCGAATGATCACGTATGTCATGTTCAGCACCGGCGTAGGGTCCATTGTGGCCACGCGGGCTGTGGCCCAGTCAGTTTAGAGCTGGCCCAGTCTAACTTCGAAGAGAAGGGGCGAAAAAACAAGGAAAAAAAACAAAAGATAGCCTACTTTGGCAGCTCTTGTGCATGCACATTTCTGTTTAGTATAGGCCTATAGCAAACCACAGCATGCAAGCCGCCTTTGTTTTAAATGGTCCCCCAAACCGTTCACACTTAAATCCCAATTGCCGCCAGCATTAATTCATCCATCGATTGCGTACTGCCAGGGTTTTATCGCGCGTAACACTTACTTTGAAGAGCCAAATATGGCCGATTGTTGTTCTCTCGGTCGGTGGTGGAAAAAGTGGGCCGCGAGTATCACAGCGCCTGCTACAGGCCGTTGAAAACGCTTGTCTGGGCCAAATCTACCCCTCCAATGTCAGTTCTGAGATACAGCCATCTGAAAACAGTGCAGGCAATGTAAGTGGATGCGCGCGCATCTTCAAAATGGCTGCGGCCATTGTGTGTTTGTGTCCCAGAGTGATGTTTGCGTTAGCAATATCAGCTAACGATCGAAACGGATCAAAAAGCGGATTAAAAGCTAGTTCACAGCTTTCTCGCGTTTGGCGGAGAAGGAAGAAGGGGTAGGTTCTCGTGTTCCATGTGACTGGCGCTAAAATGGTTAACCTATCGGCCGGGGATGCGCTACAGGGATGCGCTACGGGGATGCGCTACAACGCGTTGCGCTGCGACACGTTGTGAGCTTTGTGACATGTTGTGAGTCTATTTTTTATTTGTTGACGAAATCATCAATATATTTAGTCTTAGTTTTAGTCATCATAGCTTAGTTTCCATGTAGTTTCCATTTAGTTTTCGTCTGAACATTTTTCATCTTAGTTTTAGTCGACGAAAACAACACTGGTCATGTTGTAGTCTGGTTTTGTAGTCATCAGGCCGGAACCGCTTCAAACCGGTATCAGAATTAGCCCAATAAATCCTTGATGTGGCGTATGAATCCGACAAGTTTCTTCGACAAGTGCTTCATGGAATAGTTTGATTGGTATATCAATTTTTTACTATTCTTTACTAACTATTATATTTTTATTTCAGGCCGTGACCCCCAAAATAATCAAATTGACCCCCCCCCCCCCCAGTTGAGGCCCTCAATTTTATTTGACTCAGTTCCAGCAGATCTACAAGCTTACAACTGTAGATCGGCTATTATCACCTATTATATTATTTGACAATTTGGACAATGTTTGATCAGTTTTCTTTATAGCTTGTCGATTACTTACTTTCTTTTCTTTTTTGAGGTATTTAAACCTGAGGACGATTCTACAAATGTCTTCTAAATCCTGACAGTTTTCTTGAAAGATCTCTGTTTCTATGTCAGTCACCAACCTGGACTGATGGATGAAGATCATCTTGAAGTAGTTGCTGAAGCTGGCCAGGACGGCGCGGTGGGCCTTGAAGTAGACGTTGCCGATGGCGACGGTGCAGTCGCACAGGAAGCCGAACTCTCGCTGCACGTTGAGCTGCTGCAGGAGGAAGAGGCTGTGCGTCGACACCTCCATGGTGACCACGACGAGGACCACGTTGGTGATGTCACTCTATACGGGACAACGGCAACACACATAACACAACTATAAGGGCCGTTTCAGCCATGCTTCTGTTTCTATCTACTGTTTCAATGACGCCACTGAAGTAGCCTGATTATCAGACTGAAACTCTCAGAGAGTGGACGGGGTCTTTGGGCTGGATCCAGGCTACCACTGAAGTAGCCTGATTATCAGACTGAAACTCTCAGAGAGTGGACGGGGTCTTTGGGCTGGTGAGGGACCACTGAAGGGCTTGGTGAGGGACGTGCACACATAGACATCAAAGGGGGCTTCAGCCCCTGCCCTTTTACCCGTCTGTAAAACAACTGCCCTCTCTCCAGACCACGAATGCAGCGTTTACCACATGGTGAAAGAAATGCTAATGCCACCTTTTGGTTGTTGTTTTTCTTCTTTGTAATTATTTGTTTGGCCCAAAACATTGTGTTTGTTGTCATGATTTGTCACCATCCCAGTTGGCTTTGTACGACGCTTACAGGTCTTTAAATAAATGCTTTCTGAAATGTCTATGGGAAAAAATGAATGGGAAACTATATGGGCCGCTTGTCGACATGAAAGGGTCCGGCCGGGACTATATCGACCGGCCGGTAGGTGTTGCTAATTGGCAGAGGCAAACAGTTTTTGGATGTATTTGACACTATTTTGGTTTAATATTTACTGTATTTATGTTATGTTGAAGTAATTAGACAACGATAAATGGTGCATTTATATAGCGCCTTTATCCAAGGCGCTTTACATAGATTGTGCATTACATTCACCCATTCACACACACATTCACACACCTTTACATAGATTGTGCATTACATTCACCCATTCACACACACATTCACACACCTTTACATAGATTGTGCATTACATTCACCCATTCACACACACATTCATACACCTTTACATAGATTGTGCATTACATTCACCCATTCACACACACATTCATACACCTTTACATAGATTGTGCATTACATTCACCCATTCACACACACATTCATACACCTTTACATAGATTGTGCATTACATTCACCCATTCACACACACATTCATAC
>NC_136798.1:491308-571308 GCF_951216825.1 Electrona antarctica | reverse complement strand
TATTAAAGGTTTCATGACGTTAAACCACTGAGTTATATGGGGTTATTATTAAAGGTTTCATGACGTTAAACCACTGAGTTATATGGGGTTATTATTAAAGGTTTCATGACGTTAAACCACTGAGTTATATGGGGTTATTATTAAAGGTTTCATGACGTTAAACCACTGAGTTATATGGGGTTATTATTAAAGGTTTCATGACGTTAAACCACTGAGTTATATGGGGTTATTATTAAAGGTTTCATGACGTTAAACCACTGAGTTATATGGGGTTATTATTAAAGGTTTCATGAAAACCACTGAGTTATATGGGGTTATTATTAAAGGTTTCATGACGTTAATAACCACTGAGTTATATGGGGTTATTATTAAAGGTTTCATGACGTTAAACCACTGAGTTATATGGGGTTATTATTAAAGGTTTCATGACGTTAAACCACTGAGTTATATGGGGTTATTATTAAAGGTTTCATGAAAACCACTGAGTTATATGGGGTTATTATTAAAGGTTTCATGAAAACCACTGAGTTATATGGGGTTATTATTAAAGGTTTCATGGTTTCACGTTAATTCATTTTTCGTTTTTCTTTTAGGTTTTATGACCTCAATAAGGGCCTTTTCTCGGCCCCACCCTTCTCCCATTGTTTATATTGTGTTTAGTTTCCAAGATGGCCGCAGCACCAGGAGGGGGTGGGGCGGAGGTGAGCGGGCGGGGTCGACATACTGAGCTGCGTTCACACATTCAAGACACCTGTCTTGTGTCTGTCTTGTGTCTGTGTTTAATGGCCGCTCCAATGCATTTCCAATGGAATGGTTTGACCAAACATTTTGTTTGATGGGGGGGAGGTGGGGCAGAACACATCCATCAAAGCTGTGTTCAGACACAAGTCAGGTGTCAGACACAAGGCAAGTGTCTTGAATGCAGCCCAGTAAGGTCATATGTCGACCCCACCCGCTCACCTCTGCCCCACCCGCTCCTGATGATGCGGCCATCTTGGATCCTAAACACAATATAAACAATGGGAGAGGGGTGGGGCCGAGAAAGCCCTCATACCCAAACAACCTGAACTTTGAACATTCAGTGCATTTTCTGTGGTCTGGGATTTTTCTGTGTCTGTGTCACTGTGAAGCCTTTTGAGCTGCAATGAAAACAGGCAAAACAGTGAAAACAGTGACATCTGCTGGCAGATTCCTAAGTCATATTTGGGATTTGCTGACTGTGACATCACAGTCAGCAGGAAAATCAGACCCACATGCAGAAAATCTACTGAATGTTAAAAAGTTCAGGGTTTTTTGTGGGGGTGCAATTGAGCTCAGAAAACCTAAACAAAAAATAAAAAAAATAAAATTACAAAACCTTTTTTTTGTTGTCACAATCCCTTTAATCTCTCAAAGAACAGATTCTGCTTCAAATGAAACAAACAGCAGATGGCGCTGTTTTTCCTTTTTTTGTATTTGCTGATAACAGCAGTGTGTAGGGGGCGGGGTTGGGTTGGGTGACGACAGCGGGGGGGGGCGTGGTGTTAAAGCTCGCGGGGAGGCGCGTGCGGTGTGTGTGTGTGTGTGAGTGTGAGAGCGCGAGGAGGAGAAGAAGAAGAGCACACAGAGCGGCTGTGCGGAAGTTCTTTCATCTTTTTTTCCCCCCCTCCCCTCCCTCCTCATTTGGGACTGACTGAGGCTGGCTGCAGAAGAACTGAACCGACTACAGAGGCTTCACCTCGGCCGTCCCGAGTCTCCCGACCCCAACACACCCCGACTAGAGAACCGTCCCGACCCCAACACACCCCGACTAGAGAGCCGTCCCGACCCCAACACACCCCGAATAGAGAGCCGTCCCGACCCCAACACACCCCGACTAGAGACCCGTCCCGACCCCAACACACCCCGACTAGAGAACCGTCCCGACCCCAACACACCCCGACTAGAGAGCCGTCCCGACCCCAACACACCCCGACTAGAGAGCCGTCCCGACCCCAACACACCCCGAATAGAGAGCCGTCCCGACCCCAACACACCCCGCGAGGAGGAGACGGTTTGACTGTTGTTTCTCGTGTGGTCCCGGCCTGACTCCTCAGCAGCAGCACAAACAAACAACTTTATATGGTTCGGAATATCAAAAAGAAGTGAGAGAGAGAGAGAGAGAAGGAGGGAAGAGGAGACAGAGAGGAGGAATTAAGCTAACTAACGACGCACAGGACGGGACGGTACAGGACGGCACGGTGCGGGGCCCGCCGGGGCGAGGCGACACGGTGCGGTGCGGTGCGGGAGAACCGAACCGAACTTGTTGTTGTTGGACTGACTGGAGGACATTTTATTGAGAACACAACAAAGTCTGTCCACTTCCTCACCGCCAGGCCTCCTCCTCCTCTAGAGCTGTGGTGGGTGAGAGCTTTACTTTATTCCCTCTGACTTTGTTTGTAAACAAACACACACGAATACATTAATAACCATAACAACAATATCTGAACTGTACAACAACTGAACAACACCAGATACTAGATACTAGTAATAAAGAAGCGGTTAATTGTGTGTCGTTCGTGTTTCGTATTGCTTGTTTTGTTCTGAAAGTCTCGAGACGTATACGTGCGTGAATTCATGGCTGCCCTGCATGCAGGCTGCGGGATTCATATGGGAGAGGAGACGCACGCACGTCACGCACACACACACAGCAGCAGCAGCAGCGCGGGGGTGGCACGCACGCATACCGTTTCTAACTGTATGCGTGAGAGAGAGGAGGTGGAGGCAGCTCTGTCACGCAAGCGCTCTCTCTCTCTCTCTCTCTCTCTCTCAGTCACGCAGCTCTACAAACAGATCTCCATTTTGCGTGTCGTCGTGTTGCGGGAGAGAGAGAGAGATCAGGGAGAGAGACTATCACTCTGAACGCCACACAGCAGCAGCACCAGGGGGTTGTTGAAACTGTAAACTGTCTGTAAGTAGTAACCGTCCACTCTGCGACCATAACAACAACTGACAAGTCAGTTCATTATTTAATATTCGAGGTTATAATAAGCTATACTATATCGCACGTTGTTGTTATGGTGTTATTATTATTATTATGCGTGACTGACAACGAACAGGCTGCTAAACTAGATCTACACACACAGACACACACACACACACACACACACACACACTCTGTGTGTGCGTGTTTTGAGAGTGCGTGTACTAGACTCTAGTGGAGAGAGAGTAGGCCACGCAGAGATGCGTGGGCGGGCTGGGCTGGTGGTATAAAAACCTTTCATTTTAGCTGCTTAACTACAGGTCTGGTGTTCTGTGTGCTGCACTCCCCCCTGCCCCCCCCCCCCCCCTTCTGCCCCCCCCCCCCCCCCCCACACACACACTACAGGTCTGGTGTTCTGTGTGCTGCACTCCCCCCTGCCCCCCCCCCCCCTTCTGCCCCCCCCCCCACCAGACATGCGATGTAATTCATGTTCATAGCTGATTATAATAGATGGATGGGACCCCTACTCATTTACATACTGCTATGCAAATGAAGCGAATGATCATCATGAAAAACTATATTGGTCAGAAATATAGTAGTTATTCATAGCTGTCCATTAAGGTTCATGACACAATGATTAATGCTCATGACAAACTAGTCACAAATGTAGTAAATAGCTGTTAACTGCATTATATGCCATATTATAGCATATATACAGGTATAATGTAGACATTATACTATACTACATTATACTATTATACTACATTATAATACATTAAACATTCAAGTTAACATTTCCTAAAGAAGTAAACATGTACGTGAAATTATATCACGGTGTATAGTTAATAATCTATAGTTGATATCCATAAAGTTGGGGAAAGAGAAACCGAAATAGCAGAAAGCTTGCAACAACACTCCAAATTAGACGAATGGTCTTATAGGTGCAAGGCTCAAAGGAACTACAAATAGGAATGAAGGAATAATAGTCGGCAGACTCGGCACACCAGAAATGTCCTTTTCACATGGTTTATTTACCTCTGTGGGACAACGGACTGGCTTCGGCCTGGTGGGCCTTCCTCAGCGGTGTCTTATCCATACAGTTAACCTGGTGGGCCTTCCTCAGCGGTGTCTTATCCATACAGTTAACCTGGTGGGCCTTCCTCAGCGGTGTCTTATCCATACAGTTAACCTGGTGGGCCTTCCTCAGCGGTGTCTTATCCATACAGTTAACCTGGTGGGTCTTCCTCAGCGGTGTCTTATCCATACAATTAACCTTTATACAGGGTTGGGTTGCCCATCTGCCCCCCTGGCAGGTCGATGGTTTAACCCACCTGCCCCCCTGGCAGGTCGATGGTTTAACCCACCTGCCCCCCTGGCAGGTCGATGGTTTAACCCACCTGCCCCCCTGGCAGGTCGATGCAACTTTTGGGCAGGTAGAGTTTGCGTTCAGGTTGCCCGACGGGGCACGTGCTTGTTTGAGAGGGGACGCAACTGTCTGTCTGTAGAATGTATGATAACTTAATAAGAGCACTGTTTACCTATAGTATGCTGTTTTCACGGTTGCTACACACTTACAACATGTAAAAGTGATAAGTGTGAACCCATAGTCATATTCATAGCTAGTATGTAGGTATTTGGCATGACTTGCCCATTGGGCAAGTGCCTCTGAGACAAAAGTTATCTTAAGTATGTATTAAACATGTCAAACATGTCAACTCTACTGTTCAGGTGGAGTGAGTTATGTTTACAAAATGTTTTGCAAAATGTGCTGTGTGTCATGCTGTTTATGTTGTCTGTGTGTAGGCCTACACCGTCATGCTGTTTATGTTGTCTGTGTGTAGGCCTACACCGTCATGCTGTTTATGTTGTCTGTGTGTAGGCCTACACCGTCATGCTGTTTATGTTGTCTGTGTGTAGGCCTACACCGTCATGCTGTTTATGTTGTCGGTGCTTATCAAAGTGGGGTCCAGGGACCCCCACAGGGGTCCAGGGACCCCCACACAGGGGTCCTTGCGGCGGTTCCAAGGGGTCAGCCAACTAAGTGATTGTTACAGGAACCAAATTGACCCTGGGAGTGAGTTGTACAAAACTAGAAACTCGACCCGCCTGCGGCCAGTCTCGGTCCAACACCACAAATCTGTGTCGCAGTGCGACCCGAGAGAGAGAGAGAGAGACACACACACACACACACACACACACACACACACACACACACACACACTGCTGCCAACGAATATTCCATATTCGAATGAATATTCGAATGTAAAAAAATAAAATAATTGCTGTGTGAGTTCTGGCGAGACTCTGTGCCACGTAAACTAAAACATTATACAAACATTAGGCTATTAAGATAATTATGAATCATTCTTTTGATCTCGCAAGACTCAAGAGAGTGCATTTCTCAGCACCAACCACAGCCCATACAGGACCGGACCATATAGATGAAGAAAGAGAAAGTTTTACAGCATATTATTCTGCAATATTCATATCATATTCATATTATCATATAATATACATCATATTCATTCGAAAATTGTTCGCATACATGTGGTGTTTTAAAAGGAATATTCGAATATCATTTTTGGCCAACTCTGGCAACACACACACACACACACACACATATTCCGTGATGTTGTCGTTTCTCTGTGAATGCCACGTGTCCGCTGTCCGTGGCGTGTATATTGTCGGGCCAGCACATCACGGAAAGGGAAACCACGGAGCTGGGTTGAAAACGCAGGGGGAGGGTCAAAGTCAAAGTCGTACGATTTGTCGCACGTCGTTACCGCAGTGAATTCTGTTCTCCGCATTTGACCCATCTCTTGGTGCGGTGAGCCGCAGCCGTGCCGCGCTCGGGAATCATTTGATTAGTTGATTTGACCCCCCCGGGGGGGGTCAAATCAACTAATCAAATGATTGGGTTGTATGGGTTGATTGGGGGGGGGCCAGATGGGTTGGATTGGGGGGGGCCCCCCCCCCCCCCAATCCAACCCATTGATCTGTGTGTGTGTGTGTGTGTGTGTGTGTGTGTGTGTGTGTGTGTGTGTGTGTGTGTGTGTGTGTGTGTGTGTGTGTGTGTGTGTGTGTGTGTGTGTGTGTGTGTGTGTGTGTGTGTGTGTGTGTGTGTGTGTGTGTGTGTGTGTGTGTGTGTGTGTGGCAAATGAGGGGCAGAGACGGATGTTTCGTTCGTTTGGGCTGTCCATTGAGCCGACTCGCCATCGTTCGGGTTGCGACCCGATAGGCACAGAATAATAATAATAAATCATCTTCTGGCGAGAGCGTTTGTCCCGACTGACACTCAAGTGGCGACCGTCTGGCCTATCACAGCTCGGCCTTGCACAAGTGTAGTGATGCAAATAGCCTTTGACGTACTAAAATGTAGTGACGCCGAAAGGACGCATGTCACCCTCCGGCCGGGGTCCTGGGATGCAATACTGTACTCACTACTCAGTACTGTACTCTTATCGTCGTTTGAAGTGGGACTCATAAAATGTCCCTGGGACCTACTGGGACCACCGACGGGTCTCGGGACTAGGGACTAGGGAGTCGGGACTAGGGACGTGATGAGACATTTTGGCCGATATCCGATTATAATTAATTTCTGTTATGGCTGATAATTGATATTACCAATGTTGACATGACCCCAAATAGAAAAGTATATTAATTTTGTCCATTCTGAAAACTAAATGCAACTGGGTATCTGCAGGCTTTAGGCAAGTCAGATTTAACTATAATGCCTTATATTTAATGTTGTGAGCTTGTAGATCTGTTCAAGCTGTTACTTGAACATAATATAACATGTTGCTGTGTGTTTGCATGTGATGGCTCTGCACTCACTCTCATGAACACACCACTTAAAGGACCACTTCACCACTTTTCAACATCCCTTCATATTGGTCCTCATAAACTGTTCATGAAAACCCCACCATTTTTTTCCTACTCAGTCTGTGTCTCATAGGAGGGCTGTTCAGAAACCAGTCTGTGTCTCATAGGAAGGCTGTTCAGAAACCAGTCTGTGTCTCATAGGAGGGCTGTTCAGAAACCAGTCTGTCTCATAGGAGGGCTGTTCAGAAACCAGTCTGTCTCATAGGAGGGCTGTTCAGAAACCAGTCAGTGTCTCATAGGAGGGCTGTTCAGAAACCAGTCTGTCTCATAGGAGGGCTGTTCAGAAACCAGTCTGTGTTTCATAGGAGGGCTGTTCAGAAACCAGTCTGTCTCATAGGAGGGCTGTGGGCAGTTCAGAAACCAGTCTGTGTCTCATAGGAGGGCTGTTCAGAAACCAGTCTGTCTCATAGGAGGGATGTGGGCAGTTCAGAAACCAGTCTGTCTCATAGGAGGGCTGTGGGCTGTTCAGAAACCAGTCTGTGTCTCATAGGAGGGCTGTGGACAGTTCAGAAACCAGTCTGTGTCTCATCGGAGGGATGTGGGCAGTTCAGAAACCAGTCTGTGTCTCATAGGAGGGCTGTGGGCAGTTCAGAAACCAGTCTGTCTCATAGGAGGGCTGTGGACAGTTCAGAAACCAGTCTGTGTCTCATAGGAGGGTTGTGGGCTGTTCAGAAACCAGTCTGTGTCTCATAGGAGGGCTGTGGGCAGTTCAGAAACCAGTCTGTGTCTCATAGGAGGGCTGTGGGCTGTTCAGAAACCAGTCTGTCTCATAGGAGGGCTGTTCAGAAACCAGTCTGTCTCATAGGAGGGCTGTTCAGAAACCAGTCTGTGTTTCATAGGAGGGCTGTTCAGAAACCAGTCTGTGTCTCATAGGAGGGCTGTGGGCAGTTCAGAAACCAGTCTGTGTCTCATAGGAGGGCTGTTCAGAAACCAGTCAGTGTCTCATAGGAGGGCTGTTCAGAAACCAGTCTGTCTCATAGGAGGGCTGTTCAGAAACCAGTCTGTGTTTCATAGGAGGGCTGTTCAGAAACCAGTCTGTGTCTCATAGGAGGGCTGTGGGCTGTTCAGAAACCAGTCAGTGTCTCATAGGAGGGCTGTTCAGAAACCAGTCTGTCTCATAGGAGGGCTGTGGGCAGTTCAGAAACCAGTCTGTGTCTCATAGGAGGGCTGTGGACAGTTCAGAAACCAGTCTGTGTCTCATAGGAGGGATGTGGGCAGTTCAGAAACCAGTCTGTGTCTCATAGGAGGGCTGTGGGCAGTTCAGAAACCAGTCTGTGTCTCATAGGAGGGCTGTGGACAGTTCAGAAACCAGTCTGTGTCTCATAGGAGGGATGTGGGCAGTTCAGAAACCAGTCTGTGTCTCATAGGAGGGCTGAGGGCAGTTCAGAAACCAGTCTGTGTCTCATAGGAGGGTTGTGGGCTGTTCAGAAACCCGTCTGTGTTTCATAGGAGGGCTGTGGGCTGTTCAGAAACCAGTCTGTGTCTCATAGGAGGGCTGTTCAGAAACCAGTCTGTGTCTCATAGGAGGGCTGTGGGCAGTTCAGAAACCAGTCTGTGTCTCATAGGAGGGCTGTGGGCTGTTCAGAAACCAGTCTGTCTCATAGGAGGGCTGTGGGCTGTTCAGAAACCAGTCTGTCTCATAGGAGGGCTGTTCAGAAACCAGTCTGTGTCTCATAGGAGAGCTGTGGGCAGTTCAGAAACCAGTCTGTGTCTCATAGGAGGGCTGTGGGCTGTTCAGAAACCAGTCAGTGGAGGGCTGTGGGCAGTTCAGAAACCAGTCTGTGTCTCATAGGAGGGCTGTGGGCTGTTCAGAAACCAGTCTGTGTCTCATAGGAGGGCTGTGGGCAGTTCAGAAACCAGTCTGTCTCATAGGAGGGCTGTGGGCTGTTCAGAAACCAGTCTGTCTCATAGGAGGGCTGTGGGCAGTTCAGAAACCAGTCTGTGTCTCATAGGAGGGCTGTGGGCTGTTCAGAAACCAGTCAGTGTCTCATAGGAGGGCTGTGGGCAGTTCAGAAACCAGTCGGTGTCTCATAGGAGGGCTGTGGGCAGTTCAGAAACCAGCCTGTGTCTCATAGGAGGGCTGTGGGCAGTTCAGAAAGGCTGTGGGCAGTTCAGAAACCCATCCACCAGTGACATCATCGTTAGGCAGAATCTTTTTAAAAACAAGATTTGTTTTAAAATATATTTAGATTTGTATTATCGTGAGAACGATGGCTTCCATTTTCGGATTGCAACTTTTCAGAGAGCTCTAGGACTCAGAGCAGCAGTCGTACCCAGACAGACAGCAGAGAGCTCTAGGACTCAGAGCAGCAGTCGTACCCAGACAGACAGCAGAGAGCTCTAGGACTCAGAGCAGCAGTCGTACCCAGACAGACAGCAGAGAGCTCTAGGACTCAGCGCAGCAGTCGTACCCAGACAGCAGCAGAGAGCTCTAGGACTCAGAGCAGCAGTCGTACCCAGACAGACGGCAGAGAGCTCTAGGACTCAGAGCAGCAGTCGTACCCAGACAGCAGAGAGCTCTACGACTCAGAGCAGCAGTCGTACCCAGACAGACGGCAGAGAGCTGTAGGACTCAGAGCAGCAGTCATACCCAGACAGACAGCAGAGAGCTCTAGGACTCAGAGCAGCAGTCATACCCAGACAGACAGCAGAGAGCTCTAGGACTCAGAGCAGCAGTCGTACCCAGACAGACAGCAGAGAGCTCTAGGACTCAGAGCAGCAGTCGTACCCAGACAGACAGCAGAGAGCTCTAGGACTCAGAGCAGCAGTCGTACCCAGACAGACAGCAGAGAGCTCTAGGACTCAGAGCAGCAGTCGTACCCAGACAGCAGAGAGCTCTAGGACTCAGAGCAGCAGTCGTACCCAGACAGCAGAGAGCTCTAGGACTCAGAGCAGCAGTCGTACCCAGACAGACAGCAGAGAGCTCTAGGACTCAGAGCAGCAGTCGTACCCAGACAGCAGAGAGCTCTAGGACTCAGAGCAGCAGTCGTACCCAGACAGCAGCAGAGAGCTGTAGGACTCAGAGCAGCAGTCGTACCCAGACAGCAGAGAGCTCTAGGACTCAGAGCAGCAGTCGTACCCAGACAGACAGCAGAGAGCTCTAGGACTCAGAGCAGCAGTCGTACCCAGACAGCAGCAGAGAGCTCTAGGACTCAGAGCAGCAGTCGTACCCAGACAGCAGAGAGCTCTAGGACTCAGAGCAGCAGTCGTACCCAGACAGACAGCAGAGAGCTCTAGGACTCAGAGCAGCAGTCGTACCCAGACAGACAGCAGAGAGCTCTAGGACTCAGAGCAGCAGTCGTACCCAGACAGACAGCAGAGAGCTCTAGGACTCAGAGCAGCAGTCGTACCCAGACAGCAGAGAGCTCTAGGACTCAGAGCAGCAGTCGTACCCAGACAGACAGCAGAGAGCTCTAGGACTCAGAGCAGCAGTCGTACCCAGACAGACAGCAGAGAGCTCTAGGACTCAGAGCAGCAGCCGTACCCAGACAGACAGCAGAGAGCTCTAGGACTCAGAGCAGCAGCCGTACCCAGACAGACAGCAGAGAGCTCTAGGACTCAGAGCAGCAGTCGTACCCAGACAGACAGCAGAGAGCTCTAGGACTCAGAGCAGCAGCCGTACCCAGACAGACAGCAGAGAGCTCTAGGACTCAGAGCAGCAGTCGTACCCAGACAGACAGCAGAGAGCTCTAGGACTCAGAGCAGCAGCCGTACCCAGACAGACAGCAGAGAGCTCTAGGACTCAGAGCAGCAGTCGTACCCAGACAGACAGCAGAGAGCTCTAGGACTCAGAGCAGCAGCCGTACCCAGACAGACAGCAGAGAGCTGTAGGACTCAGAGCAGCAGTCGTACCCAGACAGACAGCAGAGAGCTCTAGGACTCAGAGCAGCAGTCGTACCCATACAGCAGAGAGCTCTAGGACTCAGAGCAGCAGCCGTACCCAGACAGACAGCAGAGAGCTCTAGGACTCAGAGCAGCAGCCGTACCCAGACAGACAGCAGAGAGCTCTAGGACTCAGAGCAGCAGTCGTACCCAGACAGACAGCAGAGAGCTCTAGGACTCAGAGCAGCAGTCGTACCCAGACAGCAGAGAGCTCTAGGACTCAGAGCAGCAGTCGTACCCAGACAGACAGCAGAGAGCTCTAGGACTCAGAGCAGCAGTCGTACCCAGACAGACAGCAGAGAGCTCTAGGACTCAGAGCAGCAGTCGTACCCAGACAGCAGAGAGCTCTAGGACTCAGAGCAGCAGTCGTACCCAGACAGACAGCAGAGAGCTCTAGGACTCAGAGCAGCAGTCGTACCCAGACAGACAGCAGAGAGCTCTAGGACTCAGAGCAGCAGCCGTACCCAGACAGACAGCAGAGAGCTCTAGGACTCAGGCCATACATGGCCTAGCTGTGTGCAATGTGCACGTTGGCAGCTCGACATAGTGCCTTTCTAGTTTCTTTCCAGAATAGAGCGTATGCGCATGCTTAAAGTGAATGGCACATCGAGTGGCAAATCAGCATGCAAAGTGAGTTTAACACTGTTTAATGTTGTGTAATGCAATCAGACAGGACTTTTCTGTGTGGATGTCTGGGCTGTCGAGGCCAGAAAGTAGTTTTTTGCCACTCAGTGGGCGTTCCTGCATAACTTCCGGGTTTGATGATGATGTCACGCGCATACCCTCTATTGTTCTGACAGTGTTTGAGCTTATTGTTTTTTTTCCATAAATTATTTTCCCTATAATGACACGTCCAAAATAGGGACGTTTCAATGTTTGTGTTTACTACACAAAACACTCAAAACTAGTCGTAGCAAAACGATGTTTGTGCTTTACACAAATCCTCAAAGCTGGACATTGGCGGGGCCCGGGCGGATCCCAACGGCCTTTGCCGCGTGCCTTCCCCCCCCCCCCCCCCATCTCTCTCCCCATTTCCTGTCGGGCTACTTTCATCCTATATCAATAAAGGCAGAAAATATATTAAAGAATAAAATAAAGAAGCTGGACATAGCAGGGGGGATAGCGCCCCTCAGAAACGACACAGTCATTCAGAAGTCATCAGATCTACTTTAGGGTTCAACACGGTCGGGATGAATCCAGCAAACATTACGAAATCTACTGCAGCACAATAAAGCCCTGACCACACGCAACCTGACCACACCCTGACCACACGCAACCTACCTGACCACACGCAACCTACCTGACCACACGCAACCTACCTGACCACACGCAACCTACCTGACCACACGCAACCCGCAAAGCCTTAATAAAGCATTGCAGCCCAGTTAAGGCATTCAGGACGGGGGAACCCCTTTTGGCGTTTTAAGCATTACCGGTATGTTATACTTTAGCTGTTGGAAAAATAGCAGATCTACAAGCTCGTAGATCTGCTATTTTTTAAATATCGTGAAAATGTCGCACAAATCTTTGAATATTCTTTCAGAGCGAACGTTTTTTTTTAACGTAAATCTTTGTTTCTGGGGGGGGGTGGTCCCTTGGTCCCTTGGTCCCTTGAACAACATATTTTCAGATGGTGGTCGGCGGCCAATTGCATATAATAATTTCTGGGGGTCCTTGACATGAAATAGTGTGAGAACCACTGACACAGAAACCTTGGATTCTAAGAAAACCGTCGTGATTTAGAAGACATTGGGCAGTATTATGCGTGTCTTAAGTACCAGGTCTTATTACTTAACTTAAGACCTGGAGGCGTGGTCAATGCTGTTTGGCCACTCAGAATAGCCAAATGGCATTGATCACGCCTCCAGGTCTTAAGTTAAGTAATAAGACCTGGTACTTAAGACACGCATAATACTGCCCATTTAGTAGAATCTGCTCTCTGGCCTGAATGGGTTAATTGCTTTCTTCATCTGCTCTCTTGTTCTCCTCTCCTCCTGTCTTCTCCCTCCTCTCCAGCAGGGGGGTGCGATGGCGAGGCCAAGCCACAGCGACCACGTGCTGCAGCAGCTCAACAACCAGCGCGAGTGGGGCTTCCTGTGCGACTGCTGCATCTCCATCGGCGACATCTACTTCCGCGCGCACAAGGCCGTGCTGGCCGCCTGCAGCTCCTACTTCCGCATGCTGTTCATCCGCGACCAGCAGGGGGCGTCACGGCTGGACCTGAGCAACATGCAGACGAGTGCCGAGTGCTTCGACCTCATCCTGCAGCTCATGTACCTGGGCCGCATCGTGGTAGGTCATAGGGTCATCCTACAGCTCATGTACCTGGGCCGCATCGTGGTAGGTCATAGGGTCATCCTACAGCTCATTTACCTGGGCCGCATCGTGGTAGGTCATAGGGTCATCCTGCAGCTCATGTACCTGGGCCGCATCGTGGTAGGTCATAGGGTCATCCTACAGCTCATGTACCTGGGCCGCATCGTGGTAGGTCATAGGGTCATCCTACAGCTCATGTACCTGGGCCGCATCGTGGTAGGTCATAGGGTCATCCTACAGCTCATGTACCTGGGCCGCATCGTGGTAGGTCATAGGGTCATCCTACAGCTCATGTACCTGGGCCGCATCGTGGTAGGTCATAGGGTCATCCTACAGCTCATGTACCTGGGCCGCATCGTGGTAGGTCATAGGGTCATCCTACAGCTCATGTACCTGGGCCGCATCGTGGTAGGTCATAGGGTCATCCTACAGCTCATGTACCTGGGCCGCATCGTGGTAGGTCATAGGGTCATCCTACAGCTCATGTACCTGGGCCGCATCGTTGTTGGTGCTGTTTTTGTCAGCATGATTTTAGTTTTAGTCATAGTCTCTTGAATAGTTTTCATTTAGTTTTAGTCACATTTTAGTCACCTGGAATGTCTTAGTGTTAGTCTAGTTTTAGTCAATTTACAATTTACAATTTAGGCATTTAGCAGACGCTCTTAATCCAGAGCGATTTACATTAAGCAAGAACAAAAAAAGCATAGGAATACATCACATATATAAAATGCATTTATCATGAAACATGCGTAAGCTAAGAACGTAACTAGAATCTATATAATGACACTATACATATAAACTATACATATATACTATACTACACATATAAACTATATACTATACTATGCTATACATATGTACTATGAAGTGCTATGACTACATACAATGCAATTATTGTGCTGTCTACATAACATGCTATAAGTCTGTTTCAAATGCTATCTAAGTCTACAAAGTGCTATCTAAGGGGGTGGGGTAAGTGCTACGGGCCATGATGGAGTCTGAAAAGGTGGGTCTTCAGACTACGGCTGAAAACGCGTTGTGAGCTTGTGGGTCGGCTATTTTCAGCATGCAACTAATTATAAAATGACTTATACTGGATCTCTTGTCCACCAGTCCCTACCATTTTAGTCTAGTTTTTATTTGTTGACGAAATGTGTCAATGTATTTAGTCTTAGTTTTAGTCATTCATAGCTTCGTTTTTGTTTAGTTTCCATTTAGCTTTCGTCAGTGGAAAAAAAGGTAGTCGACGAACATTTTTCGTCTTAGTTTTAGTCGACGAAAGCAACACTGGTATGGGCATAGGGGTCGTTTCACCTCATGTACCAACACGACCTTGTGACCACCCCTCTCTAGGTGGGCAGCTATGAGGCCTACGTCTCTAATAACGACCATGTGACCACCCCTCTCTAGGTGGGCAGCTGTGAGGCCTACGTCTCTAATAACGACCATGTGACCACCCCTCTCTAGGTGGGCAGCTATGAGGCCTACGTCTCTAATAACGACCATGTGACCACCCCTCTCTAGGTGGGCAGCTATGAGGCCTACGTCTCTAATAACGACCATGTGACCACCCCTCTCTAGGTGGGCAGCTGTGAGGCCTACGTCTCTAATAACGACCATGTGACCACCCCTCTCTAGGTGGGCAGCTATGAGGCCTACGTCTCTAATAACGACCATGTGACCACCCCTCTCTAGGTGGGCAGCTATGAGGCCTACGTCTCTAATAACGACCATGTGACCACCCCTCTCTAGGTGGGCAGCTATGAGGCCTACGTCTCTAATAACGACCATGTGACCGCCCCTCTCTAGGTGGGCAGCTATGAGGCCTACGTCTCTAATAACGACCATGTGACCACCCCTCTCTAGGTGGGCAGCTATGAGGCCTACGTCTCTAATAACGACCATGTGACCACCCCTCTCTAGGTGGGCAGCTATGAGGCCTACGTCTCTAATAACGACCATGTGACCACCCCTCTCTAGGTGGGCAGCTATGAGGCCTACGTCTCTAATAACGACCATGTGACCGCCCCTCTCTAGGTGGGCAGCTATGAGGCCTACGTCTCTAATAACGACCATGTGACCGCCCCTCTCTAGGTGTGCAGCTATGAGGCCTACGTCTCTAATAACGACCATGTGACCACCCCTCTCTAGGTGGGCAGCTATGAGGCCTACGTCTCTAATAACGACCATGTGACCGCCCCTCTCTAGGTGGGCAGCTATGAGGCCTACGTCTCTAATAACGACCATGTGACCGCCCCTCTCTAGGTGGGCAGCTATGAGGCCTACGTCTCTAATAACGACCATGTGACCACCCCTCTATAGGTGGGCAGCTATGAGGCCTACGTCTCTAATAACGACCATGTGACCGCCCCTCTCTAGGTGGGCAGCTATGAGGCCTACGTCTCTAATAACGACCATGTGACTGCCCCTCTCTAGGTGGGCAGCTATGAGGCCTACGTCTCTAATAACGACCATGTGACCACCCCTCTCTAGGTGGGCAGCTATGAGGCCTACGTCTCTAATAACGACCATGTGACCACCCCTCTCTAGGTGGGCAGCTATGAGGCCTACGTCTCTAATAACGACCATGTGACCGCCCCTCTCTAGGTGGGCAGCTATGAGGCCTACGTCTCTAATAACGACCATGTGACCGCCCCTCTCTAGGTGGGCAGCTATGAGGCCTACGTCTCTAATAACGACCATGTGACCACCCCTCTATAGGTGGGCAGCTATGAGGCCTACGTCTCTAATAACGACCATGTGACCGCCCCTCTCTAGGTGGGCAGCTATGAGGCCTACGTCTCTAATAACGACCATGTGACCACCCCTCTCTAGGTGGGCAGCTATGAGGCCTACGTCTCTAATAACGACCATGTGACCGCCCCTCTCTAGGTGGGCAGCTATGAGGCCTACGTCTCTAATAACGACCATGTGACCACCCCTCTCTAGGTGGGCAGCTATGAGGCCTACGTCTCTAATAACGACCATGTGACCGCCCCTCTCTAGGTGGGCAGCTATGAGGCCTACGTCTCTAATAACGACCATGTGACTGCCCCTCTCTAGGTGGGCAGCTATGAGGCCTACGTCTCTAATAACGACCATGTGACCGCCCCTCTCTAGGTGGGCAGCTATGAGGCCTACGTCTCTAATAACGACCATGTGACCACCCCTCTCTAGGTGGGCAGCTATGAGGCCTACGTCTCTAATAACGACCATGTGACTGCCCCTCTCTAGGTGGGCAGCTATGAGGCCTACGTCTCTAATAACGACCATGTGACCGCCCCTCTCTAGGTGACCACCCCTCTCTAGGTGGGCAGCTATGAGGCCTACGTCTCTAATAACGACCATGTGACCGCCCCTCTCTAGGTGGGCAGCTATGAGGCCTACGTCTCTAATAACGACCATGTGACCGCCCCTCTCTAGGTGGGCAGCTATGAGGCCTACGTCTCTAATAACGACCATGTGACCGCCCCTCTCTAGGTGGGCAGCTATGAGGCCTACGTCTCTAATAACGACCATGTGACCGCCCCTCTCTAGGTGGGCAGCTATGAGGCCTACGTCTCTAATAACGACCATGTGACCACCCCTCTCTAGGTGGGCAGCTATGAGGCCTACGTCTCTAATAACGACCTTGTGACCACCCCTCTCTAGGTGGGCAGCTATGAGGCCTACGTCTCTAATAACGACCATGTGACCGCCCCTCTCTAGGTGGGCAGCTATGAGGCCTACGTCTCTAATAACGACCATGTGACCACCCCTCTATAGGTGGGCAGCTATGAGGCCTACGTCTCTAATAACGACCATGTGACCACCCCTCTCTAGGTGGGCAGCTATGAGGCCTACGTCTCTAATAACGACCATGTGACCGCCCCTCTCTAGGTGGGCAGCTATGAGGCCTACGTCTCTAATAACGACCATGTGACCACCCCTCTCTAGGTGGGCAGCTATGAGGCCTACGTCTCTAATAACGACCATGTGACCACCCCTCTCTAGGTGGGCAGCTATGAGGCCTACGTCTCTAATAACGACCATGTGACCACCCCTCTCTAGGTGGGCAGCTGTGAGGCCTACGTCTCTAATAACGACCATGTGACCACCCCTCTCTAGGTGGGCAGCTATGAGGCCTACGTCTCTAATAACGACCATGTGACCACCCCTCTCTAGGTGGGCAGCTATGAGGCCTACGTCTCTAATAACGACCATGTGACCACCCCTCTCTAGGTGGGCAGCTATGAGGCCTACGTCTCTAATAACGACCATGTGACCGCCCCTCTCTAGGTGGGCAGCTATGAGGCCTACGTCTCTAATAACGACCATGTGACCACCCCTCTCTAGGTGGGCAGCTATGAGGCCTACGTCTCTAATAACGACCATGTGACCACCCCTCTCTAGGTGGGCAGCTATGAGGCCTACGTCTCTAATAACGACCATGTGACCGCCCCTCTCTAGGTGGGCAGCTATGAGGCCTACGTCTCTAATAACGACCATGTGACCGCCCCTCTCTAGGTGGGCAGCTATGAGGCCTACGTCTCTAATAACGACCATGTGACCACCCCTCTCTAGGTGGGCAGCTATGAGGCCTACGTCTCTAATAACGACCATGTGACCGCCCCTCTCTAGGTGGGCAGCTATGAGGCCTACGTCTCTAATAACGACCATGTGACCACCCCTCTCTAGGTGGGCAGCTGTGAGGCCTACGTCTCTAATAACGACCATGTGACCGCCCCTCTCTAGGTGGGCAGCTATGAGGCCTACGTCTCTAATAACGACCATGTGACCGCCCCTCTCTAGGTGGGCAGCTATGAGGCCTACGTCTCTAATAACGACCATGTGACCGCCCCTCTCTAGGTGGGCAGCTATGAGGCCTACGTCTCTAATAACGACCATGTGACCGCCCCTCTCTAGGTGTGCAGCTATGAGGCCTACGTCTCTAATAACGACCATGTGACCACCCCTCTCTAGGTGGGCAGCTATGAGGCCTACGTCTCTAATAACGACCATGTGACCACCCCTCTCTAGGTGGGCAGCTATGAGGCCTACGTCTCTAATAACGACCATGTGACCGCCCCTCTCTAGGTGGGCAGCTATGAGGCCTACGTCTCTAATAACGACCATGTGACCACCCCTCTCTAGGTGTGCAGCTATGAGGCCTACGTCTCTAATAACGACCATGTGACCGCCCCTCTATAGGTGGGCAGCTATGAGGCCTACGTCTCTAATAACGACCATGTGACCACCCCTCTCTAGGTGGGCAGCTATGAGGCCTACGTCTCTAATAACGACCATGTGACTGCCCCTCTCTAGGTGGGCAGCTATGAGGCCTACGTCTCTAATAACGACCATGTGACCACCCCTCTCTAGGTGGGCAGCTATGAGGCCTACGTCTCTAATAACGACCATGTGACCACCCCTCTCTAGGTGGGCAGCTATGAGGCCTACGTCTCTAATAACGACCATGTGACCACCCCTCTCTAGGTGGGCAGCTATGAGGCCTACGTCTCTAATAACGACCATGTGACCACCCCTCTCTAGGTGGGCAGCTATGAGGCCTACGTCTCTAATAACGACCATGTGACCACCCCTCTCTAGGTGGGCAGCTGTGAGGCCTACGTCTCTAATAACGACCATGTGACCACCCCTCTCTAGGTGGGCAGCTATGAGGCCTACGTCTCTAATAACGACCATGTGACCGCCCCTCTCTAGGTGGGCAGCTATGAGGCCTACGTCTCTAATAACGACCATGTGACCGCCCCTCTCTAGGTGGGCAGCTATGAGGCCTACGTCTCTAATAACGACCATGTGACCACCCCTCTCTAGGTGGGCAGCTATGAGGCCTACGTCTCTAATAACGACCATGTGACCACCCCTCTATAGGTGGGCAGCTATGAGGCCTACGTCTCTAATAACGACCATGTGACCACCCCTCTCTAGGTGGGCAGCTATGAGGCCTACGTCTCTAATAACGACCATGTGACCACCCCTCTCTAGGTGGGCAGCTATGAGGCCTACGTCTCTAATAACGACCATGTGACCACCCCTCTATAGGTGGGCAGCTATGAGGCCTACGTCTCTAATAACGACCATGTGACCGCCCCTCTCTAGGTGGGCAGCTATGAGGCCTACGTCTCTAATAACGACCATGTGACCACCCCTCTCTAGGTGGGCAGCTATGAGGCCTACGTCTCTAATAACGACCATGTGACCGCCCCTCTCTAGGTGGGCAGCTATGAGGCCTACGTCTCTAATAACGACCATGTGACCGCCCCTCTCTAGGTGGGCAGCTATGAGGCCTACGTCTCTAATAACGACCATGTGACCACCCCTCTCTAGGTGGGCAGCTATGAGGCCTACGTCTCTAATAACGACCATGTGACCACCCCTCTCTAGGTGGGCAGCTATGAGGCCTACGTCTCTAATAACGACCATGTGACCGCCCCTCTCTAGGTGGGCAGCTATGAGGCCTACGTCTCTAATAACGACCATGTGACCGCCCCTCTCTAGGTGGGCAGCTATGAGGCCTACATCTCTAATAACGACCTTGTGACCGCCCCTCTCTAGGTGGGCAGCTATGAGGCCTACGTCTCTAATAACGACCATGTGACCGCCCCTCTCTAGGTGGGCAGCTATGAGGCCTACGTCTCTAATAACGACCATGTGACCACCCCTCTCTAGGTGGGCAGCTATGAGGCCTACGTCTCTAATAACGACCATGTGACTGCCCCTCTCTAGGTGGGCAGCTATGAGGCCTACGTCTCTAATAACGACCATGTGACCGCCCCTCTCTAGGTGGGCAGCTATGAGGCCTACGTCTCTAATAACGACCATGTGACCGCCCCTCTCTAGGTGGGCAGCTATGAGGCCTACGTCTCTAATAACGACCATGTGACCGCCCCTCTCTAGGTGGGCAGCTATGAGGCCTACGTCTCTAATAACGACCATGTGACCGCCCCTCTCTAGGTGACCACCCCTCTCTAGGTGGGCAGCTGTGAGGCCTACGTCTCTAATAACGACCATGTGACCGCCCCTCTCTAGGTGGGCAGCTATGAGGCCTACGTCTCTAATAACGACCATGTGACCGCCCCTCTCTAGGTGGGCAGCTATGAGGCCTACGTCTCTAATAACGACCATGTGACCGCCCCTCTCTAGGTGGGCAGCTATGAGGCCTACGTCTCTAATAACGACCATGTGACCACCCCTCTCTAGGTGGGCAGCTATGAGGCCTACGTCTCTAATAACGACCATGTGACCGCCCCTCTCTAGGTGGGCAGCTATGAGGCCTACGTCTCTAATAACGACCATGTGACCACCCCTCTCTAGGTGGGCAGCTATGAGGCCTACGTCTCTAATAACGACCATGTGACCACCCCTCTCTAGGTGGGCAGCTATGAGGCCTACGTCTCTAATAACGACCTTGTGACCACCCCTCTCTAGGTGGGCAGCTATGAGGCCTACGTCTCTAATAACGACCATGTGACCACCCCTCTCTAGGTGACCACCCCTCTCTAGGTGGGCAGCTATGAGGCCTACGTCTCTAATAACGACCATGTGACCGCCCCTCTCTAGGTGGGCAGCTATGAGGCCTACGTCTCTAATAACGACCATGTGACCGCCCCTCTCTAGGTGGGCAGCTATGAGGCCTACGTCTCTAATAACGACCATGTGACCGCCCCTCTCTAGGTGGGCAGCTATGAGTTCGAGGAGCTGAAGGCCTCCATGGCCTACCTCCAGATGTATTACATCCCAGACTCTCTGGAGGACCTAAGGGACCTCCGCAGCTCCAACCTCACGCCGTCCTCCTCCGCCTCCTCGTCCTCCTCCTCCTCCTCCAGGTGTGTATAGTTAACTAAAACTAAACTCGGAGATTAAAATAGGGTGCATTTTGCATCCCAAAACGCAGTTTATAGTTAAGGGACGCAATAAAACAACGACCTCTGCATCCACGGGATGCACTACTGTACCGTTTTTTATTCTAGTTTATTTTGCTAGCTGTAGTTATAATAATAATTTCTTCTGTTTTCTACATGCATATAACCACATTATAAACATATAAAATGAAATGGGAGTTAAATGCTGCAATTTGTAAAAACTATAATCCCAAAGTGTGGTAACGTTGTCCTCCCCCCTCCCCCCCCCCCCCCCCCCCCCAGCTCGTCCTCCACCACGGGTGGGGGAGGGACAACGGCCGCCGGCGGGAAGATGATGTTCGGCGTGCGGATGTTCGAGCAGCCGGCGCCGCGGCCCAGTGGCGGCGGAGGCGCCCCCGAGGCGGAGCGCCCGCACAAAGCTGCCACCGGCGCCACCGGCACCGCCACCACCATCATCCCGGCGCCGCGGCAAGCCGCCATCCCGCTGTCGGCCACCAGGGCGGCGGCGGCACCGGCTGCCGTAGTAGTGGATGACGTTGTGGTGTCCGCCGCCGCCGTCATGCCTTTAACCGTGGCTCCGCCCCTCGCGGACAGCATGGCGGAGCAGCCGTGCGACCTGCGGAAGCGCTCGGGCGGCGGTGGGGGTGGGGGGAGGAGCGCCGGCCTGAAGGAGCGGCCTCGCTTCGGACGCACCTACACCTGCGACGACTGTGGCTTCGTGTTCAGCTGCGAGAAGCTGCTGATAGAACACATCCTGACCTGCACCAACCGCAAGGCCTACCAGCCACCCAGGTAACCGTTTAACCAACCGCAAGGCCTACCAGCCGCCCAGGTAACCGTTTAACCAACCGCAAGGCCTACCAGCCACCCAGGTAACCGTTTAACCAACCGCAAGGCCTACCAGCCACCCAGGTAACCGTTTAACCAACCGCAAGGCCTACCAGCCACCCAGGTAACCGTTTAACCAACCGCAAGGCCTACCAGCCGCCCAGGTAACCGTTTAACCAACCGCAAGGCCTACCAGCCACCCAGGTAACCGTTTAACCAACCGCAAGGCCTACCAGCCACCCAGGTAACCGTTTAACCAACCGCAAGGCCTACCAGCCACCCAGGTAACCGTTTAACCAACCGCAAGGCCTACCAGCCGCCAAGGTAACCGTTTAACCAACCGCAAGGCCTACCAGCCGCCCAGGTAACCGTTTGACCCATTTTGGGCGGGAACCCCTTTTGGTGTTAGCATCATGTTATGCTTTAGCTATTGAAAAAAAACAATTTAATGAGGGTGTAAAATGAAACCAAACGGACCCTTACGTGAACCCCTAATTGCTCCTGATGTGCAGGTTGGTGCCTTGCATGGTTTCCTCTGCCATCGGTGTATAGTATGAATGTGTGTGTTAAGCTGTATATAAAAGCACCATTTTCCATGTATCACAGTGTCTATAATAACCGTTAACATCCCCTGTGACCCGACAGGACCAACGCCGAGGCCGACAACGACTCCAGCAAGGCGGAGAGCTCGGCGTCGGAGGGTCCAGGCGAGGAGGCCGGCGCCCACCGGCTGCTCCTCGTCTGCAAAGCGGAGGACGACTGGCCCACCACGCCGGTCGGGGCGGGGGAGCACAAGATGGACGCCGTGACGACCAACCGCTCTGCGCCGACCGCTGCCGCCGCCACGGACCACAACAACGAGGCCGCCAGGAGCTTCTCCATCAAGACGGAGCCCGCGGACGACGACGACCACGCCCCCATCTCCGACAACGCCACGACGACGGACAGCATCGCTGTGGCGGTGCGGGTTGGCGAGCAGCAGCAACAACAACGGGACTGTAGCGCGCGGCTACGCGGAGAAACCAAACACAAGGACCGCCACCACCACCACCGGAAGGGTTCGGCGACGAGGTTCGAACGCCACGAGCCGCCGGCCCCCACGGAGGACGCCAATGGGTCTGGCGGCGAGGAGGAGGGGGGTAGAGGGGAGGGGGAGGGGGAGGGGGAGGGGGAGGGAGGGGAGGAGGACTCTTCTTCGTCGGGCATCCCGCCGGCCGCCAAGCTCCGCAGGATCAAAGAGGAGAAGGCGGAGGAGGAGGAGGAGGAGGAGGAGGAGCGCTGCACGCCGTGCGAGCTGTGCGGGGCGTTGCTGGCGGACGAGGACAAGTCCACCCACTACATCTCCAGCCACATGGGGCACATCTGCGCCTGCGGACGCTGTGGTCAGGTGAGTCCATCTCCAGCCACATGGGGCACATCTGCGGAGGCTGTGGTCAGGTGAGTCCATCTCCAGCCACATGGGGCACACCTGCGGACGCTGTGGTCAGGTGAGTCCATCTCCAGCCACATGGGGCACACCTGCGGATGCTGTGGTCAGGTGAGTCCATCTCCAGCCACATGGGGCACACCTGCGGACGCTGTGGTCAGGTGAGTCCATCTCCAGCCACATGGGGCACATCTGCGGACGCTGTGGTCAGGTGAGTCCATCTCCAGCCACATGGGGCACACCTGCGGACGCTGTGGTCAGGTGAGTCCATCTCCAGCCACATGGGGCACACCTGCGGATGCTGTGGTCAGGTGCTTGTTTTGGATTAGAATGTTCTTACGCGGCCGGCCCGGCCACTCGTGCTTGCTTACCTCGCTATGATTACGATAAAGTCGATGAATAATCCCTCGCGTTCATATTTTGAACGAGAGGCATGTTGAAGTCAGAAATGAAGAGCTTAGTATGTCCATCTGGTCAAAACCACGGAGAGCTCCCTAGATTAGGAGATACGAGGCATTCTTTCTGAGCCGTAAACAGGGAAGTGAACGACAACGCGCATGGGCGAACAGCAAGGAGTATGGTGCAGAAGGAGAGGCCAACTCTCCCAAAAAAAAGAATAGAAATCTGAATAACGTTTGATATCAATGAAAATGCAGCAATCCGTCGGTTGGATTAGTTATGATGTTTCCACACGTCTAAATGGGTTAAAAAAAAAACTTCAACTTCAAACGTCATTTTATCATCTACTCAGGCTTACGTGAACGCCCCAGGCAGTTTTTAAGTTGCTCGATTCTGTATTTAGTCAGTATTTATTTAGATATTTAATATTCATTTTGGCTGCCTTTTAGCTGCCTTCCTATACAAACCCATTGTAATGTCAAACTCCATTTTATCCCATTTTGACCTGAGATCAGATTCTATAAATGTCTTCTACATCCTGACAGTTTTCTGAAAAAGCTATGTTTCTATGTCAGTCGTTCTTCGATTTTTCAAAAATAGCAGACCTACAAGCTCGTAGGATAAGAGAAGATTTTTTATTACGGTTCTAGCTGTGATTCTCAACCATTTTAATTTCAAGGACCCCCAGTTTGACATGCATTAGTCTACGGACCCCCATGTAATGGCATTTTTATCGCTGGGACCCCAGATTTACAAATTTTACAAATTATATTGTAAAATCAATGTTAATTTAACTACAAATGGAACAACATTTGGTTCCATTTGTACACTCCCATAACATCATTTGTTACAGACCCATAAGGGTCCATTTGGTTCCAAACTATTATTTAGCTGGGGACCCCCTGGAACTCTCAAGGACCCCTGGGAACCACTGCCATACACATAGACTTGTACACTGAATAATTATTCATATAGAGTTAAATTAACACTGATGTTGTTTTTTTTATCTTAATTGACAAAGCACGTGTTAACTGTTAAGCTTTAAGTTCTGTTCAGGGAAAGAACGTGTCATAGGATTTAAATTAAGTGTCAGAACTGTATTTGGTAGTCAAAGTTAAATCCAACACTTTATTATTTTAATTTTATTGGTAGGCTATCTGTCTTGAGAAGCCAGAAGTGATAGATAGATAGGCCTATAGATGGATCGATCGATCAATTGCCTAATGACTAACAAAAAAAAAAAAAACAGGAGCGGGATGGGAGCGGGAGTAATTTCGAGTGGCAGCGGGATGGGATCAGGAGTCATTCTACAGGAGTGGGACAGGATGGGATTATTTTTTTAACTCTGGCCCAGGATTGGGACAGGACAGAATTTTTTCTGTGGGAGTGGGACAGGACAGGAGTGAAAATCCACTCCCGTGTCAGTCTCTAGTGTGTGTGTGTGTGTGTGTGTGTGTGTGTGTGTGTGCGTGTGCGTGCCAGACAAAGGTGCAGGCGATCAGAAATCGGCAGAGAGTGATCGACGTTTGCGCTACGTTTTTTTTTCCCCCCTGGAAATAATAATCTGGGTTTCCGAGGCTAACGATGAAATGACCAAAAAACTGTCATGATTTAGAAAGCATTTGTAGAATCGTCCTCAGGTCTAAATGTGGGTTAAAATACACGGGCAATCAATCGAGCAACTTGTGTTGACATTAACCTGAGTGGACGATGAAATGACCAAAGGTGGTTTTCTAAGTGAAATATATCCCTTGAATATACTAATTACTAATAATAAACTTTAGCTATTGAAAAATAGCAGATCTACAAGCTCGTAGCGCGGCACTAAAGCTTAAATGGGTTAAAGCGTAATATTCTCCCTCTAATCCGCCAGGTGCTCATCAAAGGCCGGCAGCTCCAGGAGCACGCGGAGCGCTGCGGCGCCGAGTCGCAGCACGGCGGCGGCGGAGAGTCGGACTCCCACGGCGAGGACGACAGCTCCTCCCTGCTGGAGGAGGAGCCTATGCAGGGCGAGATGCTGATGATGGAGGACGGCCTGCTGATGGAGGGCTCTGACCTGGCGTGTCCTCACTGCGGCCTGCTGTTCCAGAGCGAGAGCCTGGCGCTGGAGCACGCCCTGTCCTGTCACCACGACCCCGAGCTGTTCCGCCCCGCGCTGCTGGACGAAGCCGGTAAGACCTACGCTGTAGACTGTAGAGGCTATCATTTGTTTGGGCGGAAGTTTGCGGGTTTTTAGCGGAAGTATCGCCCAAGGAAATGACGTTGATGCTTTTGTGATTGGTCGGGAAAATATCGTATCCGGGGGAAATGCATCTGACGGATGTTCCGGACGATACTTCCGCCGATAGCTTCTCTGCCTTACGTTGTGACCAGGCCTTTCTCTTCACAGATGAGTAAGCCTGGGGCCGAGGCTAGGTAAGGGTCGGAGACACTCCGCTGTGCGTCGTGTCTCACCAACGCCTCTTAGCCATTATACAATACATGGTAACCTGAGACCTCCTGTTGTAGCGTATTGCTTTAACCTGAGACCTCCTGTTGTAGCGTATTGCTTTAACCTGAGACCTCCTGTTGTAGCGTATTGCTTTAACCTGAGACCTCCTGTTGTAGCGTATTGCTTTAACCTGAGACCTCCTGTTGTAGCGTATTGCTTTAACCTGAGACCTCCTGTTGAGGCTTATTGCTTTAACCTGAGACCTCCTGTTGTAGCGTATTGCTTTAACCTGAGACCTCCTGTTGTAGCGTATTGCTTTAACCTGAGACCTCCTGTTGTAGCGTATTGCTTTAACCTGAGACCTCCTGTTGAGGCTTATTGCTTTAACCTGAGACCTCCTGTTGTAGCGTATTGCTTTAACCTGAGACCTCCTGTTGTAGCGTATTGCTTTAACCTGAGACCTCCTGTTGTAGCGTATTGCTTTAACCTGAGACCTCCTGTTGAGGCTTATTGCTTTAACCTGAGACCTCCTGTTGTAGCGTATTGCTTTAACCTGAGACCTCCTGTTGTAGCGTATTGCTTTAACCTGAGACCTCCTGTTGTAGCTTATTGCTTTAACCTGAGACCTCCTGTTGTAGCTTATTGCTTTAACCTGAGACCTCCTGTTGTAGCGTATTGCTTTAACCTGAGACCTCCTGTTGTAGCGTATTGCTTTAACCTGAGACCTCCTGTTGTAGCTTATTGCTTTAACCTGAGACCTCCTGTTGTAGCGTATTGCTTTAACCTGAGACCTCCTGTTGAGGCTTATTGCTTTAACCTGAGACCTCCTGTTGTAGCGTATTGCTTTAACCTGAGACCTCCTGTTGTAGCGTATTGCTTTAACCTGAGACCTCCTGTTGAGGCTTATTGCTTTAACCTGAGACCTCCTGTTGTAGCGTATTGCTTTAACCTGTATTTGCTCAAATCTTTGCTTCTGGGGGAGGTCCCTGGAACAACATATTTTCAGATGGAGGGTTGGAGGCATATTGCATATCATTTTTGGGGTTCTTGATATGAAATATTGAGCACCACTGATACAGAAACATAAGGTTTTTCAGAAAACTGTCGGGATTTTGAAGACATTTTTAAAAGTTTCGACGTCGGGCCTAAATGGGTTAATATCTATTCTTTTCCTCACCCTATAGGCGCCATCGGCGGCGAGCCCGACCACCGGCGCAAGCACTTCTGCAGCATCTGCGGGAAGGGCTTCTACCAGCGCTGCCACCTGAGGGAGCACTACACCGTTCACACCAAGGAGAAGCAGTTCAGCTGCCAGACCTGCGGGAAGCAGTTCCTGCGCGAGCGCCAGCTGCGGCTGCACACCGACATGCACAAGGGCATGGCGCGCTACGTCTGCCCCGTCTGCGACCAGGTGAGGAGACCATGCACAAGGGCATGGCGCGCTACGTCTGCCCCGTCTGCGACCAGGTGAGGAGACCAGTGCATGCACAAGGGCATGGCGCGCTACGTCTGCCCCGTCTGCGACCAGGTGAGGAGACCATGCACAAGGGCATGGCGCGCTACGTCTGCCCCGTCTGCGACCAGGTGAGGAGACCATGCACAAGGGCATGGCGCGCTACGTCTGCCCCGTCTGCGACCAGGTGAGGAGACCACCGACATGCACAAGGGCATGGCGCGCTACGTCTGCCCCGTCTGCGACCAGGTGAGGAGACCATGCACAAGGGCATGGCGCGCTACGTCTGCCCCGTCTGCGACCAGGTGAGGAGACCATGCACAAGGGCATGGCACGCTACGTCTGCGACCAGGTGAGGAGACCATGCACAAGGGCATGGCGCGCTACGTCTGCCCCGTCTGCGACCAGGTGAGGAGACCATGCACAAGGGCATGGCACGCTACGTCTGCCCCGTCTGCGACCAGGTGAGGAGACCATGCACAAGGGCATGGCGCGCTACGTCTGCCCCGTCTGCGACCAGGTGAGGAGACCATGCACAAGGGCATGGCGCGCTACGTCTGCCCCGTCTGCGACCAGGTGAGGAGACCAGTGCATGCACAAGGGCATGGCGCGCTACGTCTGCCCCGTCTGCGACCAGGTGAGGAGACCAGTGTCTGGAAATTAGGGATGTCCCGATACACTTTCTTTGTTTCCGATCCCGATACCTCAATTTCTGTGTTAGCCGATACCGAATACCGATACCAGTGTCGTGATTTCATGTTGTGTTTATAGCTATCTAGCTATAATATATCGTGTTGTGTTTATAGCAGACTCCTCACTCAAATGTGCACTTGCAGTTTGGGCAACTCCAAAGCAAATTCCACATGTCCCAACATTTTATTTACCTGCCATAGTGTCAACCCCTTAGCCCTGTGTCGGATCTGTGCGGTTAGACTGGCATTTTCACCGATACCGATATGACCCGATATGACAAATAAGGGCCGATCTGATACTTTTCCCGATACCGATACTGATACATCTCTACTGAAAATATGTAGTTCCAGGGACCCCCCCCCCCAAGAAGCAAAGATTTGAGTTTGAGAATACATGTTCAAAGATTCGCGCCACATTTTCAGATCTACAAGCTCATTCGCCGATGCAATTCATTGGAGCGACCGGTATTGAACTTTCATCCATTCCTTTCATTACGTTCTTTGGTACCAACGCGGAAGCTTTCCCTCACAAGAACTTTGTCACACACGTTACCGCAGTGAAATTTGTTCTCCGCCTTTGACCAATCTGTTGGAGCGGTGAGCAGCTGGGGGAATTATTTGATTAGTTGATTTGACCCCCCCAATCCAACACTTGACGCTGGGTGCCAAGCAGGGAGGCATTAGGTCCCATTTTTACAGTCTTTGGTATGACCCGGCCCGGGGAATCGAACCACCGACCTCCCAGTCCCTGGGCGGACACTCTAACCACAAGGCTACTGTCTGGTAGCCTGGCTAATAAGCCAGACTAATATCACACAACACTGTCGCGGTATATTAGTCTGGGCTGGCTCCACTTGGATTTAATTTCCCGGGGGGCGGGTTCAAACATTTTCTCTTTGACGCAATTGGTCAGAGATACTGTCAGTCAAAGGTCTCAAGCATTGAACGTCACTGTACCAAAGCCCGCCCATATTGCATACCGTGTCCCGATTGGTCCGACCTGTTCTCGGTTGTAGGAAAGAGGCGTGCTACTGAGCCTCGCCAGACCGTAATCCGCTGGTAGGCAATTCTTTTTTGCCAACGGCTGATTCGGTCTGGTTTATTAACCAGGCTAACTGTCTGGCACCTGGCAGTTACATGACTCGGGAGTCATTCTTGTTTTTTGGGTGAACTACACTAATCGTGACATGATTGTTTTTGTGTCCTTCCATATGGTCCCCGTGTACGCAGGGCACCTTCCTGAAGCACGACCACCTGCGCCACATGATCTCCCACCTGGCGGCGGGCGAGACCATCTGCCAGGTGTGCTTCCAGATCTTCCCCAGCGGCGAGCAGCTGGAGAAGCACATGGACGTGCACCTGTACATCTGCGGCGTCTGCGGCGAGAAGTTCCGGCTGCGCAAGGACATGCGCAGCCACTACAACTCCAGTCACACCAAGAGACTATAGCCCCCCCTCCCACCCCCCTCCCACCCACCTCCCTCCCACAAGCTCGTAGCGTGCCATAATTGCTAACACCAAAAGGGGTTCCCGCCCAAAATGGGTTAAAGGAGTTACTCAAGCCACCCCCACACATCCCCCCCCCCCCCCCCCCCCCCCAAAAAAAAATGACTTGCAATCGCTCTGGCAATCACTAGCCTCGGTAGTAGGTACCCGGGTTTTTTTGTTTTTTGTTCGCATTTTGTCTCACTAAGAAAAGCCTGGGGAAACCAGGACTGTGGGAGTCGACTTGTATTCCGCTAACCAAATGTGGTTGACGTCAGTGTTCTACGCTGTTCTCAACCGGGTAGGGGTAACCTCGCCTCGGAGAAAATCCCATGGGTCTCTGTTCCAAAAGTTCCGTGTGAACCGGTCTGGAGCGGATGATATCGCTACATCATGTTGTAGTATTGTTAGTCATCAGGCAGGAACAATCAAACGGAACTTCCTTTTCCCTCAAACCGGAAGAATAACAATAAAAGCTCTCGTAGCCTGTAGCTTTTATTGAGAAAAATCAGTTTGAGGGAAAAGGAAGTTCCGGAAGATTGATGACTACAAAGCAATACTACAACATGACGTAGCGATATCATCCGCTCCCGACCGGTTCATAAACCCGAAATGGAATGGTGCCCAGGCTAGGTAGGGGAGTGGAGGAGGGGGGCATGGGAAATGGAATGGTGCCCAGGCTAGGTAGGGGAGTGGAGGAGGGGGGCATGGGCGGGCGCTCGGATCGGTGAACCAATAGAAACCCACCGGGGCAGGCTAAGCTAATCCCTGACCCTGCAAGGCCTTTGGAACACATGGAGAAACACAAGGACTGCCAGATGTATTTGACCCCCCCCTCCCCCCCACCCCCACCCCCACCCCACCCCCATAAAACGGAAACGGTTTTGTGTCCCCTTTTGTGTTAAAAGAAAATCTAAATTATTAAAAAAAAAAAAAAAAATCCAAAAATGTTGGATATTTTTCAAATATATATAAAAAGAAAACAGCAGATGTATAAGCTCTGAGAGCTTGTACGTCTCCATGTATTCATGGCTTCGCAGGGTGATTGATGGATGGAATTAAAGTCACGTTGGGGGGGTGAAGAACAGTACTCCTAAAATAGAAGCCATGAATGTGAGATCAAATGTATGCACTTGGACACCAAAAACAAACAAAACAGAGACCTTATAATTCTGCACTTTTTCCAAGTATATGCATAACCTAAGTGTTTATATGGGCTGCAGTGCCTCGAGCTTTGGGTCATCATTAGGGCTGGACAATGAATCTGGAAAGAAATAGACTAAATCGCGATATGAACTGCTGCCATTTCCACATCGCAGAGGCTCTGCACAAACCCATTTAGGCCTGACGTCCATTCTACAAATGTCTTCTAACCCAGGGGTTCTCAACGTTTTTGGCCGGGGACCCCCGGAAATGCTTTGGCAATGTCTCGGGACCCCTGCCCCGCCCCCTCCCGACCCCCAATATAAATTGACTGCTACAATAACCATAAACCATTTTGGGCGGGAACCCCTTTTGGTGTTTTAAGCATTGTTATAATTTAGCTATTGAAAAATAGCAGATCTACAAGCTCATAGCGCGCCACCGAGTGGCGCGCTACGAGCTTGTAGGTCTGCTCTTTTTGAAAAAAAGTGAAAATAAAATTTAAAAATAAATCTTTTTTTTTTTTTTTTTTTTTTTTTAATAATTTGGGGACCTCCTAAAATAATTTGGCGACCCCCCGAGGGGTCGCGACCCACGGGTTGAGAACCCCTGTTCTAAATCATGACCGTTTTCTGAAAAACCCTCTGTTTCTATGTCAGTGGTTCTCACACATTTTCATGTCAAGGACCCCCAGAATTATATGTATTTGGCCGCCGACCCCCATCTGAAAATATGTTGTTCCAGGGACCCCCCCAGATGCAAAGATATGAGTTAAAAACGTTGGCTCTGAAAGAATATACATTCAAAGATTTGTGGCACATTTTCACGATTTTTCTAAAATATGGTAGCGCGGCACTCGGTGCTACAAGCTACAAGCTTGTAGATCTGCTATTTTTCAATAGCTAAAGTATAACATAATGCTTACAACACCAAATGGGGTTCCCGCCCAGAATGGGTTAAATAATCACATTTGAACTGGGGAACCCCCAAAATAATCACATTTGAACTGGGGAACCCCCAAAATAATCACATTTGAACTGGGGAACCCCCAAAATAATCACATTTGAACTGGGGAACCCCCAAAATAATCACATTTGAACTGGGAACCCCCAAAATAATCACATTTGAACTGGGGAACCCCCAAAATAATCACATTTGAACTGGGGAACCCCCAAAATGATCACATTTGAACTGGGGAACCCCCAAAATAATCACATTTGAACTGGGGAACCCCCAAAATAATCACATTTGAACTGGGGAACCCCCAAAATAATCACATTTGAACTGGGGAACCCCCAAAATAATCACATTTGAACTGGGGAACCCCCAAATTAATCACATTTGAACTGGGGAACCCCCAAAATAATCACATTTGAACTGGGGAACCCCCAAAATAATCACATTTGAACTGGGGAACCCCCAAAATAATCACATTTGAACTGGGGAACCCCCAAAATAATCACATTTGAACTGGGGAACCCCCAAAATAATCACATTTGAACCCGGGGACTATACCCACTGTTCTAGGACATCTTTGGACCATGAATCACCATAATCATATATAAATAATTTGATATATATTAAGTTATATGTTAAATGTTCTCAAAGAGACCTTTTCATTCAGACTGATTGCACTTTTGTACAAAAGATATAGGTCAAAACAGTGGTCTAGGTCGGACAGTGTAAACGTTTCAAATTGAAGGACGCCCAAATCTACAGGTATTTGGCTGCAGACCACCATCTGACAAGATGTTGGGCCAGGGTCCCCCATATACAAGATGTTGGGCCAGGGTCCCCCATATACAAGATTTTGGGCCAGGGTCCCCCATATACAAGATTTTGTGGTGTTAAAAATGTTTCAAATATATTCCAAAAAATATCAGATCTTCAATACGATCTTGACGCTATACTCATTTTGCCTGAGGACTAGAACCCCCCCCCCCCCCCCCCCCCCGGAATGCCCTCAAGGACCCCTGGGGGTTAACACACCCCACTTTGCGAACCACTGGTCGATAGGGATCGCCCAAATTGGGGATCGGCATCAGACCGCTAAATGTAAAAAAATATATAAAAACGAATAAAACACTGTAAAACGAGTCCACTAAAAGCAGCTACACGCCAAACAAACGCCAGTATATGGTCATTTTGTATTAGTTTTTTTCTGGCCCCAAATTGTTCAGCCCTAGTAAACATTCAACAGCCTTGCTGATGATGTCATTTTCAATATTACTAGACACTTTTCTTAAAGGTCAGAGGGCACGCTCACACATCTGCGTCAGAAGTTGTTTTAGCCAACGCATGTCATGTTTCCCATGATGCTGGTTTGTAGTTGACTGGAAGTCAACTACAAAACCGGGGGGAGGCTTCGTGACAGTCCTATTGGCCAGGCGTTTAATCGTCACAGTCCTATTGGCCAGGCGTTTAATCGTCACAGTCCTATTGGCCAGGCGTTTAATCGTCACAGTCCTATTGGCCAGGCGTTTAATCGTGACAGTCCTATTGGCCAGGCGTTTAATCGTGACAGTCCTATTGGCCAGGCGTTTAATCGTGACAGTCCTATTGGCCAGGCGTTTAATCGTCACAGTCCTATTGGCCAGGCGTTTAATCGTCACAGTCCTATTGGCCAGGCGTTTAATCGTGACAGTCCTATTGGCCAGGCGTTTAATCGTGACAGTCCTATTGGCCAGGCGTTTAATCGTGACAGTCCTATTGGCCAGGCGTTTAATCGTGACAGTCCTATTGGCCAGGCGTTTAATCGTGACAGTCCTATTGGCCAGGCGTTTGGCGAGCAGCTTCAGGGTCGTAACGGTGCTCACGGTAGGCGTCAAAGAACTTCTTGAACGACTGGACAAACTCTAAGCTGTCCTTTTTGGTTCTTTATTCATCCTTTTGGCTCTAAATGTCGGTTTCGATGTTATTTTACCTTAACTACGAGCCAAAGGTTTGCCACGGTAGGGGCAACCACGGCGCTCATTTCTTATTGGTTGACAGACAACCCGCTCCAAAAAACCAATTCGCCGGTGTCTTAACTCAAACGGTCGGGTAGCTCCACCCCTTTGGCTTCTCAGAGAATGGAAGAGAAAGGGAGGCTGGCACTTTTGACGTGTGTGTGTGTGTGTCTGTGAGCGAGCCTTTTAATTTAATTTAATTCACGTGTGCACTCTGTGGAATTACCGTAAGCCACCAGCTCTGCTTTCCTGTCATTTCACCCTCTTTTTGTTTCTATAAAGCACACTGTATATTCAGAGTCCACACGGTCCTTTTTAATCATTTCAATGGTGGTTAACTATCGTTTTACTACAAAGAAACGCTAGATGACGTGTCTGTCTGGTGCCTTGTACTGGACCACCGTGCCAAGGGGTTCTGCCAAGGGGTTCTGCCAAGGGCAGTGGCTCTCAACCAAGGTGGTCCCCAGCTGAATGATGTTGGTGACCAAATGGACCCTTCTAGATCTTTAACTCTTGAGAGTGTAAAATGTAACGCAAGCATTTCACGCTCTCGAGAGACCTGTGTTCTTGTCTAGATACCATACATTAATTATTCACTCTTATCTCAACCTGGTGTCACTATTATGTAATTTTCTTTCTTTCTTTTTTTTTAAACATAGAAAATATCTGATCTACAAGCTTTTAGAATGGGCTATTTTAGCCATTGCATAGGGCTTATAACTTAAGTGCTCATTTGTTTCTAGTGAAATGACCCCTCTGGTTTTGTCCGGTCAAATGTATAAAGCTGCACTCTGTAACGACCGTGTTTCTGGACTGTGATAAAAGATGGCGGTGCAAAAATTCTTCCTTTTTATTCATTCAGACAAATTCCAGACTGTACCTTTACCTACTGTAGTAGTCAGATGCCATTACATTAAGTTGTTCACACACACAAAAACACTATAAAAGATTGATGTTTGGAGGTGTGCAAACATGCTGTTCTTTAGATTATTCTAGCATTTTATTTGTATTTCTTGACATTCACACAACAAGACTTGGCAGGTAACTTGCTCCTCCTTTGCCTCATCACAACCCATTAAAATAAATAGTCTTGAAGTCACTATGCTTGATGAACGTTGTGTTGTTTTTGGGCATGACACTTAATTCTTCAGCTCCATATTTTAACTGTTTGTGTCCTTTCGTCAGTTGGCTCAACCGTCTGGGCACCTATAGGCTGCCAGACCGGCCGGACGGCGTGCCGCGGGTTCGACTCCCGAGCCCTGGGCACCTATAGGCTGCCTAAAAATGGGGGTGTTGAACGTGTAGATCTGCTATTTAAATGGGGTTGTGAACGTTTAGATCTGCTATGGGGGTTGTGAACGTGTAGATCTGCTATTTAAATGGGGTTGTGAACGTGTAGATCTGCTATTTAAATGGGGGTTGTGAACGTGTAGATCTGCTATTTAAATGGGGGTTGTGAACGTGTAGATCTGCTATTTAAATGGGGGTTGTGAACGTGTAGATCTGCTATTTTCACTATTTTAATAAAGCGCTTTTAAAATAATTTAAAAGGAACCATTTTGGTTTGTTTTTTTGCACTGTTTACCTACAATGTGCTGTTTTCATGGTTGCTACACTTGCTTACACTTAATGTAAAATAACAAGCGTGAACCCATAATCATATTCACCTATGTAGGTATTGCGCATGCAAATTGAGCTATGACATTTTTGTGTGGTGCAACCACTCCTTTATGGAGCTATGTGTGTGGGTGGCTGGGTGCGTCTGAGCACGAAAACAGCATGGTTGTTTTTCACCACCTGTGCGCAACCTAACACACACACAAACACACACTTAACTGGTGATTTCGGGTGTGCCAGTACAGTACAGTAGAGGGACCCCCTCTGTGGGTCTGGAACTCCCCCCCACCCCCAGACGGAGTTGCACCACTCACTTCACACGGGTGTGATTTTTTGTATATCACAGCCTATAACGAAGGCGTTCACCTAGAGCTCCATATATGGAGACAACGGAGATGTCTAGTGCTGACATCAGGTCAATGTACAAACTCCATATATGGAGACAACAGAGATGTCTATAGTGCTGACATCAGGTCAATGTACAAACTCCATATATGGATATGGACGATTGTCATCGTGAGCGGTGGTATTCGGCCGCCTGGCGGCATCATCGTGACAAGCATATAAGAGTGGTTGTTGTTGCCATTGATGTTAGCGGAACGTTTTATTTGCTAGCGCTCCTCGCGAGAGACTCCATCGCCCTTCGTACGTGACAGGATATCTAACCCAGACATCGTCGTGTCAGAGACTCCATCGCCCTTCGTACGTGACAGGATATCTAACCCAGACATCGTCGTGTCAGAGATTTCGGCATCCTGGTTGCGGCGGGTCCTAACCCAGACAAAAGAACTACGGTAAGTGTTACATTGAACGGTATAGTCATTTTATAATGGAGGATTTACTTTAAAGGGTAAGACCACTTTTTTAGAGGTTTGGGTTGTTTTCTTACCTTATTATGGTCAAACTAGTCCAGTCCAGGAGTTATTTCGCTCCATAGTGCAGTTTTACAGAAAATAACGTTATAAAAATACTAGCCCATTGACTTCCATTGTAACGGGGAAACAGCTCTCAAAGTCACTCTTTTAGTACGTAAACAAACACAAACAAAGTTGTTTCAGACAATATAGAGCAACACCAAAACTCATGTGGTTTTATTTCTTCATAAAAATGGTAACTTCCTGTTGATTTTACTATATGAAGATCTGGATCCGGATCCATGGATCCAGTCCGGGTTTTCTTCTGAATAAAAATGGACGAATCAACAGGAAATTAACATTTTTATGAAAAAATAAAACCACATGAGTTTTGGTGTTGCTCTATATTGTCTGAAACAACTTTGTTTGTGTTTGTTTACGTACTAAAAGAGTGACTTTGAGAGCTGTTTCAGCGTACAATGTAAGTCAATGAGGAGCATATTTTGAATTATCAATTTCTAATCACTGGAGAAATTATTTTTGATTTCTTGTCCACATTTGGAGTTACATCATGGCAAGGTAACTACACAACCCAAACCTCTACAAAAGTGGTCTTACCCTTTAAGGGCAAGTGGGAATGACCTTTGGGTAGAACGTGACCTGTACCTGCCCGTCGGGCAAGTGCCTCTGAGGCCTAAGGCGCGATTCATACTCTTATTTTAGAGTCGAATAAAAGTGGGTTCGGCTCTGTAGAGCCTACAATGTGACGTAATTTGAGGCTTTGGGGGGGGGGGGGGGAAATGGATTTTGCAACCCATTTCTTTCACCCAGTGTCAATTATCTAATGTAAGATAGGGCGCTACACTTCCTCTGCAAACCTGGGGGTGGCAGCAGACTGACCTCATGCTTCTTTCTATGCATGAGGAGTCCAAGCTGCCTCTTTACACATGGATACCGGAAGGTCGCCAGTTCGAATCAACGGTCCGACACGTTAAAATTACCACCGCTGAAGTGCCCTTAAACAAGGCATTGAACCACTACGATGAAATGTGTTCTATGAGCAGGGCCTGGCTGGAAACAATTCTTGAGCTTAGCCCAGATACCCTGGGTAAATATAGTAATCATTTCATTTCATTTAATTTCACAGGGGGGAGTTTCCCCGGCCGGACGTAGCGCGTGGAAGGAACACCTTATTCCGACCAGTTCCTTATAACCCCTCCATCAGGCGCCCCGGCTGGCCAGGGGGAGGTAGTTTAGAGACCAGGATTACTCCATGTTTTTGTGTGACTCTAGGGGACGAGAACATGCAAACTCAACCCATGATTCCTGATAAAAGTGACTATAGAACAACAATCTGAAGTCATGGTTGTTGTTTTTTTAGTGAGGTAGTGGATGCATGTGTGATGGTGACCGTAGGTCGCAGATTACTATGAAAACCTGCGAGAACTTGAGTTCCTAACAGGCCCGAAAATGAAGGCCGGTGTGCGCCCTACCTGGTGTTATACAGAATGAATGTAATTACAATGTCCCTGAGTGCTTGTGTTTTGTAGTGCATCGTTTTTTTTGTTTTGTTTTTTTATGTTTTTTGCACCTTTGTCTTTTTATTTTGTATATATATTTGTACAGAGGGACAGGCAGTAGGCTGACAGGAAATGGGGGAGTGACAAGCAGTGAAGGCCGTCGGGATCGGAGCCTGAGCCCCTAAGCCAGAATCTTTGTGTGATGATTTTTTTTTTGTGAATATTAGAAAAATAAAACCTATTGGCTGACAGTTATTGATTGATTGAAATATGTATTATCAGTAGCCTACCAGTAGCCATAAGTAGCCTACCAGCAGCCAGGTAGGCTATAAGTAGCCTACCAGTAGCCATAAGTAGCCTACCAGCAGCCAGATAGGCTATAAGTAGCCTACCAGTAGCCATAATTGGTAGCCTACATTTCAAACGAAAGCACAACTCAACACAAAAACTGTTACTGTGGACAACAAACACTGGTAAAGAATTACACTTAACAGGGTTCACCATTTTCAATTCATCAGAAAGCTAGTTTATCAACTGTTTGCATATTGTTTTATGGTCTTACATCAGACTGAGATGTTTATTTGACTGATAAATATGCACAGACCATCCCTGACACACTAGTTCCACTTTTATTGAAGGACAACACTGACACCTATCGGGAGGATTCAGCAACGTGTTGGTACTTAAAATAAAATGTCATGGTTAGAACATTGATTGATTGAAGTATTTATTAATAGTTTTCAGAATTACAGTACGTTTCAAGCACAACTCGTGTTTACAAAAACGTTTTGATGAATTTAGGTTCAATCACCTTGTTCAATTCATCAAAACGTTTAGAGACATACAAATATGTAGTGTATGAAAAGTAGTATTTGTTTAGAGAAAAATATATTGAATCCCTTCATGATACAATAAATTACAACGATAAATGATGTCAGTTTTTCACGTATCCTTTATGGGACCACTCACTTTGATATTGTTTTCATTAAAACGTGTTAAATTATAGCTTGATATTTCTGATAGCAACCATTGTAATTATTGCTGTTATAGTTCATGTCTCTCCAGCTCTTCTGTAAACATAAAATACAGAAATGGCCACCAATTGGATCACATTTTATTTTATTGAACAATAGGCCTGTAACTAGTGAATACATGGGTACTTCTGTGCGACTGACCGTACAGAATTGTACCATCCCTGGCCATGAGGTAACTAACTTAGCACTTTATATTTGAAATCTGAGCGTTTATGTAGAGGTAGCCTACGGACCAAAATAACGTAAAGAGTGTAACAGTCAGTAAGTTAATTGTAACTTGTGTTTCATTATGATGAATATATGAATGAATATATGATGGATTGAACAATGTGGACCTTTTTGTAAACAAGTGTAATGCTTTATTGGGTCGTCCACTCACAGTTAACAGTTTTTTTTGTATTGAGTTGTGCTTGAAATGTACTGTAATTCTGAAAACTGTTAATACAATCAATCAATCAATAAAGTTTCACTCTCATGCAATATGCGCGCAGTGCCCTTTAAGTGTCGCGACAGTGCTGCTTTACGGCCGTCTTACGACAGCGCCGTTCTCGCTTACGGCTGTATAGAGTACAACAGTGGACGCGGCTTGGCTGTTTGTTGATGTTTCTCTCCGTGGCTGTGAGAGACGGATCCTCTAAAGAACCGTTCTGTCTGAGGTGAGCACCGAACATGTAGGTTTAAGAACCGTAACATTATCATGGTAACATGTTGTTGGATTCAAGGTCCAAGTTCTACAACCGCACGAACATTTATTATCGTTCAACTTCGGCCAGTTAGTTCTAACTTGTAGATCCACTGGAACGATTATCCTCTTAAAATAAAATGCGACCCAGGGAGGTAATTTCTCTGTTTTCTTGTGAATTTGTGATCACGTTAATTTGTCACCCACTTTTACTGTGTGGTTAAACCCGAGGTTTACCACCACGGTCACTCTGGGAGAAAAGCATGGAGACGAGTCGTACAAGATGATTTTGCAATTCGGAACGTTATCCTGAGAACTCACCGGTTTATACCAACTCGCCTTACTTTGCTTTATTTGTTTATTTGGACGGGACAGAGCATATTAATGAACAGTACATTGATTTGAACATGTAGCGTAAATACACTGGATTTAGCAGAGACGCTATTTTCCATCCGTAGCCCCTTTTAGGACATTGAACACTAAACAAAACTTACATTACAAATGAAATGAAATGATTACTATATTTACCCAGGGTATCTGGGCTAAGCTCAAGAACTTGTTTCCAGCCAGGCCCTGCTCATAGAACACATTTCATCGTAGTGGTTCAATGCCTTGTTCAAGGGCACTTCAGCGGTGGTAATTTTAACGTGTCGGACCGCTGATTCGAACTGGCGACCTTCCGGTATCAAGACCGCTCTGCTATCCGTTCGGCCACCGCTGCCATGAGAGGACGGCATACAGAAACATCATGCATTTCAAAACACAGTAAAAGGAGACAATAAGAAAATATTAAAACTATTGCTAGGGTAGGCCAACTCAATTGTGGACTGACAGTCATACGTGATCACAAGACTGGTTGTTTTTTTTAGCCACTGTTTAAAAGCTGTGAAAGTGTTGGATCTCCCTCAGTTAGCCGCAATTTGCAACTCTAGGTTTAGGGGTTTTTTGAGAGAGAGAGAGACCAAAGTACTGAAACAATGTAATTCAAATCATTAATAGTAAACATATCCTGAAATGGTAGACTTATCATTGGTATTCACATACTCACCTTTTTATCATCATCTAGCTGACCATTTAGTTGCACATAATAATTTGATCACTTTGTAAATGAACTGTAACATCTGAGATTGACATACAGGTTCCCTGCACACTGGACGCCACGACTTGTTTATTATATTATGTTTTTACACAGTATTGTTTATATTTGTATTGTTATTATTCAAGTAATTTGAGTACATGATGACCACGATGGAAACGAGCCTTTCTTGGATTAATCCTTTTAGCAGACCGTCACCCGTGTATTGTACTGGGCTCCCCTGTTTGTCCATGTAAACTGTTAATAATGAAGGTAATTCAATCAATCAGTCTATCTAGCTATCAATCAATCAATCGTTTGAGGTTAAAGGACCACTTCACCACTTTTCAAGCTACCTTCATACAATAAGCCTATCTCACAGAATTTCCCCGCCCCCCTAAATACGCCCCCTTTCGGGGTTAGTGGTGATAGCGTGACGTCACTCCATAGACGCTACATGTTAACAGAGGTTATTTAAGAAGTCTACAACTTTTGTTTTCTCAAGGTAAGGTTTGTTCTATCTGCTCGACCTGATTTACCATCTTGTTTGCTTCATAATAATATTGGTCTGTCACATTTTTACATTAGAAAATGTACTTAGATTCTCCAGAGAAAAAAACGTGTAAATGCCCATGTTAAAGTCACCACTATTTACCGGAAGTGGGCGTGAAAAACGGGCTGTGAGATAGGCCTATTGGTCGTCACTAATGTTCATGATAAAATGCCACAATTGTTTCCTACTCAGTAGTTGTTTCCTACTAAATGTCTTTCTAATGTTCTTTACAGATGCTTTAGCTCTGGTCCATAGCCTTCTACTGCTTCTACCATTCTGCCCTGCAGTATAAGGCTATGGGACTTTCGGTTTTAAATCTCAAATCGAAATCAGACCAGCCTCTCCTCTTTAGTGGAAATCTCACAAACGTTTGACCTACTCACCAATACAAAGACGGGTTGTGTCAATAGAAAGCCTACTTTCCTTAGTGGAAGCACTCTGAGCCCCCCCCCCCCACCACCACCACACGTATAAACCTGACTTTTTGGCCAAAAAGAGATTTTGTTTCCACCGGGAAAAAAAATACTTTTAGTTACTCCAATGCGACCTCTACCGATATTGCCCAGAGAACTGCCTCATAGAGAATATTTTAAAATCCCTTTCTGGACAAAAAGTACCGTTTATGTGTGGTGGGGGGGGGCTCAGAGTGCGTCCACTAAGGAAAGTAGGCTTTCTAATGACACAACCCGCCTTTGTTTTGGTGAGTAGCAAAAACATTATTTTAGTCCCATAGCCTTATACTGCAGGGCAGAATGGTAGAAGCAGTAGAAGGCTATGGACCAGAGCTACAGATGCTTTAGGGGCCATTGTTGACTTAATGCTCATCTCATATCTACATGTAAATTAAGTATCTTTGATTGTTTTATTTCACAGTATGTATAATGGGTACAGTTCAAACGAAAGCACAAATTCAATACAAAGAAATGCTACTCTGTGGATGAAACTGTGATAACGCAGTGAAGGCAGCACTAAGACTTGTTTACAACAGGGTCCACCATTTTCAATTCATCATCTTAATCCTGTGTGTGTGTGTCTGTGTGTCAACAGGTCTGACGATACGATTGAGCTTCAGATCAAACACGACGTCCAGTGAGAGAGGACAGACTGTCTTTCCATCCACAGCTACAGGAGGGGGAACAGAGACTCAGTAAACCTCAGGGGAACATTCTACAGCTACAGGAGGGGGAACAGAGACTCAGTAAACCTCAGGGGAACATTCTACAGGAGGAATCGTTACCAAGTCCGTGTGGACTGATTTACTGCATTGAGTGTTTGTAGCGTCACTAAATGGCCTCCTCGTCGTCTCTTCCAGAAGAGGATTTTTCCTGTCCCGTGTGTCGAGACATCTTCAAAGATCCCGTCCTCCTGTCGTGTAGCCACAGCTTCTGCAACGCTTGCGTGCAGGAATGGTGGCGGGAGAAGGGAATAAAGCAATGTCCCGTTTGTAAGGAAATCCACCCGACGGAGAATCCACCCCGTAACCTGGCTCTGAAGAACGTGTGTGAGTCCTTCGTGCAGGAGAGACAGAGGGCTTCGAAACGCAAGAGAACCCCGTCGGGGTCCGAGGATCTCTGCGGTCTGCACGCCGAGAAACTCAAGTTTCAGGTGTTCTGTCTGGAATGTCAGCAGCCCGTGTGCGTCGTGTGTCGAGATTCCGAAGAACACGCCGACCACAGTTTCAGACCCATCGACGAGGCTGCTCTGGAGCACAAGGAGGAGGTCCAGAAATCCCTGAAGACGTTGCAGGAGAAACTGAAGTTCCTCCTTAAAGTGAAAAGGACGAGTGACCAAACGGCGACGTACTTCACGGCCCAGGCCAGACGCACGGAGACGCAGATCAAGGAGCAGTTCAAGAAGCTTCATCAGTTCCTGCGAGAGGAAGAGGAGGCCAGCGTGGCCGCGCTGAGGGAGGAAGAGCAGCAGAAGTGTCAGGTGATGAATCGGAAGATCGAGTGTCTGAACAGGGACATATTGACCCTCTCGAACAGCATCAGAGACATCGAGGAGGAGCTGAAGGCCGAACACATCACATTCCTCCAGAACTACAAGACCACCATGGACAGAGTCCAGGTCACGCTGCAGGAGCCACGGGCGGTGTCGGGACCGCTGATCGACGTCACCAAACACCTGAGCAACCTGGCCTTCAGAGTCTGGGACAAGATGAGGGACATCGTCTCCTACACGCCCGTGACCCTGGACCCCAACACCGCATACCCGACGTACGCGCTGACCGACGATCTGACCAGCGTGCGATGCGGACACTGGCAAAAGCATCTCCCCGACAACCCCGAACGCTTCGACCACCGCGGCTACATCCTGGGCTCCGAGGGCTTCGACTCGGGGACCCACAGCTGGGACGTGGAGGTCGGGGACAACTCGCGCTGGACGCTGGGCGTGCTGGCGGACTCCTACCACCGCAAGGGAGGACGCGGCGGCCATTACTTCTCCATATGGCTGTACGAGGCCAAGATCACGGCGAGCTCCGAGCCGGGGCTGTTCACCGACCTGTCGCTGAAGCACAGGCCTCAGAGGATCCGGGTCCGGCTCGACTGGGACGGCGGGAAGCTGTCGTTCTCCGACCCCGACACCGGCGCGCACATACACACCTTCACGCACGCCTTCACCGAAACGCTCTTCCCGTTCATCAACACTTTTGATTACACTCTGCCGCTGAAGATATTGCCGCGGAAGATCAGTGTGACCGTGGAGCAATGCAATTAGACATGATGATGATGATGATATGACAGTCTTTAACCAATTTAGAGTTAGACCTTCCATGAGTCCCATTCTGAAAGACCTTCCATGAGTCCCATTCTGAAAATTAACTGTATTTGGCTGCGGAGCCCCCCCCCCCCCCCAGAAGCAAATATTTGAGTTTAAAACGTTCGCTCTGAAAGAATATATATTCAATGATTTGAGGCATTTCACCATTTTTCAAAAAATAACAGATCTACAAGCTCGTAGCGCGGCACTCGGTACCGCGCTATGAGCTTGTAGATCTGCTATTTTTCAATAGCTAAAGTAGAACATGATGCTTAAAACAACAAAATGGGTTCCCCGACTTCCCGTCCAGAATGGGTTAAAGGACCACTTGACCACTTTTCAACCTATCTTCATATAATAGGTCCTCACTAATAATCATGAGAAAATGGCGCAATTCTTTTTCTACTCGGTCTGTGTCTCATAGGGCTATGGGCAGTTCAGAAACCTGTCTGTGTCTCATAGGAGGGCTGTGGGCAGTTCAGAAACCTGTCTGTGTCTCATAGGAGGGCTGTGGGCAGTTCAGAAACCTGTCTGTGTCTCATAGGGCTATGGGCAGTTCAGAAACCTGTCTGTGTCTCATAGGAGGGCTGTGGGCAGTTCAGAAACCAGTCTGTGTCTCATAGGAGGGCTGTGGGCAGTTCAGAAACCGTCCTCCAGTGACATCATCGATGGGGAATACAAGCTAAATAAACTGCAGGCTTTCTAGTCCTGAAAAGTTCAATGCAAAAATGGAAGCCATCGTTCTCACGATAATGAAAATCTAAACATTTTTGTGTAAATAAAATGTTGTTTAAAATAAATCTGCCTAATGATGTCACTGGAGGACGGTTTCTAAACTGCCCACAGCCCTCCTATGAGACAGAGACTGGTTTCTAAACTGCCCACAGCCCTCCTATGAGACACAGACTGGTTTCTAAACTGCCCACAGCCCTCCTATGAGACACAGACTGGTTTCTGAACTGCCCACAGCCCTCCTATGAGACAGACTGGTTTCTAAACTGCCCACAACCCTCCTATGAGACACAGACTGGTTTCTGAACTGCCCACAGCCCTCCTATGAGACACAGACTGGTTTCTGAACTGCCCACAGCCCTCCTATGAGACACAGACTGGTTTCTAAACTGCCCACAGCCCTCCTATGAGACACAGACCGAATCTTATCATGATTATTAGTGAGGACCTATTATATGAAGATAGGTTGAGAAGTGGTGAAGTGGTCCAGGGGAATATTACTCTATTGCTCGCTATAGAACAGTGCTACTCAACCCACGGCCCGGGGGGGCCTCGCTATAGAACAGTGCTACTCAACCCACGGCCCGGAGGGGCCTCGCTATAGAACAGTGCTACTCAACCCACGGCCCGGAGGGGCCTCGCTATAGAACAGTGCTACTCAACCCACGGCCCGGGGGGGCCTCGCTATAGAACAGTGCTACTCAACCCACGGCCCGGAGGGGCCTCGCTATAGAACAGTGCTACTCAACCCACGGCCCGGGGGGGCCTCGCTATAGAACAGTGCTACTCAACCCACGGCCCGGAGGGGCCTCGCTATAGAACAGTGCTACTCACCCCACGGCCCGGGGGGGCCTCGCTATAGAACAGTGCTACTCACCCCACGCCCCGGGGGGGCCTCGCTATAGAACAGTGCTACTCAACCCACGGCCCGGGGGACGCATGCCCCCCCCCTGCTTAACGGTTTTGACTGCCTAGTTTTAGTTTAGTGAAGAACCACCAAAATCTTTCCGCCGTCCTGACAACGATGGCAACGAGTAACGGTGAAGCGCGGGCGTAGCCGTTACCAGCCATATATTGTCCTGTACGTTGCACCTCAATTTCCCAGAAGCCCCAGCGAGCCAGTCGGTGTGACTGGTCTGGTCTTTTTCCGGTCACTTCGTCCGAACGCGTCACTTATCCCACTTTGTCCGAGGAAAACAGTTTAGTCTTAACCCATTTTGATCTGAGATCAGATTCTAAAAATGTCTTCTACATCCTGACAGTTTTTCTGAAAAAGCTATGTTTCTATGTCGGTGGTTCTTCGATTTTTCAAAAATAGCAGACCTACAAGCTCGTAGCGCCACCCCCCCCGGAAACTCTGAAAGGATATATATTCAAAGATTTGAGGCACATTTTCACGATTTTTCAAAAATAGCAGACCTACCACCGAGTGCCGCGCTACGAGCTTGTAGATCTGCTATTTTTCAATGGCTAAAGTATAACATAATGCTTAAAACACAAAGGGGTTCCCGCCCAAAATGGGTTAATCACAGTGTTTTTGTTCATTTGAGGTTTTGGCCTCAGATTGAAATGTGTTTTTTTTTTTACTGTGTGTTTACTTATTTGTTTTAGACTAGTCGTGTAGTGTCTGTTACAAAATCAATTTGTAAAAGTTTTCAGAATAATACTGACATTTCTAGCTTGTGGCCCTTAATTGGACTTTGGGAATTTAGCCCCTGAGCCATCTTAAGTTGAGTAGCCCTGCTATAGAATAATTATGATAATAATTATTATGATTGTGTTGTGGTCAAATGACCAAGCAGTGGTTCTCAAACCTTTTCATGTCGAGGACCCCTGATTTGAATGCATACATTTGGCCGCGGACCCCCGTCTGAAAATATGTTGTTCCAGTGTCCCCTGTCCCATAGGAGAGAAGATTTAGTTAAACTATTATTTAAATTCCAATAATGTCAATGAAATAAACCTTGATGTAAAAGGTGAATTACTGCCTGATGGTTTCTGTGTTGTACTGTCAATGAACGTCACATAAAGAGGTTCATATTTACTACAACTATTATGTTGACTATCCAAATGAAAGATTTTTTATTTGTAAGATTTGATAGCATGAGTCAAACGGAACTAATTCACATTTTGTTGTTAATGCAGTGATTATGTAGGGCAGCGGTGCCCACACTTTTTTGACTTGAGAGCTACTTTCAAAATGACCAGCTTCAACAAGATCTATGAACCTACCCAAAAATTGTTAACCCTTTGCTGAAAATAGTTTAAAAAAAAGTAGGCTATCTGAGGCTTTGAAATAGTGGTGCTGATGCATATTGGTGGTTGGGTTTGTTTTCTGTATAGCTTTATAATGCTACTGTATTTTACGCCACACTCTGAAACTAAAGTATTGCATTGTGGGTTTGAGCTGACATATGGATATCAATCAAGTCAAGTCACCTAAATTCAAGTGGCGGATGCAGATTGTTTTTTAGGGGCATGTCATGTGATCTACCTGCACAGCCTTTGTGATCTACTGGTAGATTGTGATCTACCTTTTGGGCACCCCTGATGTAGGGCATAAATAAATACATACTTTTCAGGATTCTAATGTAAAAAAAAAATGAAATCAGGATTTCAATTCAAATATAGCAAAAATAGCTGCGACACGTTTTGAGCTTGTAGATCTGCTATATATGCAATGTGTCTCTCTGGAGTGAGGACATATGGTGTCCCTCACAGTTAGGTTTAGGTTTTTAGGTTTATTTATTTAGCACCTAGTACAAAAAATAGACAATAACATATCAAAGAACGAAAATACAATGCAATACAATACAAACAAGGAAGGGAAGAAGCCAGCTGGCCTATTTGGAATCCTTTCCTGTATGGAAGAGGTCATTGATTTAAAACAGATTAAAAGTTAAATTAAGAACGATACAAAAGTCTACAAGTTGAAGTTGCCCACCCCTCTACAATACAACAGATCAACATATACAGTGTGTAATGGTAGTGTGTTAATAGAACTAGAAGAACAGATCTACAGTGTTTGGAGCAGACATTGGCGTCTTGTGGTCAGGTAGGTTGGTAGTGTGTAATGGTAGAGTGTGGTAGAGTGTGGTCGGGTAGGTTGGTTTTCAACCTTTTTCATCGAGGTCCATTGTTTATTTGGCATTCAAGCCACACAGTCAAAGACCACCATTTGATGGGATTTAGCCTCTCGGACCCAACATATTTAGCCTCTCGGACCCCAACATATTTAGCCTCTCGGACCCCAACATATTTAGCCTCTCGGACCCAACATATTTAGCCTCTCGGACCCAACATATTTAGCCTCTCGGACCCAACATATTTAGCCTCTCGGACCCAACATATTTAGCCTCTCGGACCCAACATATTTAGCCTCTCGGACCCAACATATTTAACCTCTCGGACCCAACATATTTAACCTCTCGGACCCAACATATTTAACCTCTCGGACCCAACATATTTAGCCTCTCGGACCCAACATATTTAGCCTCTCGGACCCAACATATTTAGCCTCTCGGACCCCAACATATTTAGCCTCTCGGACCCATATTTTGTTGGATAAGATGTCCACAGTGCCATGCTGATGCTGTATGGTCATGTGGTACCATTAGGACAGATGTCACAGGCAAAAATGTTGAAAAAAAATAATGTTAATTAAGTAATGCCAGATGTTTAACAATAATTCTCTTGAGAGCGTAACATGAAACCAAATGGACCTGTAACAACAACACTCACTGCACCTATATATTGTACATCATGATATTTTAGATGTAGACATTAAATTCATCAATGAGGAGAAGAAAAATAAAAAAGCTTTGGGTGGTTGAGTGCTGAATGATTACTACACGATGAGCTTCCACATGACGACCACATGAGGGCGCCATTGCAACATGAAACTGGCCTACCCTATACGTTCAGTGCACTGGCATTCATTCAGTACATCAGGCGGCCTAGCCTGACCAGGCAGTTTAGTTTGTTTAAACTTATAATTGTGTACCGGTTAGACTTTGGTTCAGTCAGGACTTCAGGTAAAGTATTGATAGTTATTTATAGGAACCAAATGGACCCCCTACTGGTCCTTGTAACTCAAAATCTGTCAACAACAGTGACACTGTCTCTCTGTGTGTTTTCTGTTTTGTTTTTCACAGCTGCTGCTGTGCAGGAGCGACTCAGAGAGAGAGAGAGAGAACACAAACAATGAAAGAATGAAGTGAGTAGGCCTCTATAGGCCTTTATGTAGTAACTAACTTTCTTCTAGATATAATTATAAACATTCCACAACGTGGTGGTTGAAAGGGGACAGAGTTATAGCCTCGGAAACACAGACGTTTGTATTTATTTACACAGAGCAGAGCCGGTGGTCGTCACGCAAGCTGCGTTTTCATTGATTATCCACAGGTGAGTTGAGTTTTTAATTATACTTGAAACAGTGGACATTTAAATGTGGGAGAGGAGAGGAGAACTGTGTTGTTGTTTGAGTTGCTGCTGCCTGCTGTGAAAGAGATAACTTGAGCTAAAACGGGATATATAAATTAAAGTTTTTAGCTGTAGGCCTACGACTAAACTACTTATAATGCTGTATGTAGAACAGTGGTTCCCAAACCTTTTCATGTCAAGGACCCCCACATTGACACTATTTAGCCCCACGGACCCCCATTTGAAAAGACATGCCAGGGACCCCCATAAGAGAATATCTTTACGGCTCTAGCAGAGATTATCAACCAGTTTAAGTTCAAGGACCCCCCAGTTTGACATGCATTAGTCTATACAGACCCCCCATTTAATGGCATTTCTATCTCTGGGATCCCAATTTATATTGTAAAAATCACACCCGTGTGAACTGAGTGGTGTAAGGTATTATATAGCCTGATCAGCTGTGGTCTGACGTAATGAAATCACACCCGTGTGAACTGAGTGACCATAGCAACCATGCTCATTGTTTTGGTACGAACAAACACGTGGACACGTAAACTAACAAAGCCAGTTGTTGGAGTGGTTTACACCACTCAAAAATCAATGTTAATTTAACTCGGAGTGTACACAGACCCATAAGGGTCCACTTTGGGAACCCCTGCTGTAGAATGTAAACAAGGTATTAACGCCCCCCGGAAATGCCCTTTTGTTCACAATATAGGCCTAAAATAAAATGTCCAGAACATACTATTGTCCAGGTTGTCAACCCTATGCCTATTTACAACTAAATAATGTATTTATAATGGTCAATAACTATAATGGACATTGGAGTTGAACATTGGAGTTTAAATCTTAGGCTAGTCACTCACAAGTCAAGTGTCGTGTTCTTCCATAAAGATAATAGGTTACTGATGATAATTCGGTCTAGTAGCTCTAGTTCTGTAGCTCTGGTCCATAGCCCTAATGCCGTATTAGGGCTATGGACCAGAGCTATTTTTTTGGCTATATAGTAGGCCTAGTGTATATTTGTACGTCTCTAAATGTTATGATGAATTGAACATGGTGGACCCTATTGTAAACAAGTGTAATGCTTTATTGGGTCGTCCACTCACAGTTTTGTATTGAGTTGTGCTTGGAATGTACTGTAATTCTCAAACTGTTAATTCAATCAATCAATCAGCTAGTAGTTCTCAAACACTTTAATGTCAAGGACTACTAAATTAATTAATATATTAATTAGTTGTTGGACAACCCTCTGAAAATATTTGTATTGTTAAAATGTTTTAAAAATAAATATATAACATATATAACACATATTTCAAAAATGTTTGAAAATAGCAGATCATTTCAAATAGCAGATCAGATTATGATAACCTACGGTAGGTATACCCTCACAAAAAAACATGCAGTAATCCTGGTCTCTAAACTGCCTCCCTCTGGCCAGCCGGGGCGCCTGATGGAGGGGAAAGGAACTGGTCGGAATAACGTGTTCCTTCCACGCGCTACGTCCAACCAGGGAGCAACTTGGACACTCATGCATGAAGAAAGCATGAGTCACATTAGATAATTGACACAGGGGTGAAAAATGGGTTACAAAATTGTGGGATAAAAATGTATAAAAAAAAAAGATTATGATAACCTAAATGGGCTGTCCTGGGCGGGACAGCAGATGTTACTAACCTTGCATTCTGGGATCCTAGAACTCGGAACGTATTATACTTTCACTATAGAGCGCCGAAGGCCTGGCGTCACTCGCTCGTCCCCTCGATTCCCCTCGATTCCCCTAGGGGTTCACGGAAGTAATTTCTCTATGGAGAATAACACGGGCTCATCTTAAAATTGTTTCATATAAGCGTTGTGGTCCAAAAATAACCAAGCTGTCTCTGCGTTATTGTCAGGGAGGTGTCTCTGTGTCGTTATATGGTCAGGGAGGTGTCTCTGTATCGTTATATTGTCAGGGAGGTGTCTCTGTATCGTTATATTGTCAGGGAGGTGTCTCTGTATCGTTATATTGTCAGGGAGGTGTCTCTGTATCGTTATATTGTCAGGGAGGTGTCTCTGTGTCGTTATATTGTCAGGGAGGTGTCTCTGTATCGTTATATTGTCAGGGAGGTGTCTCTGTATCGTTATATTGTCAGGGAGGTGTCTCTGTATCGTTATATTGTCAGGGAGGTGTCTCTGTATCGTTATATTGTCAGGGAGGTGTCTCTGTGTCGTTATATTGTCAGGGAGGTGTCTCTGTGTCGTTATATTGTCAGGGAGGTGTCTCTGTGTCGTTATATTGTCAGGGAGGTGTCTCTGTGTCGTTATATTGTCAGGGAGGTGTCTCTGTGTCGTTATATTGTCAGGGAGGTGTCTCTGTGTCGTTATATTGTCAGGGAGGTGTCTCTGTATCGTTATATTGTCAGGGAGGTGTCTCTGTATCGTTATATTGTCAGGGAGGTGTCTCTGTATCGTTATATTGTCAGGGAGGTGTCTCTGTATCGTTATATTGTCAGGGAGGTGTCTCTGTATCGTTATATTGTCAGGGAGGTGTCTCTGTGTCGTTATATTGTCAGGGAGATGTCTCTGTGTCGTTATATTGTCAGGGAGGTGTCTCTGTGTCGTTATATTGTCAGGGAGGTGTCTCTGTGTCGTTATATTGTCAGGGAGGTGTCTCTGTGTCGTTATATTGTCAGGGAGGTGTCTCTGTGTCGTTATATTGTCAGGGAGGTGTCTCTGTGTCGTTATATTGTCAGGGAGGTGTCTCTGTATCGTTATATTGTCAGGGAGGTGTCTCTGTGTCGTTATATTGTCAGGGAGGTGTCTCTGTATCGTTATATTGTCAGGGAGGTGTCTCTGTGTCGTTATATTGTCAGGGAGGTGTCTCTGTGTCGTTATATTGTCAGGGAGGTGTCTCTGTGTCGTTATATTGTCAGGGAGGTGTCTCTGTGTCGTTATATTGTCAGGGAGGTGTCTCTGTGTCGTTATATTGTCAGGGAGGTGTCTCTGTGTCGTTATATTGTCAGGGAGGTGTCTCTGTGTCGTTATATTGTCAGGGAGGTGTCTCTGTGTCGTTATATTGTCAGGGAGGTGTCGTTATATTGTCAGGGAGGTGTCTCTGTATCGTTATATTGTCAGGGAGGTGTCTCTGTATCGTTATATTGTCAGGGAGGTGTCTCTGTATCGTTATATTGTCAGGGAGGTGTCTCTGTATCGTTATATTGTCAGGGAGGTGTCTCTGTATCGTTATATTGTCAGGGAGGTGTCTCTGTATCGTTTACGACAGTCAGTCACTCATATATGATAGTCTTTTTCCAGCGAAAATGTAACTAATTCAGTAGCAGTAACAATAGTGTTTTCTCTCAGTCAGTTGATTCTTCATATCCATATGAGTGAAACGGCCGGGATGACATGTTTATATTTCAAACACAGTTATTATATGAAGCGATCTAAAATCCCCCCCTATGGGGATTACAATGCAAATATAAAGTACATGAACCCGTGGACTTAGCGCCCTCTACCGACATTGACGTCAGACTTCGGTGCTCTATGGGCTCTATGCACACATACATTATAATACTCTTCCTACTAACGGGGCCTTCCCTACTTCCCTCCATCGATCCCTTCCCTTAACCTATTTAGGCTTGACGTCGAAATAAAAAAAAAACCATCGCTCTGAAAGAATATATATTCAAAGATTTGTGCCGCATTTTCACAATTTTTCAAAAATAGCAGACCTACAAGCTCGTAGCGCGCCACTCGGTGGCGCGCTACGAGCTTGTAGATCTGCTATTTTTCAATAGCTAAAGCATGACATAATGCTAACACCAAAAGGGGTTCCCGCCCATAATGGGTTAAGGTGTTACCATCATACTAATTAAGGCTGTGTTCCATTTAGTCTACAGTGGTAACCCCATTTTATTTTTGAGTGGTGTAAACCACTCCTACAACTGGCTTTGTTAGTGCAGAACAAATGAGCATGGTTGCTATGTTCACCCTGTTCACCCGGGTGTGATTTCATTACGTCAGACATGATTTCATTACGTCAGACAGGCCTTACACCACTCAGTTCACACGGGTGTGATTTTTTTTATTTCAAGGACCTCCATAACTCGGAGTGTACAAATGGAACCAAATGGACCTGTAAAGGCTCATTCATAGTCTGGCTTTTCGGTGGTGAGGTGACCGCCGAACTACAACATGACGTCACTGAGGTGATCACCGAACTACAACATGACATCACTGAGGTGACCACCGAACTACAACATGACGTCACTGAGGTGACCACCGAACTACAACATGACGTCACTGGGGTGACCACCGAACTACAACATGACGTCACTGAGGTGACCACCGAACTACAACATGACGTCACTGAGGTGACCACCGATCTACAACATGACGTCACTGAGGTGACCACTGAACTACAACATGACGTCACTGAGGTGACCACCGAACTACAACATGACGTCACTGAGGTGACCACCGAACTACAACATGACGTCACTGAGGTGACCACCGAACTACAACATGACGTCACTGAGGTGACCACCGAACTACAACATGACGTCACTGAGGTGACCACCGATCTACAACATGACGTCACTGAGGTGACCACCGAACTACAACATGACGTCACTGAGGTGACCACCGAACTACAACATGACGTCACTGAGGTGACCACCGAACTACAACATGACGTCACTGAGGTGACCACCGAACTACAACATGACGTCACTGAGGTGACCACCGAACTACAACATGACGTCACTGAGGTGACCACCGAACTACAACATGACGTCACTGAGGTGACCACCGAACTACAACATGACGTCACTGAGGTGACCACCGAACTACAACATGACGTCACTGAGCCGCGGTGAAGAGCAAACCACCGCCACCGCCCCAGCCCTTCTCTCTGTTTTTACTCACCACCGCTCAACGTTATTTCAGCTCCGGTGGTCAGCTCACCACCGGAGCGGTGGTCACCTCACCACCGGAGCGGTGGTCACCTCACCACCGGAGCGGTGGTCACCTCACCACCGGAAATCCAGACTATGAATGAGCCTTAAGGTTCCATTTGTACACTCAGTTACACACCCGTACCGTACGGTAGGCTACAAGGCCATTTGGAACCCACTCAAGGACACTTTGAATATTTCCAGTGAGCCAACATGGCAGCACCCTGACTCTTTTTTTACCAGAATGGAACAGAGCCTTCATTAGTATCATTAACACTGACTCTGTTCTGACCAGAATGGAACAGAGCCTTCATTAGTGTCATTAACACTGACTCTGTTTGACCAGAATGGAACAGAGCCTTCATTAGTATCATTAACACTGACTCTGTTCTGACCAGAATGGAACAGAGCCTTCATTAGTATCATTAACACTGACTCTGTTCTGACCAGAATGGAACAGAGCCTTCATTAGTATCATTAACACGGACTCTGTTCTGACCAGAATGGAACAGAGCCTTCATTAGTGTCATTAACACTGACTCTGTTCTGACCAGAATGGAACAGAGCCTTCATTAGTATCATTAACACTGACTCTGTTCTGACCAGAATGGAACAGAGCCTTCATTAGTGTCATTAACACGGACTCTGTTCTGACCAGAATGGAACAGAGCCTTCATTAGTGTCATTAACACTGACTCTGTTCTGACCAGAATGGAACAGAGCCTTCATTAGTGTCATTAACACTGACTCTGTTCTGACAAGAATGGAACAGAGCCTTCATTAGTGTCATTAACACTGACTCTGTTCTGACCAGAATGGAACAGAACCTTCATTAATGTCATTAACACTGACTCTGTTCTGACCAGAATGGAACAGAGCCTTCATTAGTGTCATTAACACTGACTCTGTTCTGACCAGAATGGAACAGAGCCTTCATTAGTGTCATTAACACTGACTCTGTTCTGACCAGAATGGAACAGAGCCTTCATTAGCATCATTAACACTGACTATGTTTAACCAGAATGGAACAGAGCCTTCATTAGTATCATTAACACTGACTCTGTTCTGACCAGAATGGAACAGAGCCTTCATTAGTATCCTTAACACTGACTCTGTTCTGACCAGAATGGAACAGAGCCTTCATTAGTATCATTAACACTGACTCTGTTTGACCAGAATGGAACAGAGCCTTCATTAGTATCATTAACACTGACTCTGTTCTGACCAGAATGGAACAGAGCCTTCATTAGTATCATTAACACTGACTCTGTTCTGACCAGAATGGAACAGAGCCTTCATTAGTATCATTAACACGGACTCTGTTCTGACCAGAATGGAACAGAGCCTTCATTAGTATCATTAACACTGACTCTGTTCTGACCAGAATGGAACAGAGCCTTCATTAGTGTCATTAACACTGACTCTGTTCTGACCAGAATGGAACGGAGCCTTCATTAGTGTCATTAACACTGACTCTGTTCTGACCAGAATGGAACGGAGCCTTCATTAGCGTCATTAACACTGACTCTGTTCTGACCAGAATGGAACAGAGCCTTCATTAGTATCATTAACACTGACTCTGTTCTGACCAGAATGGAACAGAGCCTTCATTAGTGTCATTAACACTGACTCTGTTCTGACCAGAATGGAACAGAGCCTTCATTAGTGTCATTAACACTGACTCTGTTCTGACCAGAATGGAACAGAGCCTTCATTAGTGTCATTAACACTGACTCTCTTCTGACCAGAATGGAACAGAGCCTTCATTAGCATCATTAACACTGACTCTGTTTAACCAGAATGGAACAGAGCCTTCATTAGTATCATTAACACTGACTCTGTTCTGACCAGAATGGAACAGAGCCTTCATTAGTGTCATTAACACTGACTCTGTTTGACCAGAATGGAACAGAGCCTTCGTTAGTATCATTAACACTGACCCTGTTTGACCAGAATGGAACAGAGCCTTCATTAGTATCATTAACACTGACTCTGTTTGACCAGAATGGAACAGAGCCTTCATTAGTGTCATTAACACTGACTCTGTTTGACCAGAATGGAACAGAGCCTTCATTAGTGTCATTAACACTGACTCTGTTCTGACCAGAATGGAACAGAGCCTTCATTAGTGTCATTAACACTGACTCTGTTTGGCCAGAATGGAACAGAGCCTTCATTAGTATCATTAACACTGACTCTGTTCTGACCAGAATGGAACAGAGCCTTCATTATTGTCATTAACACTGACTCTGTTCTGACCAGAATGGAACAGAGCCTTCATTAGTATCATTAACACTGACTCTGTTCTGACCAGAATGGAACAGAGCCTTCATTAGTATCATTAACACTGACTCTGTTCTGACCAGAATGGAACAGAGCCTTCATTAGTGTCATTAACACTGACTCTGTTCTGACCAGAATGGAACAGAGCCTTCATTAGTGTCATTAACACTGACTCTGTTCTGACCAGAATGGAACAGAGCCTTCATTAGCATCATTAACACTGACTCTGTTCTGACCAGAATGGAACAGAGCCTTCATTAGCATCATTAACACTGACTCTGTTCTGACCAGAATGGAACAGAGCCTTCATTAGCATCATTAACACTGACTCTGTTCTGACCAGAATGGAACAGAGCCTTCATTAGCATCATTAACACTGACTCTGTTCTGACCAGAATGGAACAGAGCCTTCATTAGTATCATTAACACTGACTCTGTTCTGACCAGAATGGAACAGAGCCTTCATTAGTATCATTAACACTGACTCTGTTCTGACCAGAATGGAACAGAGCCTTCATTAGCATCATTAACACTGACTCTGTTCTGACCAGAATGGAACAGAGCCTTCATTAGTGTCATTAACACTGACTCTGTTCTGACCAGAATGGAACAGAGCCTTTGTTAGTATCATTAACACTGACTCTGTTCAGAACCAGAATGGAACAGAGCCTTCATTAGTATCATTAACACTGACTCTGTTCTGACCAGAATGGAACAGAGCCTTCGTTAGTGTCATTAACACTGACTCTGTTCTGACCAGAATGGAACAGAGCCTTCATTAGTATCATTAACACTGACTCTGTTCTGACCAGAATGGAACAGAGCCTTCGTTAGTGTCATTAACACTGACTCTGTTTGACCAGAATGGAACAGAGCCTTCATTAGTAGGTATATCATCGGTAACACCTGTTAACCCATTCTGGACGGGAACCCCTTTTGGTGTTTCAAGGATTATGTTATACTTTAGCTATTGAAAAATAGCAGATCTACAAGCTCATAGCTACGAGCTTGTAGGTCTTGTAGGAGCGAACATTTTTAACTCAAATCTTTGCTTCTGGGGGGGGGGGGGGTCCCTGGAACAACATATTTTCAGATGGGGGTCGGAGGCCAAATACATATAATCTTTGGGGTCCTTGACATGAAATAGCTTGAGCACCACTGACATTGAAACAGAGGTTTTTCAGAAAACTGTCAGGATTTTAGAAGGCATTTGTAGAATCGTCAAAATGGGAAGTGTGGGATAAAAAAAAAAAACACCAGCATTACCACAACAAAAGTATTTAACAAACTACACGATAACACATGCTCAAACATTGGCCAAATTGTCAAATTATATAAGAACGTTGCACACAATGTGAAAATAGCCGATCGATCTACAAGGGTCCCCCGGCTCAAATGCGCTCTAGTTTGGGCCCCGGAAAGATTATGAACCCTTGGAATGCAGGACTGAACACCAGAGGACTTCTTCCATGCATGGCTGTGTTAGTTATAGCGTATAAAAAAAGTGCTACAGCGTAGCGTGACATGGTGGAGAAGTGACAGTACATTCTCCACCCAGGCAGAGCTGCTCTTCTACATTTAATCACATCATCATCTGACCTCACAACTTCTCTCTCTCTCTCTGTGTGTGTTCTGTCATCTGACCTCACAACTTCTCTCTCTCTCTCTCTCTCTGTGTGTGTTCTGTCATCTGACCTCACAACTTCTCTCTCTGTGTTCTGTAGCCATCGCTCTGTGGGACGGACAGACAGACAGACAGACAGACAGACAGACAGACAGACAGACAGACATGACGAGGGCAGTACTAGATCTGTATTCGACGCAGTCTGAACGGACTACAACATGCATTTAGCGCTTGAGTTCTTCATTCAATGGAATTTATTTATTAAAGAATCCCTACTGGTGTGAGGGAGAGGATCCCTGCTGGTGTGAGGGAGAGGATCCCTGCTGGTGTGAGGGAGAGGCGGCCGGTAGAGTTCTCATTTCTTCAATCCCAGGGATTTATAACGATGGGGTTTAGGCATGCAGTGGCTCTTTAGACTAGAGAGACCTCTTGGTTAAATCGGAGCGTGTAAAAAAAAAACACAAAAAACAACTACCAAATAAGAGCACAAAGTGATCGGAGATCTGGGGAAGATGTACTCGCAGTATTGGAACACGATGAAAAGGCTCAGGCCAGACTACAGGAGATACACGGTAAGGCTCAGGCCAGACTACAGGAGATACACGGTAAGGCTCAGGCCAGACTACAGGAGATACACGGTAAGGCTCAGGCCAGACTACAGGAGATACACGGTAAGGCTCAGGCCAGACTACAGGAGATACACGGTAAGGCTCAGGCCAGACTACAGGAGATACACGGTAAGGCTCAGGCCAGACTACAGGAGATACACGGTAACGACACGCAGTTTGTATTCGTTGTAAAGCAGACAAGGAAGCAGTGTTGTTTTTGGCAGCAAATTTTTAGTTTTAGTTTTCATTTAGTTTTAGTCGCATTTTAGTCACCCGGAATGTTTTAGTGTTAGTCTAATTTTAGTCGACTAAATATCATAAGATCGACTAAATCTACAGTTGATTTAGTCGACTAAAATGTATTTTGGCGGGCCTTGATGGCGTCGTAATGACTGGTTTTACACTTGCTGAAAATAGCCGATCTACAAGCTCACAACGCGTCGCAGCGCGTTTATTTTCAGTATGCAACCAATTGTAAAATGACTTATACTGGATCTCTTGTCCACTAGTCCCTTCCTAACATTTTAGTCTAGTTTGTATTTGTTGACAAAAGTCAGTATATTAACGTGATGTCGACGGACATCTTTCGTCTTAGTTTTAGTCGACAAAATCAACACTGCAAGGAATAAGTATTCTGATTTATTATTATCATTATTTTTACTTAGTAAAAGTAGAAATATCGTGATATAATTCCCTGTTATGTACAGTAAAAGGCCTGTATTCAAAATGTGACTTGAGTGAAAAAAAAAATGATGCCAATGTACAAGATCACGATGCATTGATCACGATGCATTGCAATGTGATGCTTTGACAGGTTGTACATCACGATGCATTGCAATGTGATGCTTTGACAGGTTGTACATCACGATGCATTGCAATGTGATGCTTTGACAGGTTGTAGATCACGATGCATTGCAATGTGATGCTTTGACAGGTTGTACATCACGATGCATTGCAATGTGATGCTTTGACAGGTTGTAGATCACGATGCATTGCAATGTGATGCTTTGACAGGTTGTACATCACGATGCATTGCAATGTGATGCTTTGACAGGTTGTAGATCACGATGCATTGCAATGTGATGCTTTGACAGGTTGTACATCACGATGCATTGCAATGTGATGCTTTGACAGGTTGTAGATCACGATGCATTGCAATGTGATGCTTTGACAGGTTGTACATCACGATGCATTGCAATGTGATGCTTTGACAGGTTGTAGATCGGCTATTTCTGAAAGTATAAACTAAGTTTTAAGTGGTTAATGTATGTTAACCCAGTTTAGACCTGATAACATGAAATAGTTTGAAATACAGATCATTCCTGGGGGTCCTTGACCTGAAATACAGATCATTCCTGGGGGTCCTTGACCTGAAATACAGATCATTCCTGGGGGTCCTTGACCTGAAATACAGATCATTCCTGGGGGTCCTTGACCTGAAATACAGATCATTCCTGGGGGTCCTTGACCTGAAATACAGATCATTCCTGGGGGTCCTTGACCTGAAATACAGATCATTCCTGGGGGTCCTTGACCTGAAATACAGATCATTCCTGGGGGTCCTTGACCTGAAATACAGATCATTCCTGGGGGTCCTTGACCTGAAATACAGATCATTCCTGGGGGTCCTTGACAGGATTTCTTCTTTTTTTCCGACGTCAGGCCTAAATGGGACAGGAGGGCTGTGGGCAGAAACCCGTCTACCAGTGACATCAGAAACCTCCAGTGACATTATCGTTGGGGCATCCAAGCTAATAGAAACAGCAGGCTTTCTTATTGAGTGGTGTAAACCACTCCTACAACTGGCTTTGTTGAGTGGTGTAAACCACTCCTACAACTGGCTTTGTTTACTCTTTTCCTCGTAAAAGTACACATTCAGGGCTTTCATTTGGTGTATAGGATGTATAGCATATTTATTGTGTTTATTGTTATATCTGCCTGTCAATGTCTGACTATAAACCTTCATAACTCTGCTTTCTTTAGATGATGATGATGATTCACTGCTTTCATTGTTTTGATCGCAGTAACATTGGGGGGGGGGGGGGGGGGGTCATGGGCACATTGGGCAGCAAAAGTCTTGATCCGTACGGCTATAAAAAGTCCCATTCCACCGTTCGGTTCAGAACTATAGTATAACGGTGAGACGCGTTGTCATCATCAGCTGATTTTGTTTTTCAAGCTAGTATAGGGGAACATGCCTGGGCATGCACGGTTTAGGACGCGGAAATGTTCGTTATACATTACACCCGGGTCGATTACGTCCCCGACGCGTTCATTGCGGTCTTATCACTACAATTATAATGAATAAAAAAGCGTTACAATCACACGTCCGAGCGATCTCCGATTATGACGGCTCTGCATGGCGATACGTGATCCCCCAACGGTAGACTGTCTGTTGTCATGGCGGCCCCTCTCGATACTGTAGTTCGTTTGTTAGTTCGTAGTATTGTAGGCTCGGGGATCGTTTGGTCGCTACAGTATGAAGAAGTAAACATGCATCTGTCCATGTGTGTTGCAGACGTTGTGCAATGCCGATCTGGTGCAGATGTGTTAGGCAGCGTAACAGCGTTCCGTTCATCATGTTTTTTTCCGAGACAGAGCAGAGCCCCCATCTCGCAAGGCCCTCCTCCTGCAGGAGAAACAGGAGGGGAGGGGGGAATCGAGTATTATAGTGTTGGGTGAAAGCCTGGTGAGGCGAGGTTAGGTGACATTTGATTTTTTTCACACACCGACTAGATCATTCCATGGGCGCGTCCATTTTACACTGGCTTCTACACGTAAAGCGGCCCGCCCTCCTGTTTTCAGGAGGGGAGGGTTTTTTTTGTTTTTTTTTCTGATCACGTGAGCGGGACTAAGCAGCAATGACAGGGGGATGGTTCTTCATTGTCCGGGTGGGTAAAAAGATGAATGAAAGTATGATATCAAAAAGTGATTAAAACGTATGGATACGTGGTTCGCACCGGACGTTTGATTAATTGATAACGTATTGATACGCGATTAGCGTTCGCTGTGTTAAGGAGCAATTATATGAAGATAAGTTGAAAAGTGTTGAAGGGCTAAATTAAAAGTAACAAGTGGAATAATAAAACACGTGAGAGGAAATACAAAGTAACAAGTGGAATAATAAAACATGTGAGAGGAAATATAAAGTAACAAGTGGAATAATAAAACATGTGAGAGGAAATACAAAGTAACAAGTGGAATAATAAAACATGTGAGAGAGGAAATACAAAGTCATTTTTTAGGCATGTAATGATTCACTGAACTCACGATACGATTCGAATCACAATACTATGGTTCACAATAGTTTCATTCTTTTAAAGATTAAATTATTTTCCAGACAAATGACTGAAAAAACTATTATTATTTCTCTTATACAAATCCAGCATTTTCTTTCTCTTTAAAAATAAATGATTTGACCCTCTTGTCAACACAGTAGCAAATGGATGAAAACATGTTTTTTTTAATCAATAAGTTCCCGTATTTTCTTCCCTTTTTTTCACACGCCCTCTGCTCTTTGCATCACGATTAAAATTGTGCTTTGATCACGATTTGAATCTCCACCAGTTTGAATGGATTTATGATATATCGTTTACATCAGCGGTTCCCAAAGTGGGCTCCACGGACCCCTAGGGGTACGCGACGGGGGTACCCAAATAATTCCCAGAAAAAGATTTTTTTAACATTAAAATTATGTTTATCTACGTGGTCATTTCTGCCAAGTTGTGCAATAAACGTATTTTTTGTGTTCATTGTGTTTCTCCCATGTTTGCTTTGGGCCAATAGCTGACATGATTACTAAAACTACAACATCAGTCAACCTGTCGTGACCCCAAACAGTAACAGCAGGACGCATGCTGCAGAAACAACAAAAAGACTCAGGACACTTGAAAGGTTTCTGCGGCCGCTTCAGATGAGGGGGTACCTGGAAAAATGTCTACCCCAAAAGGGGTACCTGGTCCAAAAAAGTTTGGGAACCCCTGGTTTACATTTATGTTACGTTTTTCAAACGTAACATAAATGTTACGTCCTCTCTCTTGTCAACAGGTGGTGGAGGGCGACAGACCCCTGAGTGTGGGCTTCACACAGCGGAGGAAGAGGCTGCACTCCTCGGCGCCCGAGGATGAGGGTCCGAGGGGGTACGGGGGCCGGCGGCCCAACCCCGAGGATGAGGGTCCGAGGGGGTCAGGGTGCACGGGCCGGCGGCCCAACCCCGAGGATGAGGTCGCGAGGGGGTCAAGGTGCACGGGCCGGCGGCCCAACCCCGAGGGTGGCGTCGGTGGCGGCGGCGGCGGCGCGGCGGCGGTCACGGAACTGAGTCACGGCGACCTCCAGAAAGACTGGGAGGAGCATCAGGAAGAAGGGGATGGGCCGATGTGTGGCACGTGTCGCGCCAAGGCGGCGGAGCTGATCCGACACATCCTGGAGCTGAGCGACCACACTTCTCTGAAGGTTAGTTAAAAAACACACCCGTGTGAACTGAGTGGTGCAACCTCTCTCTCTCTCTCTCTCTCATTAGCAGGCAACAGTACAATTTACAATTTACAATTTAGGCATTTAGCAGACGCTCTTAATCCAGAGCGACTTACATTAAGCAATAACAAAAGCATGGCATACATCACATAGATGTATGCCATAACTAAAAAGTAGTTATCATGAATCATAAACTAAGAACGTAACAGTGGAGTATCTATGTTAACTATACATACTATACTATATAATATATTATACATGTGTACTATAAAGTGCTATGACTACATAAAGTGCAATTCTAGAGCTGTCTACATAACAAGCTATAAGACTGTTTAGAATACTATCTAAGTCTACATAATGTGCTATCTAAGGGGATAGGCTAGGGCAAGTGCTACGGGCCATGGTGGAGTCTGAAGAGGTGGGTTTTCAGACTACGGCGGAAGATTGGGAGTGAGGCTGCAGTTCTGACTGTGCAACACTATCTCTCTCTCTCTGTTTCTGGCACAACAGCGCCACTTTTGCTGGCACTCATAGTAACAGTCACATAGTCACATAGGTTAAGACAGACATTGCTGTTCCTTGGAGTGGTTACACCACTCAAAAACACACACACACAAACCGACCCCATGCTGATTGGTCATGGCCCTGTGACACACACACCGAACGTGGTGATTGGTCATGGCCCTGTGACTGTCTTCACCGACCCCATGCTGATTGGTCACGGCTCTGTGACACACACACCGACCCCATGCTGATTGGTCACGGCTCTGTGACACACACACCGACCCCATGCTGATTGGTCACGGCTCTGTGACACACACACCGACCCCATGCTGATTGGTCACGGCTCTGTGACACACACACCGACCCCATGCTGATTGGTCACGGCTCTGTGACACACACACCGACCCCATGCTGATTGGTCACGGCTCTGTGACACACACACCGACCCCATGCTGATTGGTCACGGCTCTGTGACACACACACCGACCCCATGCTGATTGGTCACGGCCCTGTCATGTGACTGTCCTCCATGGATACCTGGCAGCAGGGACGAGCAGAGAGTGTTGGAGAGGCAGGGGCTGAAACCCCGTCAAGAGGAGCACTTTTGGACAAAGCAAAAATAGCTGATCTACAAGCTCTCAACGCGTCGCAGCGCGACGCGTTGAGAGCTTGTAGATCAGCTCCACTAGCTCTTTAGCTAGTGGAGATGCGGTGTGTAACGACATGGATTTATAAACAACAACAAACAAAAAAAACTAAACGAAAAAATACTGTGTTCAAGTTCAGGAGACTTCAGGGGAAAAAAGGCAATTCTCCTGAATGCTGCCTTCTGGTATGTGGCATGGAAAGGAGAGGATGGCCTTTGCATCTCTTTCACCATGTAGTAAATGCTGCATTCGTGGTCTGGAGAGGGCAGTTGTTTTACAGACGGGTAAAAGGGCAGTTGTTTTACAGACGGGTAAAAGGGCAGTTGTTTTACAGACGGGTAAAAGGGCAGTTGTTTTACAGACGGGTAAAAGGGCAGTTGTTTTACAGACGGGTAAAAGGGCAGTTGTTTTACAGACGGGTAAAAGGGCAGTTGTTTTACAGACGGGTAAAAGGGCAGTTGTTTTACAGACGGGTAAAAGGGCAGTTGTTTTACAGACGGGTAAAAGGGCAGTTGTTTTACAGACGGGGTAAAAGGGCAGTTGTTTTACAGACGGGTAAAAGGGCAGTTGTTTTACAGACGGGGTAAAAGGGCAGTTGTTTTACAGACGGGTAAAAGGGCAGTTGTTTTACAGACGGGGTAAAAGGGCAGTTGTTTTACAGACGGGTAAAAGGGCAGTTGTTTTACAGACGGGGTAAAAGGGCAGTTGTTTTACAGATGGGTAAAAGGGCAGTTGTTTTACAGACGGGGTAAAAGGGTAGTTGTTTTACAGACGGGGTAAAAGGGCAGTTGTTTTACAGACGGGGTAAAAGGGTAGTTGTTTTACAGACGGGTAAAAGGGTAGTTGTTTTACAGACGGGGTAAAAGGGCAGTTGTTTTACAGACGGGTAAAAGGGTAGTTGTTTTACAGACGGGTAAAAGGGCAGTTGTTTTACAGATGGGTAAAAGGGCAGTTGTTTTACAGACGGGGTAAAAGGGTAGTTGTTTTACAGACGGGGTAAAAGGGTAGTTGTTTTACAGATGGGTAAAAGGGTAGTTGTTTTACAGACGGGGTAAAAGGGCAGTTGTTTTACAGACGGGTAAAAGGGTAGTTGTTTTACAGACGGGTAAAAGGGCAGTTGTTTTACAGACGGGTAAAAGGGCAGTTGTTTTACAGACGGGGTAAAAGGGCAGTTGTTTTACAGACGGGTAAAAGGGCAGTTGTTTTACAGACGGGTAAAAGGGCAGTTGTTTTACAGACGGGTAAAAGGGCAGTTGTTTTACAGACGGGTAAAAGGGCAGTTGTTTTACAGACAGGGTAAAAGGGCAGTTGTTTTACAGACGGGTAAAAGGGCAGTTGTTTTACAGACGGGTAAAAGGGCAGTTGTTTTACAGACGGGTAAAAGGGCAGTTGTTTTACAGACGGGTAAAAGGGCAGTTGTTTTACAGATGGGTAAAAGGGCAGTTGTTTTACAGATGGGTAAAAGGGCAGTTGTTTTACAGACGGGGTAAAAGGGTAGTTGTTTTACAGACGGGGTAAAAGGGCAGTTGTTTTACAGACGGGTAAAAGGGCAGTTGTTTTACAGATGGGTAAAAGGGCAGTTGTTTTACAGACGGGGTAAAAGGGCAGTTGTTTTACAGACGGGTAAAAGGGCAGTTGTTTTACAGACGGGTAAAAGGGCAGTTGTTTTACAGACGGGTAAAAGGGCAGTTGTTTTACAGACGGGTAAAAGGGCAGTTGTTTTACAGACGGGTAAAAGGGTAGTTGTTTTACAGACGGGTAAAAGGGCAGTTGTTTTACAGACGGGTAAAAGGGCAGTTGTTTTACAGACGGGGTAAAAGGGCAGTTGTTTTACAGATGGGTAAAAGGGTAGTTGTTTTACAGACGGGGTAAAAGGGTAGTTGTTTTACAGACGGGTAAAAGGGTAGTTGTTTTACAGACGGGGTAAAAGGGCAGTTGTTTTACAGACGGGTAAAAGGGCAGTTGTTTTACAGACGGGTAAAAGGGCAGTTGTTTTACAGACGGGTAAAAGGGCAGTTGTTTTACAGACGGGTAAAAGGGTAGTTGTTTTACAGACGGGTAAAAGGGCAGTTGTTTTACAGACGGGTAAAAGGGCAGTTGTTTTACAGACGGGGTAAAAGGGCAGTTGTTTTACAGATGGGTAAAAGGGTAGTTGTTTTACAGACGGGGTAAAAGGGTAGTTGTTTTACAGACGGGTAAAAGGGTAGTTGTTTTACAGACGGGGTAAAAGGGCAGTTGTTTTACAGACGGGTAAAAGGGTGGTTGTTTTACAGACGGGTAAAACGGCGGTTGTTTTACAGACGGGTAAAAGGGCGGTTGTTTTACAGACGGGTAAAAGGGCAGTTGTTTTACAGACGGGTAAAAGGGCAGTTGTTTTACAGACGGGGTAAAAGGGCAGTTGTTTTACAGATGGGTAAAAGGGTAGTTGTTTTACAGACGGGGTAAAAGGGTAGTTGTTTTACAGACGGGTAAAAGGGTAGTTGTTTTACAGACGGGGTAAAAGGGCAGTTGTTTTACAGACGGGTAAAAGGGTGGTTGTTTTACAGACGGGTAAAACGGCGGTTGTTTTACAGACGGGTAAAAGGGCGGTTGTTTTACAGACGGGTAAAAGGGCAGTTGTTTTACAGACGGGTAAAAGGGCAGTTGTTTTACAGACGGGTAAAAGGGCAGTTGTTTTACAGACGGGTAAAAGGGCAGTTGTTTTACAGGCGGGTAAAAGGGCAGTTGTTTTACAGGCGGGTAAAAGGGCAGTTGTTTTACAGACGGGTAAAAGGGCAGTTGTTTTACAGGCGGGTAAAAGGGCAGTTGTTTTACAGGCGGGTAAAAGGGCAGTTGTTTTACAGGCGGGTAAAAGGGCAGTTGTTTTACAGACGGGTAAAAGGGCAGTTGTTTTACAGGCGGGTAAAGGGGCAGTTGTTTTACAGGCGGGTAAAAGGGCAGTTGTTTTACAGACGGGTAAAAGGGCAGTTGTTTTACAGACGGGTAAAAGGGCAGTTGTTTTACAGACGGGTAAAAGGGCAGTTGTTTTAAAGACGGGTAAAAGGGCAGTTGTTTTACAGACGGGGTAAAAGGGCAGTTGTTTTACAGACGGGGTAAAAGGGCAGTTGTTTTACAGACGGGTAAAAGGGCAGTTGTTTTACAGGCGGGTAAAAGGGCAGTTGTTTTACAGGCGGGTAAAAGGGCAGTTGTTTTACAGACGGGTAAAAGGGCAGTTTTTTTACAGACGGGTAAAAGGGTAGTTGTTTTACAGACGGGGTAAAGGGCAGGGGCTGAAGCCCCTTTTGATGTATGTGTGCACGTCCCTGCCTGGGAGCGCCATTTGACTCATTGTCAGCTTTCCGATTCACCATTTACTCAGCCTTCTCATTGGTCCCTGACTGACCAATCAGCAGGCTCGTTCTGCCTTGTTGTTCCGCCCCCCTGGTTAATTTTTGTCACCGTGCTGAACCCGTGAGGTTCCTTTTTACTGACACCAACTTTAATATGAGAATTCAACGCACAGAATATCAATACGAAGCAACGTTCTTTTAATACTTTCTAGAGGTGTGTGTGTGTGTGTGTGTGTGTGTGTGTGTGTGTGTGTGTGTGTGTGTGTGTGTGTGTGTGTGTGTGTGTGTGTGTGTGTGTGTGTGTGTGTGTGTGTGTGTGTGTGTGTGTGTGTGTGTGTGTGTGTGTGTGTGTGTGTGTGTGTGTGTGGGGGTGGTGTGTGTGTGTGGGTCCTATTAGTGGTGCTCTTTGATGCTGAGCTGTTCTGTCATGTTATATAGCAGCGTAGATCCTGTCTGTCTGTCTGTCTGTAGTACTGAGTGGTCAAATTTATACTTTCTTTGTGCAATGGTGTCACACACTGAGCTTATCTTCTTTTTTTTTGGTGCATACAACTCTTATCGGACCAGTAAGCTTGTACTGGTCAGTTCCCTGTGGCTAAACTGGTCAGTACAACAGTATCAGACTGTGGTTGTACTGGTCAGTACAACAGTATCAGACTGTGGTTGTACCGGTCAGTACAACAGTATCAGACTGTGGTTGTACCGGTCAGTACAACAGTATCAGACTGTGGTTGTACCGGTCAGTACAACAGTATCAGACTGTGGTTGTACCGGTCAGTACAACAGTATCAGACTGTGGTTGTACCGGTCAGTACAACAGTATCAGACTGAGGTTGTACCGGTCAGTACAACAGTATCAGACTGTGGTTGTACTGGTCAGTACAACAGTATCAGACTGTGGTTGTACCGGTCAGTACAACAGTATCAGACTGTGGTTGTACCGGTCAGTACAACAGTATCAGACTGAGGTTGTACCGGTCAGTATCAGACTGTGGTTGTACTGGTCAGTACAACAGTATCAGACTGTGGTTGTACCGGTCAGTACAACAGTATCAGACTGTGGTTGTACCGGTCAGTACAACAGTATCAGACTGTGGTTGTACCGGTCAGTACAACAGTATCAGACTGTGGTTGTACCGGTCAGTACAACAGTATCAGACTGAGGTTGTACCGGTCAGTACAACAGTATCAGACTGTGGTTGTACCGGTCAGTACAACAGTATCAGACTGTGGTTGTACCGGTCAGTACAACAGTATCAGACTGAGGTTGTACCGGTCAGTACAACAGTATCAGACTGTGGTTGTACCGGTCAGTACAACAGTATCAGACTGTGGTTGTACCGGTCAGTACAACAGTATCAGACTGTGGTTGTACCGGTCAGTACAACAGTATCAGACTGTGGTTGTACCGGTCAGTACAACAGTATCAGGTCCTGGCTTAGATTGCAGACATGGGTGCTTTTCAAAATGGCCACCACTAAACCGGCAAACAACCGTGTGTGTGTGTGTGTGTGTGTGTGTGTGTGTGTGTGTGTGTGTGTGTGTGTGTGTGTGTGTGTGTGTGTGTGTGTGTGTGTGTGTGTGTGTGTGTGTGTGTGTGTGTGTGTGTGTGTGTGTGTGTGTGTGTGTGTGTGTGTGTGTGTGTGTGTGTGTGTGTTGGGGTCCCTAGTGTTCAATTAATTGAAATAGTCGCTCCTCACCAGTAGAAGGTATACCTGAGGGAGTGGAGCTCAGACAGACAGACAGGTCTCTAACACCTTCACCCTGTAGCTCAGACAGACAGACAGGTCTCTAACACCTTCACCCTGTAGCTCAGACAGACAGGTCTCTAACACCTTCACCCTGTAGCTCAGACAGACAGACAGGTCTCTAACACCTTCACCCTGTAGCTCAGACAGACAGACAGACAGGCCTCTAACACCTTCACCCTGTAGCTCAGACAGACAGACAGGCCTCTAACACCTTCACCCTGTAGCTCAGACAGACAGACAGACAGGCCTCTAACACCTTCACCCTGTAGCTCAGACAGACAGACAGGCCTCTAACACCTTCACCCTGTAGCTCAGACAGACAGACAGGTCTCTAACACCTTCACCCTGTAGCTCAGACAGACAGACAGGTCTCTAACACCTTCACCCTGTAGCTCAGACAGACAGACAGGCCTCTAACACCTTCACCCTGTAGCTCAGACAGACAGACAGACAGGTCTCTAACACCTTCACCCTGTAGCTCAGACAGACAGACAGGTATCTAACACCTTCACCCTGTAGCTCAGACAGACAGACAGGCCTCTAACACCTTCACCCTGTAGCTCAGACAGACAGACAGGCCTCTAACACCTTCACCCTGTAGCTCAGACAGACAGACAGGCCTCTAACACCTTCACCCTGTAGCTCAGACAGACAGACAGGTATCTAACACCTTCACCCTGTAGCTCAGACAGACAGACAGACAGGTCTCTAACACCTTCACCCTGTAGCTCAGACAGACAGACAGGTCTCTAACACCTTCACCCTGTAGCTCAGACAGACAGACAGGTATCTAACACCTTCACCCTGTAGCTCAGACAGACAGACAGACAGACAGGTCTCTAACACCTTCACCCTGTAGCTCAGACAGACAGACAGGCCTCTAACACCTTCACCCTGTAGCTCAGACAGACAGACAGGCCTCTAACACCTTCACCCTGTAGCTCAGACAGACAGACAGGTCTCTAACACCTTCACCCTGTAGCTCAGACAGACAGACAGGCCTCTAACACCTTCACCCTGTAGCTCAGACAGACAGACAGGCCTCTAACACCTTCACCCTGTAGCTCAGACAGACAGACAGGTCTCTAACACCTTCACCCTGTAGCTCAGACCGACAGACAGGTCTCTAACACCTTCACCCTGTAGCTCAGACAGACAGACAGACGGGTCTCTAACACCTTCACCCTGTAGCTCAGACAGACAGACAGGTCTCTAACACCTTCACCCTGTAGCTCAGACAGACAGGTCTCTAACACCTTCACCCTGTAGCTCAGACAGACAGACAGACAGGTCTCTAACACCTTCACCCTGTAGCTCAGACAGACAGACAGGTCTCTAACACCTTCACCCTGTAGCTCAGACAGACAGACAGGTCTCTAACACCTTCACCCTGTAGCTCAGACAGACAGACAGGTCTCTAACACCTTCACCCTGTAGCTCAGACAGACAGACAGGTCTCTAACACCTTCACCCTGTAGCTCAGACAGACAGACAGGTCTCTAACACCTTCACCCTGTAGCTCAGACAGACAGACAGGCCTCTAACACCTTCACCCTGTAGCTCAGACAGACAGACAGACAGGTCTCTAACACCTTCACCCTGTAGCTCAGACAGACAGACAGGCCTCTAACACCTTCACCCTGTAGCTCAGACAGACAGACAGGCCTCTAACACCTTCACCCTGTAGCTCAGACAGACAGACAGGCCTCTAACACCTTCACCCTGTAGCTCAGACAGACAGACAGGCCTCTAACACCTTCACCCTGTAGCTCAGACAGACAGACAGGCCTCTAACACCTTCACCCTGTAGCTCAGACAGACAGACAGGCCTCTAACACCTTCACCCTGTAGACCTGAAAAATAGCAGACCTACAAGCTCGTAGCGCGCCACTCGGTGGCGCGCTATGAGCTTGTAGATCTGCTATTTTTCAATAGCTAAATTATAACATAATGCTAACACCAAAAGGGGTTCCCGTCCAGAATGGGTTAACCCATTTAGACCCGAGGACCATTCTACAATAATTGCTTCTAAATCCTGACAGTTTTCTGAAAAACCCTCATGTTTCTGTGTCAGTGGTTCTCAAACATTTTCATGTCAAGGACCCCCAGAATTATGTGCATTTGGCCGCCGACCCCCATCTGAAAATATGTAGTTCCAGCTAGGATCCCCCCCCCCCCCCCCCAGAAGCAAAGATATGAGTTAAAAACGTTCACTCTGAAAGAATATATCTAGGTCTGGAGCGCTGTTCATGCTGCCTGAACTGAGCCTGAACATTGTTCTGTTCATGCTGCCTGAACTGAGCCTGAACATTGTTCTGTTCATGCTGCCTGAACTGAGCCTGAACATTGTTCTGTTCATGCTGCCTGAACTGAGCCTGAACATTGTTCTGTTCATGCTGCCTGAACTGAGCCTGAACATTGTTCTGTTCATGCTGCCTGAACTGAGCCTGAACATTGTTCTGTTCATGCTGCCTGAACTGAGCCTGAACATTGTTCTGTTCATGCTGCCTGAACTGAGCCTGAACATTGTTCTGTTCATGCTGCCTGAACTGAGCCTGAACATTGTTCTGTTCATGCTGCCTGAACTGAGCCTGAACATTGTTCTGTTCATGCTGCCTGAACTGAGCCTGAACATTGTTCTGTTCATGCTGCCTGAACTGAGCCTGAACATTGTTCTGTTCATGCTGCCTGAACTGAGCCTGAACATTGTTCTGTTCATGCTGCCTGAACTGAGCCTGAACATTGTTCTGTTCATGCTGCCTGAACTGAGCCTGAACATTGTTCTGTTCATGCTGCCTGAACTGAGCCTGAACATTGTTCTGTTCATGCTGCCTGAACTGAGCCTGAACATTGTTCTGTTCATGCTGCCTGAACTGAGCCTGAACATTGTTCTGTTCATGCTGCCTGAACTGAGCCTGAACATTGTTCTGTTCATGCTGCCTGAACTGAGCCTGAACATTGTTCTGTTCATGCTGCCTGAACTGAGCCTGAACATTGTTCTGTTCATGCTGCCTGAACTGAGCCTGAACATTGTTCTGTTCATGCTGCCTGAACTGAGCCTGAACATTGTTCTGTTCATGCTGCCTGAACTGAGCCTGAACATTGTTCTGTTCATGCTGCCTGAACTGAGCCTGAACATTGTTCTGTTCATGCTGCCTGAACTGAGCCTGAACATTGTTCTGTTCATGCTGCCTGAACTGAGCCTGAACATTGTTCTGTTCATGCTGCCTGAACTGAGCCTGAACATTGTTCTGTTCATGCTGCCTGAACTGAGCCTGAACATTGTTCTGTTCATGCTGCCTGAACTGAGCCTGAACATTGTTCTGTTCATGCTGCCTGAACTGAGCCTGAACATTGTTCTGTTCATGCTGCCTGAACTGAGCCTGAACATTGTTCTGTTCATGCTGCCTGAACTGAGCCTGAACATTGTTCTGTTCATGCTGCCTGAACTGAGCCTGAACATTGTTCTGTTCATGCTGCCTGAACTGAGCCTGAACATTGTTCTGTTCATGCTGCCTGAACTGAGCCTGAACATTGTTCTGTTCATGCTGCCTGAACTGAGCCTGAACATTGTTCTGTTCATGCTGCCTGAACTGAGCCTGAACATTGTTCTGTTCATGCTGCCTGAACTGAGCCTGAACATTGTTCTGTTCATGCTGCCTGAACTGAGCCTGAACATTGTTCTGTTCATGCTGCCTGAACTGAGCCTGAACATTGTTCTGTTCATGCTGCCTGAACTGAGCCTGAACATTGTTCTGTTCATGCTGCCTGAACTGAGCCTGAACATTGTTCTGTTCATGCTGCCTGAACTGAGCCTGAACATTGTTCTGTTCATGCTGCCTGAACTGAGCCTGAACATTGTTCTGTTCATGCTGCCTGAACTGAGCCTGAACATTGTTCTGTTCATGCTGCCTGAACTGAGCCAGAACATTGTTCTGTTCATGCTGCCTGAACTGAGCCTGAACATTGTTCTGTTCATGCTGCCTGAACTGAGCCAGAACATTGTTCTGTTCATGCTGCCTGAACTGAGCCTGAACATTGTTCTGTTCATGCTGCCTGAACTGAGCCTGAACATTGTTCTGTTCATGCTGCCTGAACTGAGCCTGAACATTGTTCTGTTCATGCTGCCTGAACTGAGCCTGAACATTGTTCTGTTCATGCTGCCTGAACTGAGCCTGAACATTGTTCTGTTCATGCTGCCTGAACTGAGCCTGAACATTGTTCTGTTCATGCTGCCTGAACTGAGCCTGAACATTGTTCTCAACGATAAGAGCTGTTTTAAGCATGTGTGCAACATCATGATTTGAAAGTATTGTACAACAACTAACGTCTCTGTAATGTTTATGTTGTACGATTACTACAAATCAATCTAAAATAAAGGGATTTAAGATCATTAAAGCTGGGCTGTTGCCCTGAGTCCAATGCATTTCTGCCTACTTCCGGTCCAGGACTTTTGTCCCCATTTGTCGTCCCCCATTCTCAATGTAGAAGAGACTACCATTGGGACTGAAGCCCCATGGAGTGAACGCAGTTTGCGTAACTCTGTCTTTACTCTATGGCTCTGGAGAAGGCTATAGTTGGTAATAGTTGTGATATCCCTACATGTCTCTGGAGAAGGCTATAGTTGGTAATAGTTGTGACATCCCTACATGTCTCTGGAGAAGGCTTGTAGCGCTGCCACATATGTTAAAAGAAGGATTTATTTTATTTATGGCATTTAAAAGTGTATGTCACAGATATGGTATAATGGTCCTTAATTAACGCCATCCTTTAAGGGTAATGTCCTAATAGGTTTTATTTTGTTATTGTTTAAGGGGTGTTTTGAAAGCCTATGTTATGATTTGAGGGGATTGTTTTGATTGACGGGTCCGAGACTGTCTGACGCACGTAAAGTAGGCGTTGGTGGCCGGCCCGCGGGAGGAACGAACGAGAGAGGCAAACCGTCCAGGACCAGTTTGATCATTATTTATTTAATAAATTAACTCTACTCGGAACGCTATAGGTGGAAAATAGCTAAGGCCACACTGCCGCGCGCTGTACTTCACAAGAGAAAAGACTTGGTGAGACCGTTTATATTTTATTTTATACCCCGCGAGGATCCATTGTTGTTTTTTCCCTTGGGAGTCATTACTTTTGGATTACGTCGTTGCCGGGGATCCCTTTACTTTTTGGATAACTTTTGGAATAATGTTTTTGGATTGACATTGATTGATTGACACTTTTCGTTTGTTCTGGGACGCGGTTTGGAGCCGTTTGGATTCACGGAGCGATAAGGAACAATAGGAGCGTGCGGGCGCGTGCGCGAGACGCAGACTTTAATTACTCTTTTCTTACAGACCTATCTAATAAACTATTTAGCGGACGTACGTGCGTGCGTGCGTGCGTGCGGGCGCGAATCGAGGACATTCGGTTCAAAGGGTTTCAACTTGTTTTCATTCATCTGAGTTGGTTGTTGTTTATACCTGGCTGTATTATTATTTCTCCTTTGAGTAGATAAATACTATCATAACTTCATCACAACTTCGCTGTGTTCTTACTGAGTGTGTTTGCTGTCTAATGTCTATTGCCATTCCTGTCATTCAGCATAAATCAATTGTGTCGAAGGAGATCAGTCACTATCCCGTGCTTTAAAAAAAAGTAACAGTTAATTTAATTATTTAATCGTTACAGGCTATAGTTGGTAATAGTTGTGATATCCCTACATGTCTCTGGAGAAGACTATAGTTGGTAATAGTTGTGATATCCCTACATGTCTCTGGAGAAGACTATAGTTGGTAATAGTTGTGATATCCCTACATGTCTCTGGAGAAGACTATAGTTGGTAATAGTTGTGATATCCCTACATGTCTCTGGAGAAGACTATAGTTGGTAATAGTTGTGATATCCCTACATGTCTCTGGAGAAGACTATAGTTGGTAATAGTTGTGATATCCCTACATGTCTCTGGAGAAGACTATAGTTGGTAATAGTTGTGATATCCCTACATGTCTCTGGAGAAGACTATAGTTGGTAATAGTTGTGATATCCCTACATGTCTCTGGAGAAGACTATAGTTGGTAATAGTTGTGATATCCCTACATGTCTCTGGAGAAGACTATAGTTGGTAATAGTTGTGATATCCCTACATGTCTCTGGAGAAGACTATAGTTGGTAATAGTTGTGATATCCCTACATGTCTCTGGAGAAGACTATAGTTGGTAATAGTTGTGATATCCCTACATGTCTCTGGAGAAGACTATAGTTGGTAATAGTTGTGATATCCCTACATGTCTCTGGAGAAGACTATAGTTGGTAATAGTTGTGATATCCCTACATGTCTCTGGAGAAGACTATAGTTGGTAATAGTTGTGATATCCCTACATGTCTCTGGAGAAGACTATAGTTGGTAATAGTTGTGATATCCCTACATGTCTCTGGAGAAGACTATAGTTGGTAATAGTTGTGATATCCTTACATGTCTCTGGAGAAGACTATAGTTGGTAATAGTTGTGATATCCCTACATGTCTCTGGAGAAGACTATAGTTGGTAATAGTTGTGATATCCCTACATGTCTCTGGAGAAGGCTATAGTTGGTAATAGTTGTGATATCCCTACATGTCTCTGGAGAAGGCTATAGTTGGTAATAGTTGTGATATCCCTACATGTCTCTGGAGAAGACTATAGTTGGTAATAGTTGTGATATCCCTACATGTCTCTGGAGAAGGCTATAGTTGGTAATAGTTGTGATATCCCTACATGTCTCTGGAGAAGGCTATAGTTGGTAATAGTTGTGATATCCCTACATGTCTCTGGAGAAGACTATAGTTGGTAATAGTTGTGATATCCCTACATGTCTCTGGAGAAGACTATAGTTGGTAATAGTTGTGATATCCCTACATGTCTCTGGAGAAGGCTATAGTTGGTAATAGTTGTGATATCCCTACATGTCTCTGGAGAAGACTATAGTTGGTAATAGTTGTGATATCCCTACATGTCTCTGGAGAAGACTATAGTTGGTAATAGTTGTGATATCCCTACATGTCTCTGGAGAAGACTATAGTTGGTAATAGTTGTGATATCCCTACATGTCTCTGGAGAAGACTATAGTTGGTAATAGTTGTGATATCCCTACATGTCTCTGGAGAAGGCTATAGTTGGTAATAGTTGTGATATCCCTACATGTCTCTGGAGAAGGCTATAGTAGTTGGTAATAGTTGTGATATCCCTACATGTCTCTGGAGAAGGCTATAGTTGGTAATAGTTGTGATATCCCTACATGTCTCTGGAGAAGACTATAGTTGGTAATAGTTGTGATATCCCTACATGTCTCTGGAGAAGACTATAGTTGGTAATAGTTGTGATATCCCTACATGTCTCTGGAGAAGACTATAGTTGGTAATAGTTGTGATATCCCTACATGTCTCTGGAGAAGGCTATAGTTGGTAATAGTTGTGATATCCCTACATGTCTCTGGAGAAGGCTATAGTAGTTGGTAATAGTTGTGATATCCCTACATGTCTCTGGAGAAGGCTATAGTTGGTAATAGTTGTGATATCCCTACATGTCTCTGGAGAAGACTATAGTTGGTAATAGTTGTGATATCCCTACATGTCTCTGGAGAAGACCATAGTTGGTAATAGTTGTGATATCCCTACATGTCTCTGGAGAAGACCATAGTTGGTAATAGTTGTGATATCCCTACATGTCTCTGGAGAAGACTATAGTTGGTAATAGTTGTGATATCCCTACATGTCTCTGGAGAAGACTATAGTTGGTAATAGTTGTGATATCCCTACATGTCTCTGGAGAAGACTATAGTTGGTAATAGTTGTGATATCCCTACATGTCTCTGGAGAAGACTATAGTTGGTAATAGTTGTGATATCCCTACATGTCTCTGGAGAAGACTATAGTTGGTAATAGTTGTGATATCCCTACATGTCTCTGGAGAAGACTATAGTTGGTAATAGTTGTGATATCCCTACATGTCTCTGGAGAAGGCTATAGTTGGTAATAGTTGTGACATCCCTACATGTCTCTGGAGAAGACTATAGTTGGTAATAGTTGTGATATCCCTACATGTCTCTGGAGAAGACTATAGTTGGTAATAGTTGTGATATCCCTACATGTCTCTGGAGAAGGCTATAGTTGGTAATAGTTGTGATATCCCTACATGTCTCTGGAGAAGGCTATAGTTGGTAATAGTTGTGATATCCCTACATGTCTCTGGAGAAGACTATAGTTGGTAATAGTTGTGATATCCCTACATGTCTCTGGAGAAGGCTATAGTTGGTAATAGTTGTGATATCCCTACATGTCTCTGGAGAAGACTATAGTTGGTAATAGTTGTGATATCCCTACATGTCTCTGGAGAAGACTATAGTTGGTAATAGTTGTGATATCCCTACATGTCTCTGGAGAAGACTATAGTTGGTAATAGTTGTGATATCCCTACATGTCTCTGAAGAAGACTATAGTTGGTAATAGTTGTGATATCCCTACATGTCTCTGAAGAAGACTATAGTTGGTAATAGTTGTGATATCCCTACATGTCTCTGGAGAAGGCTATAGTTGGTAATAGTTGTGATATCCCTACATGTCTCTGGAGAAGACTATAGTTGGTAATAGTTGTGATATCCCTACATGTTCACTGAGGCCTTTCTTCCCTGGCTGAAGACATCCACAGACGTTTCGCTGGGCAGTGCAGTACATGGATTAACCCTTTTCGACCTGAGGACGATTCTACAAAATGTCTTCTAAATCTTGACAGTTTTCTGAAAAACCCATATTTCTATGTCAGTGTTTCTCAAAAGTGATATGTAATTGGCCTCCGACCCCCATTTGAAAATATATTGAAGCAAAGATTTTGAGCTAAAAACGTTCACTCTGGTGAAACATTTGTGCCACATCTTTTACGATTTTTAAAAAATAGCAGACCTACAAGCTCGTAGCGCGGCACTCGGTGCCGCGCTACGAGCTTGTAGGTCTGCTATTTTTCAATAGCTAAAGTAAAAGATGTGGCACAAATAACATAATGCTTAAAACACCAAATGGGGTTCCCGTACAGAACAGATTAATTGCCCACAGTGTGTAATAAATCCCTCCCGCGCGTACGGTACGGTACGGTACGGTGCGCTGCATCGCCAGTATAGCCTGATTAATTCATGCCAAATTGAGTGTGAGCTGTAGAGCGGCTATTTTATTTATTTTAATTGAGTGTGAGCTGTAGAGCTTGTAGAGCTTGTAGAGCTTGTAGAGCGGCTATTTTGGGTGAGCGACACCGCGCTCAACGAAGCATATCAAGGCAAGCCCTTCAATTTGAAACCATTCGCCAAATACAGATAATTCTGAGGGTCCTTGAATACGACACGATACAACTTTATTGTCAGCTTGCACTGACATTAGTTTTGCGTCCATGACGTCACCGTTCAAGATATACAGACAAGACAAAAAAGGGAAACAAAAAAGATAGACTTTCGTGTATCATCCTCAAATGTCCAACTCGCTATCGAGTAGCTACGCCCTGGTCTTCGGTCCCACGTGGAAGAGGCCGGCCTCCGAAGGAGGTCCGTACATGGGGCAGGTGTTAACTACGGTATGTGCTCGGCAGATACAGACGAGACAGACACAATACATTACAAAATGATAGACATTACAGGACACAAATCACAGAAACAGGAACAAGAACATATCCTCTGGTTTAAAGATGGAGTGCCACAGCTTTTTTCCACCCTAAAACATGATCATCAGGTATTAAGAATATAAGGAGGAAGAACTTTTTCCGAAAAGTGTACAGTATTTGTTAAAATCATGTTTTTATGTGGACACGCCCACCAGTTCAATAGGTATGCCTGGTTTGCCTGGTGGGTGGTGATGGGTGGTGATCCACCTGAACTGAAGCCACAGCTGTAGTTGTATGATAAAGGGGGAGGGGTTAGGGATAGTGTGAAGTCACTATATTACTGTTTATTGCATTGGCCCGTTTGACTGTCAAGGGTTCAGCCTCCAGGAAGAAAACCTAAATACAAAGTTAATACACCATTGCACATAAAAACGACTCCAGGGTGTCTAATGAAGTACTGTCACCTCATACACACATGAAAACGACTCCAGGATGTCTAATGAAGTACTGTCACCTCATAGACACATGAAAACGACTTCAGGGTGTCTAATGAAGTACTGTCACCTCATAGACACATGAAAACGACTCCAGGGTGTCTAATGAAGTACTGTCACCTCATAGACACATGAAAACGACTCCAGGGTGTCTAATGAAGTACTGTCACCTCATAGACACATTAAAACGACTCCAGGGTGTCTAATGAAGTACTGTCACCTCATAGACACATGAAAACGACTCCAGGGTGTCTAATGAAGTACTGTCACCTCATAGACACATGCAAACGACTCCAGGGTGTCTAATGAAGTACTGTCACCTCATAGACACATGAAAACGACTCCAGGGTGTCTAATGAAGTACTGTCACCTCATAGACACATGCAAACGACTCCAGGGTGTCTAATGAAGTACTGTCACCTCATAGACACATGAAAACGACTCCAGGGTGTCTAATGAAGTACTGTCACCTCATAGACACATGAGAAACTGGAAAAATACAAAGAATGTGGCACTCCATCTTTAATGAATGGACTTTTGTTTTAAAAACAGGACAGACTGATGCACAACAGAGTTCTTTAGTCTGTTTGTCTTGTATTTAGGGACTCTATAAACCGCCTCATGGAGAGATACTCTTCGCCAGTCTGAGCATGCTCTTGGTCTGGACAAATGTTTGAGCACCAATGAGAGCTGTCAATTGGGTATTATATGCATGGCAAGCTATGGCAGCTGCCATACCTAACCGCACATAACCACGTGACGGGCATGACGCATGTACGTGGGTGAGCTTTAGCTGAAATTAC
>NC_136798.1:421308-486308 GCF_951216825.1 Electrona antarctica | reverse complement strand
TCCATGCAGTACTCTGAGTCTAAGACAGTGAATCATGTAGTCTAATCCATGCAGTACTCTGAGTCTAAGACAGTGAATCATGTAGTCTAATCCATGCAGTACTCTGAGTCTAAGACAGTGGTTTAGTTAGTGAATCATGTAGTCTAATCCATGCAGTACTCTGAGTCTAAGACAGTGAATCATGTAGTCTAATCCATGCAGTACTCTGAGTCTAAGACAGTGAATCATGTAGTCTAATCCATGCAGTACTCTGAGTCTAAGACTCTGAATCATGTAGTCTAATCCATGCAGTACTCTGAGTCTAAAACAGTGAATCATGTAGTCTAATCCATGCAGTACTCTGAGTCTAAGACAGTGAATCATGTAGTCTAATCCATGCAGTACTCTGAGTCTAAAACAGTGAATCATGTAGTCTAATCCATGCAGTACTCTGAGTCTAAGACAGTGAATCATGTAGTCTAATCCATGCAGTACTCTGAGTCTAAGACTCTGAATCATGTAGTCTAATCCATGCAGTACTCTGAGTCTAAAACAGTGAATCATGTAGTCTAATCCATGCAGTACTCTGAGTCTAAAACAGTGAATCATGTAGTCTAATCCATGCAGTACTCTGAGTCTAAAACAGTGAATCATGTAGTCTAATCCATGCAGTACTCTGAGTCAGACAGTGAATCATGTAGTCTAATCCATGCAGTACTCTGAGTCTAATCCATGCAGTACTCTGAGTCTAAGACAGTGAATCATGTAGTCTAATCCATGCAGTACTCTGAGTCTAAGACAGTGAATCATGTAGTCTAATCCATGCAGTACTCTGAGTCAGACAGTGATTCATGTAGTCTAATCCATGCAGTACTCTGAGTCTAAGACAGTGAATCATGTAGTCTAATCCATGCAGTACTCTGAGTCTAAGACAGTGAATCATGTAGTCTAATCCATGCAGTACTCTGAGTCTAAGACAGTGAATCATGTAGTCTAATCCATGCAGTACTCTGAGTCAGACAGTGAATCATGTAGTCTAATCCATGCAGTACTCTGAGTCTAATCCATGCAGTACTCTGAGTCTAAGACAGTGAATCATGTAGTCTAATCCATGCAGTACTCTGAGTCTAAGACAGTGAATCATGTAGTCTAATCCATGCAGTACTCTGAGTCTAAGACAGTGAATCATGTAGTCTAATCCATGCAGTACTCTGAGTCTAAGACAGTGGTTTAGTTAGTGAATCATGTAGTCTAATCCATGCAGTACTCTGAGTCTAAGACAGTAGTTTATATAGTTAGTGAATCATGTAGTCTAATCCATGCAGTACTCTGAGTCTAATCCATGCAGTACTCTGAGGCTAAAACAGTGAATCATGTAGTCTAATCCATGCAGTACTCTGAGTCTAAGACAGTGAATCATGTAGTCTAATCCATGCAGTACTCTGAGTCAGACAGTGAATCATGTAGTCTAATCCATGCAGTACTCTGAGTCTAAGACAGTGAATCATGTAGTCTAATCCATGCAGTACTCTGAGTCTAAGACAGTGAATCATGTAGTCTAATCCATGCAGTACTCTGAGTCTAAGACAGTGAATCATGTAGTCTAATCCATGCAGTACTCTGAGTCAGACAGTGAATCATGTAGTCTAATCCATGCAGTACTCTGAGTCTAAGACAGTAGTTTATATAGTTAGTGAATCATGTAGTCTAATCCATGCAGTACTCTGAGTCTAATCCATGCAGTACTCTGAGGCTAAAACAGTGAATCATGTAGTCTAATCCATGCAGTACTCTGAGTCTAAGACAGTGAATCATGTAGTCTAATCCATGCAGTACTCTGAGTCAGACAGTGAATCATGTAGTCTAATCCATGCAGTACTCTGAGTCTAAGACAGTGAATCATGTAGTCTAATCCATGCAGTACTCTGAGTCTAAGACAGTGAATCATGTAGTCTAATCCATGCAGTACTCTGAGTCTAATCCATGCAGTACTCTGAGTCTAAGACAGTGAATCATGTAGTCTAATCCATGCAGTACTCTGAGTCTAAGACAGTGAATCATGTAGTCTAATCCATGCAGTACTCTGAGTCTAAGACAGTGAATCATGTAGTCTAATCCATGCAGTACTCTGAGTCTAAGACAGTGAATCATGTAGTCTAATCCATGCAGTACTCTGAGTCTAAGACAGTGAATCATGTAGTCTAATCCATGCAGTACTCTGAGTCTAAGACAGTGAATCATGTAGTCTAATCCATGCAGTACTCTGAGTCTAAGACAGTGAATCATGTAGTCTAATCCATGCAGTACTCTGAGTCTAAGACAGTGGTTTAGTTAGTGAATCATGTAGTCTAATCCATGCAGTACTCTGAGTCTAAGACAGTGAATCATGTAGTCTAATCCATGCAGTACTCTGAGTCTAAGACAGTGGTTTAGTTAGTGAATCATGTAGTCTAATCCATGCAGTACTCTGAGTCTAAGACAGTGGTTTAGTTAGTGAATCATGTAGTCTAATCCATGCAGTACTCTGAGTCTAAAACAGTGAATCATGTAGTCTAATCCATGCAGTACTCTGAGTCTAAAACAGTGAATCATGTAGTCTAATCCATGCAGTACTCTGAGTCTAAGACAGTGAATCATGTAGTCTAATCCATGCAGTACTCTGAGTCTAAGACAGTGAATCATGTAGTCTAATCCATGCAGTACTCTGAGTCAGACAGTGAATCATGTAGTCTAATCCATGCAGTACTCTGAGTCTAAGACAGTGAATCATGTAGTCTAATCCATGCAGTACTCTGAGTCTAAGACAGTGAATCATGTAGTCTAATCCATGCAGTACTCTGAGTCAGACAGTGAATCATGTAGTCTAATCCATGCAGTACTCTGAGTCTAAGACAGTGAATCATGTAGTCTAATCCATGCAGTACTCTGAGTCTAAGACAGTGAATCATGTAGTCTAATCCATGCAGTACTCTGAGTCTAAGACAGTGAATCATGTAGTCTAATCCATGCAGTACTCTGAGTCTAAGACAGTGAATCATGTAGTCTAATCCATGCAGTACTCTGAGTCTAAGACAGTGAATCATGTAGTCTAATCCATGCAGTACTCTGAGTCTAAGACAGTGAATCATGTAGTCTAATCCATGCAGTACTCTGAGTCTAAGACAGTGAATCATGTAGTCTAATCCATGCAGTACTCTGAGTCTAAGACAGTGAATCATGTAGTCTAATCCATGCAGTACTCTGAGTCTAAAACAGTGAATCATGTAGTCTAATCCATGCAGTACTCTGAGTCTAAGACAGTGAATCATGTAGTCTAATCCATGCAGTACTCTGAGTCTAAAACAGTGAATCATGTAGTCTAATCCATGCAGTACTCTGAGTCTAAGACAGTGAATCATGTAGTCTAATCCATGCAGTACTCTGAGTCTAAGACTCTGAATCATGTAGTCTAATCCATGCAGTACTCTGAGTCTAAGACTCTGAATCATGTAGTCTAATCCATGCAGTACTCTGAGTCTAAGACAGTGAATCATGTAGTCTAATCCATGCAGTACTCTGAGTCTAAGACAGTGAATCATGTAGTCTAATCCATGCAGTACTCTGAGTCTAAAACAGTGAATCATGTAGTCTAATCCATGCAGTACTCTGAGTCTAAGACAGTGAATCATGTAGTCTAATCCATGCAGTACTCTGAGTCTAAGACAGTGAATCATGTAGTCTAATCCATGCAGTACTCTGAGTCTAAGACAGTGAATCATGTAGTCTAATCCATGCAGTACTCTGAGTCTAAAACAGTGAATCATGTAGTCTAATCCATGCAGTACTCTGAGTCTAAGACAGTGAATCATGTAGTCTAATCCATGCAGTACTCTGAGTCTAAGACAGTGAATCATGTAGTCTAATCCATGCAGTACTCTGAGTCTAAGACGGTGGTTTTTAACCCATTTTGGCCTGACGTCGAAATGTAAAAAATGTCTTCTAAATTCTGACAGTTTTCTGAAATACCTCATTTTTCTGTATCAGTGGTGCTCAATATTTCATGTCAAGGACCCCAAAAATGATATGTAATCGGCCGCCGACCCCCATCTGAAAATATGTTGTTCCAGGGACCCCCTCGGAAGCAAAGATTTGAGTTAAAAACGTTTGCTCTGAAAGAATATGCATTCAAAGATCTGTGCCGCATTTTTACGATTTTTCAAAAAATAGCAGACCTAGCAGGGTAATTGGCCACCGACCCCCATCTGAAAACATTCATGTTCCAGGAACCCCTCAGAAGCAAATCTTTGAGTTAAACGTTCGCTCTGAAAGAATATATATTCAAAGATTTGCGCCACATTTTCACGATTTTTCAAAAATAGCAGATCTACAAGCTCATAGCGTGCCACCGAGTGGCGCGCTATGAGCTTGTAGGTCTGCTATTTTTCAATAGCTAAATTATAACATAATGTTTAAAACACCAAATAGGGTTCCCGCCCAAAATGGGTTTTAACCCATTTAGACGTGAGGACGATTCTAGAAATGTCGACAGTTTTCTGGAAAAACCTCATGGTTCTATATCAGTGGTTCTATAAACCTCATGGTTCTATATCAGTGGTTCTAAAACCTCATGGTTCTATATCAGTGGTTCTAAAACCTCATGGTTCTATATCAGTGGTTCTATAAACCTCATGTTTCTATATCAGTGGTTCTAAAACCTCATGGTTCTATATCAGTGGTTCTATAAACCTCATGGTTCTATATCAGTGGTTCTATAAACCTCATGGTTCTATATCAGTGGTTCTATAAACCTCATGGTTCTATATCAGTGGTTCTAAAACCTCATGGTTCTATATCAGTGGTTCTATAAACCTCATGGTTCTATATCAGTGGTTCTATAAACCTCATGGTTCTATATCAGTGGTTCTATAAACCTCATGGTTCTATATCAGTGGTTCTATAAACCTCATGGTTCTATATCAGTGGTTCTAAAACCTCATGGTTCTATATCAGTGGTTCTATAAACCTCATGGTTCTATATCAGTGGTTCTCAAACCTCATGGTTCTATATCAGTGGTTCTCAAACTATTTAATGTCAAGGACCCCGGAAATGATATGTAATTGGCGGCCGACCGCCATCTGAAAATATGTTGTTCCAGTCAAATATTTGACTTAAAAATATTCGCTCTGAAAGAATATATATTCAAAGATTTGCGCCACATTTTCACGATTTAAAAAAAATAGCAGATCTACAAGCTCGTAGCCATGCTATGAGCTTGTAGATCTGCTATTTTTCAATAGCTAAAGTATAGCATAATGCTTAAAACAACAAAAGGGGTTCCCGTACTGAATGGGTTAATTAATAAGTTTGAGCCACGGAACCACCATGATGACATTTAGCCTCTCAGACCCAAAACATTAGAATATTGATGACATTTAGCCTCTCAGACCCAAAACATTAGAATATTGATGACATTTAGCCTCTCAGACCCAAAACATTAGAATATTGATGACATTTAGCCTCTCAGACCCAAAACATTAGAATATTGATGACATTTAGCCTCTCAGACCCAAAACATTAGAATATTGATGACATTTAGCCTCTCAGACCCAAAACATTAGAATATTGATGACATTTAGCCTCTCAGACCCAAAACATTAGAATATTGATGACATTTAGCCTCTCAGACCCAAAACATTAGAATATTGATGACATTTAGCCTCTCAGCCCCAAAACATTAGAATATTGATGACATTTAGCCTCTCAGCCCCAAAACATTAGAATATTGATGACATTTAGCCTCTCAGCCCCAAAACATTAGAATATTGATGACATTTAGCCTCTCAGACCCAAAACAATAGAATATTGATGACATTTAGCCTCTCAGACCCAAAACATTAGAATATTGATGACATTTAGCCTCTCAGACCCAAAACATTAGAATATTGATGACATTTAGCCTCTCAGACCCAAAACATTAGAATATTGATGACATTTAGCCTCTCAGACCCAAAACATTAGAATATTGATGACATTTAGCCTCTCAGACCCAAAACATTAGAATATGATGACATTTAGCCTCTCAGACCCAAAACATTAGAATATTGATGACATTTAGCCTCTCAGACCCAAAACATTAGAATATTGATGACATTTAGCCTCTCAGACCCAAAACATTAGAATATTGATGACATTTAGCCTCTCAGACCCAAAACATTAGAATATTGATGACATTTAGCCTCTCAGATCCAAAACATTAGAATATGATGACATTTAGCCTCTCAGACCCAAAACATTAGAATATTGATGACATTTAGCCTCTCAGACCCAAAACATTAGAATATTGATGACATTTAGCCTCTCAGACCCAAAACATTAGAATATTGATGACATTTAGCCTCTCAGACCCAAAACATTAGAATATTGATGACATTTAGCCTCTCGGACCCAAAACATTAGAATATTGATGACATTTAGCCTCTCGGACCCAAAACATTAGAATATTGATGACATTTAGCCTCTCGGACCCAAAACATTAGAATATTGATGACATTTAGCCTCTCGGACCCAAAACATTAGAATATTGATGACATTTAGCCTCTCGGACCCAAAACATTAGAATATTGATGACATTTAGCCTCTCGGACCCAAAACATTAGAATATTGATGACATTTAGCCTCTCGGACCCAAAACATTAGAATATTGATGACATTTAGCCTCTCGGACCCAAAACATTAGAATATTGATGACATTTAGCCTCTCGGACCCAAAACATTAGAATATTGATGACATTTAGCCTCTCGGACCCAAAACATTAGAATATTGATGACATTTAGCCTCTCGGACCCAAAACATTAGAATATTGATGACATTTAGCCTCTCGGACCCAAAACATTAGAATATTGATGACATTTAGCCTCTCGGACCCAAAACATTAGAATATTGATGACATTTAGCCTCTCGGACCCAAAACATTAGAATATTGATGACATTTAGCCTCTCAGACCCAAAACATTAGAATATTGATGACATTTAGCCTCTCAGACCCAAAACATTAGAATATTCATGACATTTAGCCTCTCAGCCCCAAAACATTAGAATATTCATGACATTTAGCCTCTCAGCCCCAAAACATTAGAATATTGATGACATTTAGCCTCTCAGACCCAAAACATTAGAATATTCATGACATTTAGCCTCTCAGACCCAAAACATTAGAATATTGATGACATTTAGCCTCTCAGACCCAAAACACATTAGAATATTCATGACATTTAGCCTCTCAGACCCAAAACATTAGAATATTCATGACATTTAGCCTCTCAGACCCAAAACATTAGAATATTTTGCTGCCGTTGGATAAGATTTTGTCCACAATTCCCTGCTTGTATTGGTTGGTTATTGGTTGGTTATTGGTTGGTTATTGGTTGGTTAGTTGGTTATTGGTTGGTTATTGGTTGGTTAGTTGGTACCATCTAATTGTGTAGACTTCTTGTTACTGAAAATTGTGACATTTTGAAATGTAAAAACTGAAAAATGTAGTCTAAAATGCACGCACGCACACATTTTGTCTGTGTGCGTGCGTGTGTGTGTATGTGTGTGCGTGCGTGCGCGTGTGCGTTGCTGTGTGTGTGTGTGTGTGTGTGTATGTGTGCGCGTGTGAGCAAAAAGACAGACAGATGGATGGACAGCAAGACCAACCAGGTGAACTAACATGATTAACTCCTAATAATAGACCATCACATGTAGAGCTTCCTTCCATGTCGCCTCTCCTCTCCTCTCCTCTCCTCTCCTCTCAGAAAACTTAGAACATTGTGTTGTCGTTGAATCATATTTTGTTTATTGGTTTTGGTTATTTATTCTTTCAATTGTGACCAAATTTGACTGAGGGACTGCCATTGTATTTTTTGGAATTTTCGTTTTTTCATGTCATATGAAAGCAGGGAATCATAGCTTCAAATTGACATATTGGTTGTTCAGTTTGACCCACCAGTTTTGGAGATGTGGCTTATAGAGTAATGTCTTGCAGAGAAACAGCGAGTTGAGAAAACAGCCTTGAAAGGTTCACTTCTGTGGTCTCTAACATTACACCTAGCTACATGTTTAAGCATTTATTTCATATTTACATGTCTTCTGTGGTCTCTAACATTACACCTAGCTACATGTTTAAGCATTTATTTCATATTTACATGTCTTCTGTGGTCTCTAACATTACACCTAGCTACATGTTTAAGCATTTATTTCATATTTACATGTCTTCTGTGGTCTCTAACATTACACCTAGCTACATGTTTAAGCATTTATTTCATATTTACATGTCTTCTGTGGTCTCTAACATTACACCTAGCTACATGTTTAAGCATTTATTTCATATTTACATGTCTTCTGTGGTCTCTAACATTACACCTAGCTACATGTTTAAGCATTTATTTCATATTTACATGTCTTCTGTGGTCTCTTAACATTACACCTAGCTACATGTTTAAGCATTTATTTCACATGTACATGTCGATTTCAGCTCTGACACTGATTTCAGACTTGCTCTAGTATGTGAAGAGTCTGCCTGTGATATGAACTCATTTTGAAAAAAGAAAAAAAAAAGCTTTTCTTCTCTGGTGAAAAGCTGGAATTTGCACGATGGCAGGCTCAGTCAAATCTGGTCACAATTGTCCCCATATCTCTGGCACCTGCACTGCGTTTCTGTGTAACAGGTGGGGCAGATTGGGTTAATTAGTAAATGGAAACACCTGTGAAGGAAGTAAGACGTGGCCCAGTGTCGCGTCAACATGGCTGGCGCGCATAGAGCGCCATATTGGACACATTTTGCCTGCCGACCGCCAGTTTGACCCCTGCTGTATTTATCCCATTCTTGACGGGAGGAACACTTCTTGGTGTTTTAAGTGTTGTGTTACACTTTAGCTATTGCAAAAATAGCAGATCTACAAGCTCGTAGCGCGGCGCCGCGCTATGACCTTGTAGGTCTGCTATTTTTGAAAGATCGTGAAAATGTGGCGCAAATCTTTGAATATATTTTCTTTCAGAGCGAACGTTTTTTTTTTCTTTGTTTCTGGGACTCCCTGGAACAACATATTTTCAGATGGGGGTCCGTGGCCAAATTCAGATATTTTTGGGGGTCCTTGACATGAAAAAGGTTGAGCACAACCGACATAGAAACATGAGGTTTTTCCAAAAACGTTTAGGATTTAGAAGACATGTTTTTAGAATCTGCCTCAGCTCTAAATGGGTTAAAGCTCTCTGCATGCTTCCACTGACTGTATAGTGGTGTCTGTCCATCCATAGCATCTATCTCTGTATACAGATACAGGTCCAAGGTCTCTTTCTTCAGGGCCTGTGTTGAAAGCATCCTATTATATGGTGCTGAGACATGGACTATGAAGAAGGAATTACAAGACCGGCTTGATGGCACATATACAAGACTCCTCATGTGTGTTAAAAACATTTCCTGGAAAACTCATCCAACCAAAGAGCAGATCTATGGTGAACTGCCACCAATAACAACAACCGTAGCATGTCGTAGAGCGATCTTTGCTGGTCACTGCTACCGCTCCAAGGATCAAGTAATATCAGATATCCTGCTATGGCGGCTCCCCCAGTCGCCCAGAGGAACCAGGCCTCATACATATCCTGACACAATCTCCAGGGACACAGGACTGACATTCCAAGAACTGGGAGCAGCAATGGCTGACAGGACCCGATGGAAAGACGTGGCATCTACGATCTCGACGACAGTCGAAGGATGATGATGACAGGTCCATCCATAGCATCTATCTCTGTACAGATACAGGGCCATCCATAGCATCTATCTCTGTACAGATACAGGTCCATCCATAGCAGCTATCTCTGTATACAGATACAGGTCCATCCATAGCATCTATCTCTGTCCTGTATACAGATACAGGACCATCCATCCATAGCATCTATCTCTGTCCTGTATACAGATACAAGTCCATCCATAGCATCTATCTCTGTATACAGATACAGGACCATCCATAGCATCTATCTCTGTATACAGATACAGGTCCATCCATAGCATCTATCTCTGTATACAGATACAGGGCCATCCATAGCATCTATCTCTGTCCTGTATACAGATACAGGTCCATCCATAGCATCTATCTCTGTCCTGTATACAGATACAGGTCCATCCATAGCATCTATCTCTGTCCTGTATACAGATACAGGGCCATCCATAGCATCTATCTCTGTATACAGATACAGGTCCATCCATAGCATCTATCTCTGTATACAGATACAGGTCCATCCATAGCATCTATCTCTGTACAGATACAGGGCCATCCATAGCATCTATCTCTGTCCTGTATACAGATACAGGTCCATCCATAGCATCTATCTCTGTCCTGTGTACAGATACAGGGCCATCCATAGCATCTATCTCTGTCCTGTATACAGATACAGGTCCATCCATAGCATCTATCTCTGTCCTGTATACAGATACAGGTCCATCCATAGCATCTATCTCTGTATACAGATACAGGACCATCCATAGCATCTATCTCTGTATACAGATACAGGGCCATCCATAGCATCTATCTCTGTATACAGAGACAGGTCCATCCATAGCATCTATCTCTGTATACAGATACAGGTCCATCCATAGCATCTATCTCTGTCCTGTATACAGATACAGGACCATCCATCCATAGCATCTATCTCTGTCCTGTATACAGATACAGGACCATCCATAGCATCTATCTCTGTCCTGTATACAGATACAGGGCCATCCATAGCATCTATCTCTGTCCTGTATACAGATACAGGGCCATCCATAGCATCTATCTCTGTCCTGTATACAGATACAGGACCATCCATCCATAGCATCTATGCGAGCTTTGCATCTATGCAGCTGTAGATCTGCTATTTTCAGTGTAAAATGACTCATACTGGATCTCTTGTCCATTAGTCCCTTCCTAACATTTTAGTCTAGTTTATATTTGTCGACAAAATCGACAGTATAATTTAGTCATAGTTTTTGTCATCATAGCTTAGTTTTCCATGTAGTTACCATTCAGTTTTCAGGGTGGTCGACGAACATTTTTTCGTCAAAGTTTTAGTCGACGAAAACAACGACTGCTTGGGATGGCAACAGAAAACAGCTAAACGTCTTGCAGTGTGTGTGTGTGTGTGTGCGTGTGTGCGTGCGTGCGTGCGTGCGTGCGTGCGTGCGTGCGTGCGTGCGTATTTTTGCAGGCAAGAGAGAGATAGTGTGCATCCATGAGTGTGTGTGAATATGTGTGTGTGTGTATTGTTGCAGGCAAGAGAGAGTGTGTGTGCATGCATGAATAAGTGTGTGTGTGCATGTGGGGTCCTGTGAGGCCATTGGTATCCACTCAGCCATAACCAGCACTTCAAACAGTGTGGCTTCCAAGCGCCTCTGCTGCTATTCAATAAGACTCCACTGTGTGTGTGTGTGTGTGTGTGTGTGTGTGTGTGTGTGTGTGTGTGTGTGTGTGTGTGTGTGTGTGTGTGTGTGTGTGTGTGTGTGTGTGTGTGTGTGTGTGTGTGTGTGTGTGTGTGTGTGTGTGTGTGTGTGTGTGTGTGTGTGTGTGTGTGTGTGTGTGTGTGTGTGTGTGTGTGTGTGTGTGTGTGTGTGTGTGTGTGTGTGTGTGTGTGTGTGTGTGTGTGTGTGTGTGTGTGTGTGTGTGTGTGTGTGTGTGCGTGCGCGTGCGTGCGCGCGCAAGTGGGATTTGAAAAATGGACAATTGTGAAGAGCATTTTCCTGCATGCTCTTCACAAGATAAATGGTTGATTTGTTGTTGGAACACATTTGGGGAGTTGGTTTTGCCATTACTAAAATATTCAGGTTGGACTATACAGTATATGACTAGACATTCACATAGAATTGTAAAACTAGGCCTACTGGCGCTTGGTGGTAGCATTTATATAGCGCTTTTACCCAAAGTGCTTTACATAGATTGTGCATTACATTACATTACATTCACCCGTTCACACACACACATTCACACACCGATGGCGGAGGAAACCATGCAAGGCACCGACATAGTTTTCAACAGTTGTCAGCAGTGTGTTGTTTGTATAAAACTATAAAACGTGTAGTTTCCACAGTTGATGGTTGTCTGCTGTGTTGTGATGTATTAAAACCACGAAGCTAGATAACTGCTAATTAGCACATTAATCACACCTGCTGCTTGAAGGAATGTGTGGTCGTTAGCTGGAGCTGGTCCAGGTTATCGTAGTTGGGGGGGTTTATAATGCACACACACACACACACACACACACACACACACACACACACACACACACACACACACACACACACACGCACATGACTTGCAATAACCCATGTAGGCTTGACGTCGAAATAAAAAAAAACGTTCGCTCTGAAAGAATATATATTCAAAGATTTGTGCCGCATTTTAACGATTTTTCAAAAATATCAGACCTACAAGCTCGTAGCGCGCCACTCGGTGGCGCGCTATGAGCTTGTAGAGCTGCTATTTTTTAAATAGCTAAAGTATAACATAATGCTTAGTTAAAACACCAAAAGGGGTTCCCGCCCAGAATGGGATAAACAAGGTAATCACATACAAAGAAATAAAGAATGCAGAGAGACAGTGCAGCGATTCAATACAGTATAGGATCACAGGAAGACTGAGAATATGTTTTATATATCATGATACCATGCAGGGAAACGGGGAACTATGCATGTAAACAAATAGCATGTTGATTTACGTTCATATTAACATTGTGTTCAGGGAAAGTAGTGTGGAGTCGAGGTGTCGGGAAGGAAGGGCTCTAGTGCTGCAGTTCACAATCAGCTTTATCTTCTATATTTACAACGGGGATTTTATGCCACAGTTTGTCAGAAAGGATGGCGAAGAGTCTGGGACGTGTGACGCACGCACGCACGCACGCACGCACGCACGCGAGCAGATGTACCACATGGGCCAGGAGGAGAGTTTGAAGGCATGCAGATGTATGTGGATGACCTCAACGCCCCCGGAGGTCAACCTCGTTCCATACAACACACTGATTTACTGCTGGGGAGAGAGAGAGGGAGAGAGAGGGAGAGAGGGACTCGGATAAAGAGCTGTTCAGCGTAAAGTGTCAGATGGAGAGGGACAGCAGAAGAACTGGGTTTGGGACGAATGGATTCAGGTACTTATTGCTTCTTCCTCTTAACATCTGATGGCTGCTTAAAGTTCTGGAAACCACTTGTTCATGTGATGGTGAAGTGTATAGTCGTGATGGGGAAGTGTATAGTCGTGATGGTGAAGTGTATAGTCGTGATGGTGAAGTGTATAGTCGTGATGGTGAAGTGTATAGTCGTGATGGTCAGCCGATCCCCACCTTATCAATCCATTGAATTGTCAAGTTGTCATGAATTGTCACTCATTCGTCTGGGCCCAGTAGGTCCCTACTGGCCTACCAGGAGATTCTGGTAGATGCTGTCAGCGAGTTCTATCGTTGACACCATGTTAATGCCTGTGCTGTCACGTGAGGGTTAGGGTTAGGGTTAACCCTAACCCTAACCCCCTAACCCTAACCCTCACGTGACAGCACAGGCATTAACATGGTGTCAACGATAGAATGGTAGTAGTGATGGTGAAGTGTATAGTCGTGATGGTGAAGTGTATAGCTGTGATGGTGAAGTGTATAGTCGTGATGGTGAAGTGTATAGTTGTGATGGTGAAGTGTATAGTTGTGATGGCGAAGTGTATAGTCGTGGTGGCGAAGTGTATAGTCGTGATGGTGAAGTGTATAGTCGTGATGGTGAAGTGTATAGTTGTGATGGTGAAGTGTATAGTCGTGATGGTGAAGTGTATAGTCGTGATGGTGAAGTGTATAGCTGTGATGGTGAAGTGTATAGCTGTGATGGTGAAGTGTATAGTTGTGATGGTGAAGTGTATAGTTGTGATGGTGAAGTGTATAGCTGTGATGGTGAAGTGTATAGCTGTGATGGTGAAGTGTATAGTCGTGATGGTGAAGTGTATAGTCGTGATGGTGAAGTGTATAGTTGTGATGGTGAAGTGTATAGCTGTGATGGTGAAGTGTATAGCTGTGATGGTGAAGTGTATAGCTGTGATGGTGAAGTGTATAGTTGTGATGGTGAAGTGTATAGTTGTGATGGTGAAGTGTATAGTTGTGATGGTGAAGTGTATAGTTGTGATGGTGAAGTGTATAGTTGTGATGGTGAAGTGTATAGCTGTGATGGTGAAGTGTATAGCTGTGATGGTGAAGTGTATAGCTGTGATGGTGAAGTGTATAGCTGTGATGGTGAAGTGTATAGTTGTGATGGTGAAGTGTATAGCTGTGATGGTGAAGTGTATAGTTGTGATGGTGAAGTGTATAGTTGTGATGGTGAAGTGTATAGCTGTGATGGTGAAGTGTATAGTTGTGATGGTGCGCCCGTGTCTGTGTCACATGCTGTGGGTTGCCGTGGTGGCCTAGCTAGTCTACTGGAATTTTCATGAACCCAGAAATGGTGATTAGTATAATCTTTTATGATAGAAAACTTATCTATTTAGGCCTAATGGATGAAATTCAGCTTGGTTGCCAATAGTTGCATGTTGAGCAATTTGAGTATTTAGCATAATATGTGACCATACCATTAACAACCTGTAGCCTATAAGGCAAAACACTGAATTCCATCATTCTTTAGGTAGCCGTCATCACAAAGTGCCTATGGCCGTTTTTAGCCCAAGGAGTGTTTTTTTGTGCTAAACTAATGCTTGGAATGGATTCAGAATTTCACCCCCCTAGTTTGACATGTCACATGCTACTTAAAGCATAATGACATTGTGATGTTTTTGCCTTATACAGGTTGTTAATGGTATGGTCACATATTATATGCTAATTACTCAAATTGCTCAACATACAACTTTTAGCAACCAAGCTTAATCTTCTAAGCCTATAGGCCTAGATGACATTTTTGAATCATAACAGTTTATACTAACCAACATTTCTGGGTCTAACATGGGACTTATGGGAGCTTCCAGTAGACTATAGCTCACCCGGGACGTCATAAAACGTGTGTTACAATGCCACAGCCTCCTCCTCCTCCTCGTCCTCCTCCACCTCCTCCTCCTCCTCCGCAGCTGCGGAACCGGAGTCTTAAATCTGCACTCTCCACACAAAGAGCTGCCAGACTCATTGTAGTGACCTGTTGTGTGCATGCCTTGAGCCTCTTCCCTCCATCCATGACAGATCTGCAGCCTCCGTCCGTAGACTCTTCCCTCCATCCATGACAGATCTGCAGCCTCCGTCCGTAGACTCCAATATGTTATTTTCCTTGTCGGGCTTTCCCTCTAAAGCCATGCTATATATTATGCTTTAGTCGTCGTGCGGCCGTGTGTCGTGTCGCGTGCGCCGAAAATAGGCGATCTACAAGCTCACAATGCATCGCGAGCTTGTAGATCGCCTATTTTCTGTGTGTGTGTGTATGTGTGTGTGTGTGTGTGTGTGTGTGTGTGTGTGTGTGTGTGTGTGTGTGTGTGTGTGTGTGTGTGTGTGTGTGTGTGTGTGTGTGTGTGTGTGTGTGTGTGTGTGTGTGTGTGTGTGTGTGTGTGTGTGTGTGTGCGCGCGCTTCCACAACATGTCACTATTTATTTTTGGTGAAGAGCCATGGGGCTCCATTTTCGTCACCGCTAAACCCCTTATCCCTAAACTTCTTTGCCTTTTTTTTTTTTTTACTATTTTGAAAAACATTTTTTAATAGTTCAACTAGCCCAATCTACATTGACACGTTGTGAGCTTGTAGACTGGCCATTTAACTATTTAAAAATGTTTTGCAAAATAGTAAAAAAAGGCAAAGACGTTTAGGGATAAGGGGTTTAGCGGTGACGAAAATGGAGCCCATGGGGCCCTATTTTGGTCAGTGCTAAACCCCTTATCCAAATAACTTTATGGATACAGGGTTTAGCAGCACTGACAACAATATAACTTTATGGATACAGGGTTTAGCAGCACTGACAACAATATAACTTTATGGATACTGGGTTTAGCAGCACTGACAACAATATAACTTTATGGATACTGGGTTTAGCAGCACTGACAACAATATAACTTTATGGATACTGGGTTTAGCAGCACTGACAACAATATAACTTTATGGATACTGGGTTTAGCAGCACTGACAACAATATAACTATGGATACAGGGTTTAGCAGCACTGACAACAATATAACTTTATGGATACAGGGTTTAGCAGCACTGACAACAATATAACTTTATGGATACTGGGTTTAGCAGCACTGACAACAATATAACTTTATGGATACAGGGTTTAGCAGCACTGACAACACTATAACTTTATGGATACTGGGTTTAGCAGCACTGACAACAATATAACTTTATGGATACAGGGTTTAGCAGCACTGACAACAATATAACTTTATGGATACAGGGTTTAGCAGCACTGACAACAATATAACTTTATGGATACTGGGTTTAGCAGCACTGACAACAATATAACTTTATGGATACAGGGTTTAGCAGCACTGACAACAATATAACTGTATGGATACAGGGTTTAGCAGCACTGACACCAATATAACTTTATGGATACAGGGTTTAGCAGCACTGACAACAATATAACTGTATGGATACAGGGTTTAGCAGCACTGACACCAATATAACTTTATGGATACAGGGTTTAGCAGCACTGACAACAATATAACTTTATGGATACTGGGTTTAGCAGCACTGACACCAATATAACTTTATGGATACAGGGTTTAGCAGCACTGACAACAATATAACTGTATGGATACTGGGTTTAGCAGCACTGACAACAATATAACTTTATGGATACTGGGTTTAGCAGCACTGACAACAATATAACTTTATGGATACAGGGTTTAGCAGCACTGACAACAATATAACTGTATGGATACTGGGTTTAGCAGCACTGACAACAATATAACTTTATGGATACTGGGTTTAGCAGCACTGACACCAATATAACTTTATGGATACAGGGTTTAGCAGCACTGACAACAATATAACTTTATGGATACTGGGTTTAGCAGCACTGACACCAATATAACTTTATGGATACAGGGTTTAGCAGCACTGACAACAATATAACTTTATGGATACAGGGTTTAGCAGCACTGACAACAATATAACTTTATGGATACTGGGTTTAGCAGCACTGACAACAATATAACTGTATGGATACAGGGTTTAGCAGCACTGACACCAATATAACTTTATGGATACTGGGTTTAGCAGCACTGACAACAATATAACTGTATGGATACTGGGTTTAGCAGCACTGACAACAATATAACTGTATGGATACTGGGTTTAGCATCACTGACATCAATATAACTGTATGGATACAGGGTTTAGCAGCACTGACAACACTATAACTTTATGGATACTGGGTTTAGCAGCACTGACAACAATATAACTTTATGGATACTGGGTTTAGCAGCACTGACAACAATATAACTTTATGGATACAGGGTTTAGCAGCACTGACAACAATATAACTGTATGGATACTGGGTTTAGCAGCACTGACAACAATATAACTTTATGGATACTGGGTTTAGCAGCACTGACACCAATATAACTTTATGGATACAGGGTTTAGCAGCACTGACAACAATATAACTTTATGGATACTGGGTTTAGCAGCACTGACAACAATATAACTGTATGGATACAGGGTTTAGCAGCACTGACACCAATATAACTTTATGGATACTGGGTTTAGCAGCACTGACAACAATATAACTGTATGGATACTGGGTTTAGCAGCACTGACAACAATATAACTGTATGGATACTGGGTTTAGCATCACTGACATCAATATAACTGTATGGATACAGGGTTTAGCAGCACTGACAACACTATAACTTTATGGATACTGGGTTTAGCAGCACTGACAACAATATAACTTTATGGATACTGGGTTTAGCAGCACTGACAACAATATAACTTTATGGATACAGGGTTTAGCAGCACTGACAACAATATAACTGTATGGATACTGGGTTTAGCAGCACTGACAACAATATAACTATGGATACTGGGTTTAGCAGCACTGACAACAATATAACTTTATGGATACTGGGTTTAGCAGCACTGACAACAATATAACTGTATGGATACTGGGTTTAGCAGCACTGACAACAATATAACTTTATGGATACAGGGTTTAGCAGCACTGACAACAATATAACTTTATGGATACAGGGTTTAGCAGCACTGACACCAATATAACTGTATGGATACAGGGTTTAGCAGCACTGACACCAATATAACTTTATGGATACTGGGTTTAGCAGCACTGACAACAATATAACTTTATGGATACTGGGTTTAGCAGCACTGACAACAATATAACTTTATGGATACTGGGTTTAGCAGCACTGACAACAATATAACTTTATGGATACTGGGTTTAGCAGCACTGACAACAATATAACTTTATGGATACAGGGTTTAGCAGCACTGACAACAATATAACTTTATGGATACTGGGTTTAGCAGCACTGACAACAATATAACTTTATGGATACTGGGTTTAGCAGCACTGACAACAATATAACTTTATGGATACTGGGTTTAGCAGCACTGACAACAATATAACTTTATGGATACTGGGTTTAGCAGCACTGACAACAATATAACTTTATGGATACAGGGTTTAGCAGCACTGACAACAATATAACTTTATGGATACAGGGTTTAGCAGCACTGACAACAATATAACTTTATGGATACAGGGTTTAGCAGCACTGACAACAATACAACTGTATGGATACTGGGTTTAGCAGCACTGACAACAATATAACTGTATGGATACTGGGTTTAGCAACACTGACAACAATATAACTTTATGGATACTGGGTTTAGCAGCACTGACAACAATATAACTGTATGGATACAGGGTTTAGCAGCACTGACAACAATATAACTTTATGGATACTGGGTTTAGCAGCACTGACAACAATATAACTTTATGGATACAGGGTTTAGCAGCACTGACAACAATATAACTTTATGGATACAGGGTTTAGCAGCACTGACAACAATATAACTTTATGGATACTGGGTTTAGCAGCACTGACAACAATATAACTTTATGGATACTGGGTTTAGCAGCACTGACAACAATATAACTTTATGGATACAGGGTTTAGCAGCACTGACAACAATATAACTTTATGGATACAGGGTTTAGCAGCACTGACAACAATATAACTTTATGGATACTGGGTTTAGCAGCACTGACAACAATATAACTTTATGGATACTGGGTTTAGCAGCACTGACAACAATATAACTTTATGGATACTGGGTTTAGCAGCACTGACAACAATATAACTTTATGGATACTGGGTTTAGCAGCACTGACAACAATATAACTGTATGGATACTGGGTTTAGCAGCACTGACAACAATATAACTTTATGGATACAGGGTTTAGCAGCACTGACAACAATATAACTTTATGGATACAGGGTTTAGCAGCACTGACAACAATATAACTGTATGGATACTGGGTTTAGCAGCACTGACAACAATATAACTTTATGGATACAGGGTTTAGCAGCACTGACAACAATATAACTGTATGGATACTGGGTTTAGCAGCACTGACAACAATATAACTTTATGGATACAGGGTTTAGCAGCACTGACAACAATATAACTTTATGGATACAGGGTTTAGCAGCACTGACAACAATATAACTTTATGGATACAGGGTTTAGCAGCACTGACAACAATATAACTTTATGGATACAGGGTTTAGCAGCACTGACAACAATATAACTGTATGGATACTGGGTTTAGCAGCACTGACAACAATATAACTGTATGGATACTGGGTTTAGCAACACTGACAACAATATAACTTTATGGATACTGGGTTTAGCAGCACTGACAACAATATAACTGTATGGATACAGGGTTTAGCAGCACTGACAACAATATAACTTTATGGATACTGGGTTTAGCAGCACTGACAACAATATAACTTTATGGATACAGGGTTTAGCAGCACTGACAACAATATAACTTTATGGATACTGGGTTTAGCAGCACTGACAACAATATAACTTTATGGATACAGGGTTTAGCAGCACTGACAACAATATAACTTTATGGATACAGGGTTTAGCAGCACTGACAACAATATAACTTTATGGATACTGGGTTTAGCAGCACTGACAACAATATAACTTTATGGATACTGGGTTTAGCAGCACTGACACCAATATAACTTTATGGATACAGGGTTTAGCAGCACTGACAACAATATAACTGTATGGATACTGGGTTTAGCAGCACTGACAACAATATAACTGTATGGATACAGGGTTTAGCAGCACTGACAACAATATAACTTTATGGATACTGGGTTTAGCAGCACTGACAACAATATAACTTTATGGATACAGGGTTTAGCAGCACTGACAACAATATAACTTTATGGATACAGGGTTTAGCAGCACTGACAACAATATAACTTTATGGATACTGGGTTTAGCAGCACTGACAACAATATAACTTTATGGATACTGGGTTTAGCAGCACTGACAACAATATAACTTTATGGATACAGGGTTTAGCAGCACTGACAACAATATAACTTTATGGATACAGGGTTTAGCAGCACTGACAACAATATAACTTTATGGATACTGGGTTTAGCAGCACTGACAACAATATAACTTTATGGATACTGGGTTTAGCAGCACTGACAACAATATAACTTTATGGATACTGGGTTTAGCAGCACTGACAACAATATAACTGTATGGATACTGGGTTTAGCAGCACTGACAACAATATAACTTTATGGATACAGGGTTTAGCAGCACTGACAACAATATAACTTTATGGATACAGGGTTTAGCAGCACTGACAACAATATAACTGTATGGATACTGGGTTTAGCAGCACTGACAACAATATAACTTTATGGATACAGGGTTTAGCAGCACTGACAACAATATAACTTTATGGATACAGGGTTTAGCAGCACTGACAACAATATAACTTTATGGATACAGGGTTTAGCAGCACTGACAACAATATAACTTTATGGATACAGGGTTTAGCAGCACTGACAACAATATAACTGTATGGATACTGGGTTTAGCAGCACTGACAACAATATAACTGTATGGATACTGGGTTTAGCAACACTGACAACAATATAACTTTATGGATACTGGGTTTAGCAGCACTGACAACAATATAACTGTATGGATACAGGGTTTAGCAGCACTGACAACAATATAACTTTATGGATACTGGGTTTAGCAGCACTGACAACAATATAACTTTATGGATACAGGGTTTAGCAGCACTGACAACAATATAACTTTATGGATACTGGGTTTAGCAGCACTGACAACAATATAACTTTATGGATACTGGGTTTAGCAGCACTGACAACAATATAACTTTATGGATACAGGGTTTAGCAGCACTGACAACAATATAACTTTATGGATACAGGGTTTAGCAGCACTGACAACAATATAACTTTATGGATACAGGGTTTAGCAGCACTGACAACAATATAACTTTATGGATACAGGGTTTAGCAGCACTGACAACAATATAACTTTATGGATACAGGGTTTAGCAGCACTGACAACAATATAACTTTATGGATACAGGGTTTAGCAGCACTGACAACAATATAACTTTATGGATACAGGGTTTAGCAGCACTGACAACAATATAACTTTATGGATACTGGGTTTAGCAGCACTGACAACAATATAACTTTATGGATACAGGGTTTAGCAGCACTGACAACAATATAACTTTATGGATACTGGGTTTAGCAGCACTGACACCAATATAACTTTATGGATACAGGGTTTAGCATCACTGACAACAATATAACTTTATGGATACTGGGTTTAGCAGCACTGACAACAATATAACTTTATGGATACTGGGTTTAGCAGCACTGACAACAATATAACTTTATGGATACAGGGTTTAGCAGTACTGACAACAATATAACTATGGATACTGGGTTTAGCAGCACTGACAACAATATAACTTTATAGATACAGGGTTTAGCAGCACTGACAACAATATAACTATGGATACAGGGTTTAGCAGCACTGACAACAATATAACTTTATAGATACAGGGTTTAGCAGCACTGACAACAATATAACTATGGATACAGGGTTTAGCAGCACTGACAACAATATAACTTTATGGATACTGGGTTTAGCAGCACTGACAACAATATAACTTTATGGATACAGGGTTTAGCAGCACTGACAACAATATAACTTTATGGATACTGGGTTTAGCAGCACTGACAACAATATAACTTTATGGATACAGGGTTTAGCAGCACTGACAACAATAGGGCCCTTGGTTTACTGTAGGCTGAAAAGGAAAGTAGTCTACAGTTTATCTCCAGGTCAGTTTTTACTAAGTCTAAACCACTGGTTCCCAAACTGTTTCATGTCAAGGACCCCCGAATTGACACTTATTAGCCCTGCGAACCCCCATTTGAAAAGACATGCCAGGGACACCCCCTTAACACTTTGATTGCTACAAGATCTCGGCAGGCCTATTTTGATGTTGCTACCGTTTAACATTGCACAAAGGCCTTGTTCGGGGGCCCACAGCAAAATGTTCTCTTATAGCGAGAATCACACGCATACATCAAAAGAAAGCTGAACTTGTCCACTTCAATTAAAAAAATCACACCCGTGTGAACTGAGTGGTGTAAGGTTTTATATAGCATGATCAGCTGTGGTCTGACGTAATGTCTGACGTAATGAAATCACACAAAATATGTTAAGTAAAAAAAGCTATCATTTTTGATAAATGTATGTATCACACCCGGATGTGATTTCACAACTGGCTTTTTTTGCGCAGAGAAAATGACCACGGTTGCTACGGTCATCCAGTTCACCCGGGTGTGATTTAATTACGTCAGAAATTATTTTGAACATAGCAACCATGGTCATTTTTTTATGCACACAAAAGCCAGTTGTAGGAGTGGTTTACACCACTCAAAAAATACATTTTGATTCTACCATGTTCCATTCTGGAGATATTGACCTTTTTGCAACACCTGCATTTGCCTGGAAGTGGTTATCCTGAACAGCGAGCAGAGTTATGGATGGTTTAAAGTCAGAGACATTGAAAGGCAGATATAAAATTGAACCCAATAAATATCCTATACATCCTATACACCGAATGAAAGCCCTGAATGTGTACTTTTACGAGGAAAAGAGTAAACATTGATCCCATGTACAGTTAGACAGTAATTGGTTATTGAATGCAGCTTGTGCCCACCAGATAACTTCAGAGAAGACATGGACGTGAACTCCTCAATATTCACAAAATAAGGCCTATAGCGACATATAAATACTATATACCGTATGAAACAGAAGACTCTCTGCTTTCATAAGGAAAAAAATTCTACTGTAATAATAAAAAAATCACACCCCTGTGAAGTGAGCAGTGCAACTCTACTTCTCTACTTATTCACTACAGCTCGCTATATACGGACTGAGGCAGAAAGTCATGTAAACTTTGCAGTGCAAAGTCATGTTGCACCGCGCAACTGTAGAGAACTGTTGCACCGCTCACTTCACAGGGGTGTGATTTTTAAGAAGTTTACAGACCAAACTGTAAATAAAAGGTTTACATGACTTTCTGCCTCAGTCCGTATATAGCGAGCTGTATTGAATAAGTAGAGAACAGAATATGGGACAGAGTTGCACCACTCACTTCACATGGGTGTGATTTTTATTATTACTACAGTAGAAGTTTTTTTCTTATGAAAGCAGAGAGTCTTCTGTTTCATACGGTATATAGTATTTATATGTCGCAATAGGCCTTATTTTGTGAATATTGAGTTCGGGTCCATGTCTTCTCTGCAGTTATATCTGGTGGGCGCAATGTGCATCCAGTAACCAATTTATGACAAAATGTACATGGGATCAATGTTTACTCTTTTCCTCGTAAAAGTACACATTCAGGGCTTTCATTCGGTGTATAGGATGTATAGCATATTTATTGTGTTTATTGTTATATCTGCCTGTCAATGTCTGACTATAAACCTTCATAACTCTGCTTTCTTTAGATGAGCTGATGAGGATGATGATGATGATGTTTGCCTCGCCTCGCTCACTGCTTTCATTGTCTTGATCGCAGTAACATTGGGGGGGGGGGGGGGTGTCATGGGCACATTGGGCAGCAAAAGTCTTGATCGTACGGCTATAAAAAGTCCCATTCCACCGTTCGGTTCAGAACTATAGTATAACGGTGAGACGCGTTGTCATCATCAGCTGATTTTGTTTTTCAAGCTAGTATAGGGGAACATGCCTGGGCATGCATCTTGGGGGCGATGGAGAAAAAAAAAACCTTCACCGGGAGTGTCCAGAGAGGTGCTAAGCCCGGCTGTGATGTCGACGACAAGAAAAAAATGACTTCCACAGATTACAACACCACGGTTTAGGATGCGGAAAAGTTCGTTATACATTACACCCGGGTCGATTACGTCCCCGACGCGTTCATTGCGGTCTTATCACTACAATTATAATGAATAAAAAAGCGTTACAATCACACGTCCGAGCGATCTCCGATTATGACGGCTCTGCATGGCGATACGTGATCCACCAACAGAACACTGTCTGTTGTCGTGGCGGCCCCTCGATACTGTGGTTAGTTCGTAGTATTGTAGGCTCGGGGATCGTTTGGTCGCTACAGTATGAAGAAGGAAACATGCATCTGTCCATGTGTGTTGCAGACGTTATGCATTGCAATGCCGATCCGGTGCATATGTGTTTAGGCAGCGATCCGTTCATCATGTTTTTTTCCGAGAGACAGAGCCAGGACAGAGCCCCCATCTCGCAAGGCCCTCCTCTTACAGGAGAAACAGGAGGGGAGGGGGGAATCGAGTATTATAGTGTTGGGTGAAAGCCAATAGGTGGAGGAAAGCCTGGTGAGGCGAGGTTAGGTGAAATTTGATTCTTTTCACACACCGACTAGATCATTGCATGGGCGCATCCATTTTACACTGGCTTCTACACGTAAAGCGGCCCGCCCTCCTGTTTTCAGGAGGGGAGGGGAGGGTTTTTTTTTTTTTTTTTCCTGATCACGTGAGCGGGACTAAGCAGCAATGACAGGGGGATGGTTCTTCATTGTCCGGGTGGGTAAAAAGATGAATGAAAGTATGCTATAAAAAAGTGATTAGAACGTATGGATACGTGGTTCGCACCGGACGTTTGATTAATTGATAACGTATTGATACGCGATTAGCGTTCGCTGTGTTAAGAGAAGATTTTTACAGCTCTAGTTTGACCAAAACTAGTTTACCCAGTTTGACCAAAACTAGTTTACAATGGGGGTCCCAGAGATAGAAATGTCATTAAATGGGGGTCCGTAGACTAATGCATGTCAAACTGCGGGTCCTTGGGCTAATGCTAGAGCCGTGAAGATATTCTCTCATGAGGGTCCCTGGCATATCTCTTGAAATGGGGGTCCGTGGGCTAATTAGTGTCCATTTGGGGGTCCTTGACATTAGTACCACTGGTCTGAAAACTGAAAACGTTTAGAACCACCGGTCTAGAAGTTCTAAAGAAGTGTTTAAACTGAAGTGACATTCATATATTTCAAACATTATCAAAGTATTCTGAGACACCTCTGGACTTAAGTTAAGTCATTCTGAGACACCTCTGGACTTAAGTTAAGTCATTCTGAGACACCTCTGGACTTAAGTTAAGTAATTCTGAGACACCTCTGGACTTAAGTTAAGTAGTTCTGAGACACATCTGGACTTAAGTTAAGTCATTCTGAGACACCTCTGGACTTAAGTTAAGTCGTTCTGAGACACCTCTGGACTTAAGTTAAGTCGTTCTGAGACACCTCTGGACTTAAGTTAAGTAGTTCTGAGACACCTCTGGACTTAAGTTAAGTCGTTCTGAGACACCTCTGGACTTAAGTTAAGTCATTCTGAGACACCTCTGGACTTAAGTTAAGTCATTCTGAGACACCTCTGGACTTAAGTTAAGTCATTCTGAGACACCTCTGGACTTAAGTTAAGTCATTCTGAGACACCTCTGGACTTAAGTTAAGTCATTCTGAGACACCTCTGGACTTAAGTTAAGTAATTCTGAGACACCTCTGGACTTAAGTTAAGTAATTCTGAGACACCTCTGGACTTAAGTTAAGTAGTTCTGAGACACCTCTGGACTTAAGTTAAGTCATTCTGAGACACCTCTGGACTTAAGTTAAGTAGTTCTGAGACACCTCTGGACTTAAGTTAAGTAGTTCTGAGACACCTCTGGACTTAAGTTAAGTCATTCTGAGACACCTCTGGACTTTAAGAGACCCTGCTGTGAGGGGGTGGTGTGACTGTTCCAACTTCCTCTGACACTCAAAGCACACTTCTCAAAGTCACAGTCAGACACGTACACACACACACACACACACACACACACACACACACACACACACACACACACACACACACACACACACACACACACACACACACACACACACACACACACACACACACACACGGTCAGGGTCACACGGAGGTGCTCATTATTGTCACCAACACACTGTGGACGTGTGGACAGGACACGCACACACAGGATATTTGACAGATGCATGCGCACACACACGCGCACGCACACGCACACGCACGCACACGGGAAAATTAGACAGATGCATACGCGAACGCACGAACGCAGGCAGGCACACAGTGGGACAGACACTGTAGTGTCTGATGTTGAACTGTGTGTTCCAGACCCCAGACGACCATCTGCTGTGTTCCCTGGCTGTCCAGCAGCAGAACATACATTCAATGGATGAAAGAGATTAACACATTCTGGGCGGGAACCCCTTTTGGTGTTTTAAGAATTAGTGTTATACTTTAGCTATTGAAAAATAGCAGATCTACAAGCTCGTGCCGCGCTACGAGCTTGTAAACAAGTTTGCTCTGAAAGAATATATATTCAAAGATTTGTGCCGCATTTTCACGATTTAAAAAAAAATAGCAGACCTACAAGCTCTGAGCTTGTAGATCTGCTATTTTTCAATAGCTAAAGTATAACATAATGCTTAGTTAAAACACCAAAAGGGGTTCCCGTCCAGAATGTGTTAAGTTGCTTGATTCAGTATTTAGATGTTAGATTACATCAGCCCTTGTTGCTTGACTGTCATTTATTTTCACATATTAGGACACGCGTTAAAATAAGTTACAATGGGTTTGTAACTTTGTATAGGAAGGGTTTAAATTGATTTAAATTTGTAAACCAAATACTGAATCAAGCAACTTAAAAATCTGTTTTCCGGTGAAACACACAAGGCAGGGTAGATGCAAATTGTCAAAATGACCTCAAATGTGTTTGCAAGCGAAATATCCCTTTCAGTATATTCAGGTTTTATTTATTCTCGAAATCACACTAATCACAGTAATTAGGGATGTCTCGATACACTTTTTTCGCTTCCGATACCTCAATTTCTGTGTTAGCCGATACCGATACCAGTGTCGTGATTTCATGTTGTGTTTATAGCTATCTAGCTATATATCTGGTGTTGTGTTTATATCTATCTAGCTATATATCTCGTGTTGTGTTTATAGCTATCTAGCTATATATCTGGTGTTGTGTTTATATCTATCTAGCTATATATCTGGTGTTGTGTTTATAGCTATCTAGCTATATATCTTGTGTTGTGTTTATATCTATCTAGCTATATATCTGGTGTTGTGTTTATATCTATCTAGCTATATATCTTGTGTTGTGTTTATATCTATCTAGCTATATATCTCCTGTAGGCCAGGTGTAGCTAATCAGTGCTGTGGTGTAAAGCTCAGCATAATGGTACACCCCACCAATGGCCGTTCCCAGGGCACCCCTCGCTGGATTCATCTATAGAAGTAACTCAAGTGGCGTGCGCTGGCCCAGTGGTCCAGCCCAGTGGTCCAGCCCAGCGGTCCAGGCGCATCATGCCACATGTATAGGCTCTGGCCTGACAGCGTGTCGCGTGTTCGAGTCCCGTTCATGACGACCTTTGCTGCGTGTCTCTCCCCTTCTCTCTCTCTCCCACTTTCCTGTCTGTCTTCACTAATAACTATCAATAAAGGCAAAAAGCCCAAAAAAAAAAAAGAGTAACTCATGTACAATTTTCGTTACAGGGGCGTGTTTAAAAAAAAATCACATATTAACCTATCAACTTGTTTTGTTTTCACCCCCCCTCCTCCCTCCATAGGACCCCGCCTACGCCGCCTTCCTATTCGACAAGCTGCAGCGAGGCCCGCCTCCTCCCCGCGGAGCCGCCGCCCGCCACCACCACCACCACGCCCCGCCCCCTTCCTCCTCCGCCGCCGCGGACGCCCTCCGCCGCTGCGAGGCGTGCGGGACCTCCGTGCCCACGCTGAGACGCCTGGTGCTCCGCGGAGCCCTGGGAGCCGGCTGCCGCGGCACCGGGTACGTACCGCGCCCCCCGACCGGACCCGACCGGACCCGACCGGACCCGACCGGACCCGACCCGTGTCGGGTCGGGTCGGACCCGACCGGACCCGACCCGACCCTAACCCCGACCCTAACCCCGACCCGACCCGACCGGACCCGACCCGACCCGTGTGGCACAACTTATCACCTCATCCCAGTTATCCCATTCAGGACGGGGAACCTCTTTTGGTGTTTTAACCCATTTAGGCCTGACGTCGAAATTTAAAAAAATGTCTTCTAAATCCTGACAGTTTTCTAAAATACCTTCATGTTTCTGTATCAGTGGTGCTCAATATTTCATGTCAAGGACCACAAAAATTATATGTATTTGGCCGCCGACCCCCCCCCCATCTGAAAATATGTTGTTCCGGGGACTAGTGTTATAATGTATCGTTAACCCCCCTAGTGTTATAATGTATCGTTACACCCCCTAGTGTTATAATGTATCGTTACACCCCCCTAGTGTTATAATGTATCGTTACACCCCCTAGTGTTATAATGTATCGTTACACCCCCTAGTGTTATAATGTATCGTTACACCCCCTAGTGTTATAATGTATCATTACACCCCCTAGTGTTATAATGTATCGTTACACCCCCTAGTGTTATAATGTATCGTTACACCCCCCTAGTGTTATAATGTATCGTTACACCCCCTAGTGTTATAATGTATCGTTACACCCCCCTAGTGTTATAATGTATCGTTACACCCCCTAGTGTTATAATGTATCGTTACACCCCCTAGTGTTATAATGTATCGTTACACCCCCTAGTGTTATAATGTATCGTTACACCCCCTAGTGTTATAATGTATCGTTACACCCCCTAGTGTTATAATGTATCGTTACACCCCCTAGTGTTATAATGTATCGTTACACCCCCTAGTGTTATAATGTATCGTTACACCCCCTAGTGTTATAATGTATCGTTACACCCCCTAGTGTTATAATGTATCGTTACACCGCCTAGTGTTATAATGTATCGTTACACCCCCTAGTGTTATAATGTATCGTTACACCCCCCTAGTGTTATAATGTATCGTTACACCCCCCAGTGTTATAATGTATCGTTACACCCCCCTAGTGTTATAATGTATCGTTACACCCCCTAGTGTTATAATGTATCGTTACACCCCCCTAGTGTTATAATGTATCGTTACACCCCCTAGTGTTATAATGTATCGTTACACCCCCTAGTGTTATAATGTATCGTTACACCCCCTAGTGTTATAATGTATCGTTACACCCCCTAGTGTTATAATGTATCGTTACACCCCTAGTGTTATAATGTATCGTTACACCCCCTAGTGTTATAATGTATCGTTACACCCCCCTAGTGTTATAATGTATAGTTACACCCCCCTAGTGTTATTATGTATCGTTACACCCCCTAGTGTTATAATGTATCGTTACACCCCCCTAGTGTTATAATGTATCGTTACACCCCCCTAGTGTTATAATGTATCGTTACACCCCCTAGTGTTATAATGTATCGTTACACCCCCCTAGTGTTATAATGTATCGTTACACCCCCTAGTGTTATAATGTATCGTTACACCCCCCTAGTGTTATAATGTATCGTTACACCCCCTAGTGTTATAATGTATCGTTACACCCCCTAGTGTTATAATGTATCGTTACACCCCTAGTGTTATAATGTATCGTTAAACCCCCCTAGTGTTATAATGTATAGTTACACCCCCCTAGTGTTATAATGTATCGTTACACCCCTACTACTAGGATTGGGACGGACAGGGACATCAGGGTTGTGATGCCGGACCCCGGGTGGCCCCGAGGGGCCCCGGGGGACCCCCGGTGGCCCCGGGGGGCCCCGGCCCTCAGCGGTCAGCAGGAGCCACCACCGCCAGCCGACTGGGAGAGAGACGCGCAGCTGGACTGGAGAACATCTGAACAGGTGAAGGACTGGATTCTCTTTCATGAAAAGATTTGTTTATGTGTGCAGTGTAGCACGAAGTGACGCGCTGTGGGCTTGTAGATCTGCTATTTTTTAAATTGCCAATGTATACAATATGGTAATGACTGTTTTGCTGAGGACACGCTGAAATTAGATTCGATTTGATTTTGATAACATAAATGCTGTTATGTTCTTTTATAGAATTTCGTGTAGGCCTAATTAATGTTTATTTATTTGTATTTATTCATGAAAAACTGATTTCTATTGTATTTTTTTTAAATATGTCTGGGGAAACGGTGTGGTAGGCTATCTGAAACGGTGTGGTAGGCTATCTGAAACGGTGTGGTAGGCTATCTGAAACGGTGTGGTAGGCTATCTGACGGTGTGGTAGGCTAAACGGTGTGGTAGGCTATCTGAAACGGTGTGGTAGGCTATCTGAAACGGTGTGGTAGGCTATCTGACGGTGTGGTAGGCTAAACGGTGTGGTAGGCTATCTGAAACGGTGTGGTAGGCTATCTGAAACGGTGTGGTAGGCTATCTGAAACTGTGTGGTAGGCTATCTGAAACGGTGTGGTAGGCTATCTGAAACGGTGTGGTAGGCTATCTGAAACGGTGTGGTAGGCTATCTGAAACGGTGTGGTAGGCTATCTGACGGTGTGGTAGGCTAAACGGTGTGGTAGGCTATCTGAAACGGTGTGGTAGGCTATCTGAAACGGTGTGGTAGGCTATCTGAAACGGTGTGGTAGGCTATCTGACGGTGTGGTAGGCTAAACGGTGTGGTAGGCTATCTGAAACGGTGTGGTAGGCTATCTGAAACGGTGTGGTAGGCTATCTGGCGGTGTGGTAGGCTAAACGGTGTGGTAGGCTATCTGAAACGGTGTGGTAGGCTATCTGAAACGGTGTGGTAGGCTATCTGAAACGGTGTGGTAGGCTATCTGAAACGGTGTGGTAGGCTATCTGAAACGGTGTGGTAGGCTATCTGAAACGGTGTGGTAGGCTATCTGAAACGGTGTGGTAGGCTATCTGAAACGGTGTGGTAGGCTAAACGGTGTGGTAGGCTAAACGGTGTGGTAGGCTATCTGAAACGGTGTGGTAGGCTATCTGAAACGGTGTGGTAGGCTATCTGAAACGGTGTGGTAGGCTATCTGAAACGGTGTGGTAGGCTATCTGACGGTGTGGTAGGCTAAACGGTGTGGTAGGCTATCTGAAACGGTGTGGTAGGCTATCTGAAACGGTGTGGTAGGCTATCTGAAACGGTGTGGTAGGCTATCTGACGGTGTGGTAGGCTAAACGGTGTGGTAGGCTATCTGAAACGGTGTGGTAGGCTATCTGAAACGGTGTGGTAGGCTATCTGACGGTGTGGTAGGCTAAACGGTGTGGTAGGCTATCTGAAACGGTGTGGTAGGCTATCTGAAACGGTGTGGTAGGCTATCTGAAACGGTGTGGTAGGCTATCTGATATGTCTGGGGAAACGGTGTGGTATCTGACGCCGTATTTTACTTTTCCGTCTGCTCTGCGACAGCTGCCGTCCAAACGGGCCCAGAGGTCGCAGGGGGAGGAGTTTGAGCTTGGCTGGGGCGGAGTCCACAGCACCTACCTGGGTGGGGGAGGCGGGGCTACACGCACGCCCCTCCCCCCCAACCCACACCTGTGCCTGGAGGGGGTGTGGAGGGTGTCCCAGAGCCACACCCCCCAGCACCAGACCACCATGGTGAGTACCAACCTAAACTACATACATGTCTGTCTGTCTGTCTGTCTGTCTGTCTGGAGTACGACCCATTGACCCCTGCAGCTGATTGGGGTCGCATTCGACACACACACACACACGCACGCACGCACGCACGCACGCACGCACAGCTCCAATACCGCTGGCAGCCAGCCAGCCGGTGGTGTTGTTAAGCAGCCTGCACCGCTCAGTTCACACAGGTGTGATTTTTTGATTGCAAACATTGAGACTGTACGCTTTCATAATAATAATAATAATAATAAATTTTATTTATAACGCACTTTACATTTGAAACAAATCTCAAAGTGCTACAACAAGAAGAAGAATAAGAAAAATAATCTTAAAATAATGCATGATTAAATAAAAAAGCACATTTCATGGTATACTGCTAAAAGGATTAAAAGCACACCGGGCAACTAATGGTCCAGCTGGCCAAATGCCTTGTTAAAAAGAAATGTCTTAAGTCCCCTTTTAAAAGCGTCCACGGATTGTGGTGCTCTCAGGTGGTCGGGGAGGGCATTCCACAGCCGAGGAGCAGCTGAACAGAAGGCCCGGTCCCCCATGGTGCGGAGTTTTGTTTTGGTGGTTTTGAGTGTGTTAGAATTTCCAGAGCGGAGGGAGCGGGTGGAGGCTGGGGGTTCAATGAGTTCCTTCAGATAGGAAGGGGCGTTGCTGTGGATGCACTGATGGGTGAGGAGGCAGACCTTGTATTCTATCCTGGAGGAGACGGGAAGCCAGTGAAGGGAATGGAGTATGGGTGTGATATGATCATATTTCCGCACTCTCATGTAGATCAATTCACCATTTCTCAGCCTTCTGATTGGTCCCTGACTGACTAACCAGCAGGCTCTTTCTGCCTTGTTGTTCCGCCTTGTTTATGTTGAATTTGCTAAAACATCTTTTTTGGAAACAACTAAAAACAACCATGCTATGCCCTGCAGTCGCCGTGCTGCACCTGATGTTCCTTCTTACTGACGCCAAGATTAGCAATAAGGGCCTCTCTCGCCCCACCTCTCTCCCTGTGTTTTAGGATCCAAGATGGCCGCAGCACCAGGAGGGCGTGGCCTTACTGGGCTGCGTTCACACATTCAAGACACCTGTCTTGCGTTTGTCTTGTGTCTGTGTTTAATGGCCGCTCCAATGCATTTCCAATGGAACCCCATATGGTTTGACCAAACATTTTGTTTGATGGGGGGGGGGAGGGGGCAGAACACATCCATCAAAGCTGTGTTCAGACACAAGTCAGGTGTCAGACACAAGGCAAGTGTCTTGAACGCAGCCCAGTAAGGTCATATGTCGACCCCGCCCGCTCACCTCCGCCCCACCCCCTCCTGGTGCTGCGGCCATCTTGGATCCTAAAACACAGGGAGAGAGGTGGGGCCGAGAAAGGCCCAGTGCACAGAATATACATACAATTGAAAAACATGTTATTTCAATGGTGGTGGATGGAGAGAGAGGATTCTTGTCCAAACACCTCCTCTTGTGGTGGTGAGACGCACTCTAGTGAGCAGTGTTGTTTTTGGCAGTTGTGGTGATGGTATAGAGCTCTCCCTCTGAGACTGTGAGGGGGTGATGGTATAGAGCTCTCCCTCTGAGACTGTGAGGGGGTGATGGTATAGAGCTCTCCCTCTGAGACTGTGAGGGGGTGATGGTATAGGGAGCTCTCCCTCTGAGACTGTGAGGGGGTGATGGTATAGGGAGCTCTCCCTCTGAGACTGTGAGGGGGTGATGGTATAGGGAGCTCTCCCTCTGAGACTGTGAGGGGGTGATGGTATAGAGCTCTCCCTCTGAGACTGTGAGGGGTGATGGTATAGGGAGCTCTACCTCTGAGACTGTGAGGGGGTGATGGTATAGGGAGCTCTCCCTCTGAGACTGTGAGGGGGTGATGGTATAGGGAGCTCTCCCTCTGAGACTGTGAGGGGGTGATGGTATAGAGCTCTCCCTCTGAGACTGTGAGGGGGTGATGGTATAGAGCTCTCCCTCTGAGACTGTGAGGGGGTGATGGTATAGGGAGCTCTCCCTCTGAGACTGTGAGGGGGTGATGGTATAGGGAGCTCTCCCTCTGAGACTGTGAGGGGGTGATGGTATAGGGAGCTCTCCCTCTGAGACTGTGAGGGGGTGATGGTATAGAGCTCTCCCTCTGAGACTGTGAGGGGTGATGGTATAGGGAGCTCTACCTCTGAGACTGTGAGGGGGTGATGGTATAGAGCTCTCCCTCTGAGACTGTGAGGGGGTGATGGTATAGGGAGCTCTACCTCTGAGACTGTGAGGGGGTGATGGTATAGGGAGCTCTACCTCTGAGACTGTGAGGGGTGATGGTATAGGGAGCTCTACCTCTGAGACTGTGAGGGGGTGATGGTATAGAGCTCTCCCTCTGAGACTGTGAGGGGTGATGGTATAGGGAGCTCTACCTCTGAGACTGTGAGGGGGTGATGGTATAGAGCTCTCCCTCTGAGACTGTGAGGGGGTGATGGTATAGAGCTCTCCCTCTGAGACTGTGAGGGGGTGATGGTATAGGGAGCTCTCCCTCTGAGACTGTGAGGGGGTGATGGTATAGGGAGCTCTCCCTCTGAGACTGTGAGGGGGTGATGGTATAGGGAGCTCTCCCTCTGAGACTGTGAGGGGGTGATGGTATAGGGAGCTCTCCCTCTGAGACTGTGAGGGGGTGATGGTATAGAGCTCTCCCTCTGAGACTGTGAGGGGGTGATGGTATAGAGCTCTCCCTCTGAGACTGTGAGGGGGTGATGGTATAGAGCTCTACCTCTGAGACTGTGAGGGGGTGATGGTATAGGGAGCTCTACCTCTGAGACTGTGAGGGGGTGATGGTATAGGGAGCTCTACCTCTGAGACTGTGAGGGGGTGATGGTATAGGGAGCTCTACCTCTGAGACTGTGAGGGGGTGATGGTATAGAGCTCTCCCTCTGAGACTGTGAGGGGGTGATGGTATAGGGAGCTCTCCCTCTGAGACTGTGAGGGGGTGATGGTATAGGGAGCTCTCCCTCAGACTGTGAGGGGGTGATGGTATAGAGCTCTCCCTCTGAGACTGTGAGGGGGTGATGGTATAGGGAGCTCTCCCTCAGACTGTGAGGGGGTGATGGTATAGGGAGCTCTCCCTCTGAGACTGTGAGGGGGTGATGGTATAGAGCTCTCCCTCTGAGACTGTGAGGGGGTGATGGTATAGGGAGCTCTCCCTCAGACTGTGAGGGGGTGATGGTATAGGGAGCTCTCCCTCTGAGACTGTGAGGGGGTGATGGTATAGAGCTCTCCCTCTGAGACTGTGAGGGGGTGATGGTATAGGGAGCTCTCCCTCAGACTGTGAGGGGGTGATGGTATAGGGAGCTCTCCCTCAGACTGTGAGGGGGTGATGGTATAGGGAGCTCTCCCTCAGACTGTGAGGGGGTGATGGTATAGGGAGCTCTCCCTCTGAGACTGTGAGGGGGTGATGGTATAGGGAGCTCTCCCTCTGAGACTGTGAGGGGGTGATGGTATAGAGCTCTCCCTCAGACTGTGAGGGGGTGATGGTATAGGGAGCTCTACCTCTGAGACTGTGAGGGGGTGATGGTATAGAGCTCTCCCTCTGAGACTGTGAGGGGGTGATGGTATAGGGAGCTCTACCTCTGAGACTGTGAGGGGGTGATGGTATAGGGAGCTCTACCTCTGAGACTGTGAGGGGTGATGGTATAGAGCTCTACCTCTGAGACTGTGAGGGGTGATGGTATAGAGCTCTACCTCTGAGACTGTGAGGGGGTGATGGTATAGGGAGCTCTCCCTCTGAGACTGTGAGGGGGTGATGATATAGGGAGCTCTCCCTCTGAGACTGTGAGGGGGTGATGGTATAGGGAGCTCTACCTCTGAGACTGTGAGGGGGTGATGGTATAGAGCTCTCCCTCTGAGACTGTGAGGGGGTGATGGTATAGAGCTCTCCCTCTGAGACTGTGAGGGGGTGATGGTATAGGGAGCTCTCCCTCTGAGACTGTGAGGGGGTGATGGTATAGGGAGCTCTACCTCTGAGACTGTGAGGGGGTGATGGTATAGGGAGCTCTCCCTCTGAGACTGTGAGGGGGTGATGGTATAGGGAGCTCTCCCTCTGAGACTGTGAGGGGGTGATGGTATAGGGAGCTCTACCTCTGAGACTGTGAGGGGGTGATGGTATAGGGAGCTCTACCTCTGAGACTGTGAGGGGGTGATGGTATAGAGCTCTCCCTCTGAGACTGTGAGGGGGTGATGGTATAGGGAGCTCTACCTCTGAGACTGTGAGGGGGTGATGGTATAGAGCTCTCCCTCTGAGACTGTGAGGGGGTGATGGTATAGAGCTCTCCCTCTGAGACTGTGAGGGGGTGATGGTATAGGGAGCTCTACCTCTGAGACTGTGAGGGGGTGATGGTATAGAGCTCTCCCTCTGAGACTGTGAGGGGGTGATGGTATAGAGCTCTCCCTCTGAGACTGTGAGGGGGTGATGGTATAGGGAGCTCTACCTCTGAGACTGTGAGGGGGTGATGGTATAGAGCTCTCCCTCTGAGACTGTGAGGGGGTGATGGTATAGAGCTCTCCCTCTGAGACTGTGAGGGGGTGATGGTATAGGGAGCTCTCCCTCTGAGACTGTGAGGGGGTGATGGTATAGGGAGCTCTACCTCTGAGACTGTGAGGGGGTGATGGTATAGGGAGCTCTCCCTCTGAGACTGTGAGGGGGTGATGGTATAGGGAGCTCTCCCTCTGAGACTGTGAGGGGGTGATGGTATAGGGAGCTCTACCTCTGAGACTGTGAGGGGGTGATGGTATAGGGAGCTCTACCTCTGAGACTGTGAGGGGGTGATGGTATAGAGCTCTACCTCTGAGACTGTGAGGGGTGATGGTATAGGGAGCTCTCCCTCTGAGACTGTGAGGGGGTGATGGTATAGGGAGCTCTCCCTCAGACTGTGAGGGGGTGATGGTATAGAGCTCTACCTCTGAGACTGTGAGGTGGTGATGGTATAGGGAGCTCTCCCTCAGACTGTGAGGGGGTGATGGTATAGGGAGCTCTACCTCTGAGACTGTGAGGGGGTGATGGTATAGGGAGCTCTACCTCTGAGACTGTGAGGGGGTGATGGTATAGGGAGCTCTCCCTCTGAGACTGTGAGGGGGTGATGGTATAGGGAGCTCTACCTCTGAGACTGTGAGGGGGTGATGGTATAGGGAGCTCTACCTCTGAGACTGTGAGGGGGTGATGGTATAGGGAGCTCTCCCTCTGAGACTGTGAGGGGGTGATGGTATAGAGCTCTACCTCTGAGACTGTGAGGGGTGATGGTATAGGGAGCTCTCCCTCTGAGACTGTGAGGGGGTGATGGTATAGGGAGCTCTCCCTCAGACTGTGAGGGGGTGATGGTATAGAGCTCTACCTCTGAGACTGTGAGGTGGTGATGGTATAGGGAGCTCTCCCTCAGACTGTGAGGGGGTGATGGTATAGGGAGCTCTCCCTCTGAGACTGTGAGGGGTGATGGTATAGGGAGCTCTCCCTCAGACTGTGAGGGGGTGATGGTATAGGGAGCTCTACCTCTGAGACTGTGAGGGGGTGATGGTATAGAGCTCTACCTCTGAGACTGTGAGGGGGTGATGGTATAGAGCTCTACCTCTGAGACTGTGAGGGGGTGATGGTATAGGGAGCTCTACCTCTGAGACTGTGAGGGGGTGATGGTATAGAGCTCTCCCTCTGACTGTGAGGGGGTGATGGTATAGGGAGCTCTCCCTCAGACTGTGAGGGGGTGATGGTATAGGGAGCTCTCCCTCTGAGACTGTGAGGGGGTGATGGTATAGGGAGCTCTCCCTCTGAGACTGTGAGGGGGTGATGGTATAGGGAGCTCTCCCTCAGACTGTGAGGGGGTGATGGTATAGGGAGCTCTCCCTCAGACTGTGAGGGGGTGATGGTATAGGGAGCTCTACCTCTGAGACTGTGAGGGGGTGATGGTATAGAGCTCTCCCTCTGAGACTGTGAGGGGGTGATGGTATAGGGAGCTCTACCTCTGAGACTGTGAGGGGGTGATGGTATAGGGAGCTCTCCCTCTGAGACTGTGAGGGGGTGATGGTATAGGGAGCTCTACCTCTGAGACTGTGAGGGGGTGATGGTATAGGGAGCTCTACCTCTGAGACTGTGAGGGGGTGATGGTATAGGGAGCTCTCCCTCTGAGACTGAGGGGGTGTGGTTTCAGGATTATATTATATTATATTATATTATATTATATTATATTATATTATATTATATTATATTATATTATATTATATTATATTATATTATATTATATTATATTATATTATATTATATTATATTATATTATATTATATTATATTATATTATATTATATTATATTATATTATATTATATTATATTATATTATATTATATTATTTCAAGAGCCAGTAAAACATCCACCATAAACCTTCTTCCTCCACACTGGGAGGAAAACGGAATCCGACAGTTTGATGGAATGCTTTTTTTTTTTACACGTCAGAGCTGAGAGTGGCCTCTGTTACATTGCATCTAATGATGAGTGCTGCTCAATGGGTTCTACAGGTCAGAGCTGAGAGTGGCCTCTGTTACATTGCATCTAATGATGAGTGCTGCTCAATGGGTTCTACAGGTCAGAGCTGAGAGTGGCCTCTGTTACATTGCATCTAATGATGAGTGCTGCTCAATGGGTTCTACAGGTCAGAGCTGAGAGTGGCCTCTGTTACATTGCATCTAATGATGAGTGCTGCTCAATGGGTTCTACAGGTCAGAGCTGAGAGTGGCCTCTGTTACATTGCATCTAATGATGAGTGCTGCTCAATGGGTTCTACAGGTCAGAGCTGAGAGTGGCCTCTGTTACATTGCATCTAATGATGAGTGCTGCTCAATGGGTTCTACAGGTCAGAGCTGAGAGTGGCCTCTGTTACATTGCATCTAATGATGAGTGCTGCTCAATGGGTTCTACAGGTCAGAGCTGAGAGTGGCCTCTGTTACATTGCATCTAATGATGAGTGCTGCTCAATGGGTTCTACAGGTCAGAGCTGAGAGTGGCCTCTGTTACATTGCATCTAATGATGAGTGCTGCTCAATGGGTTTCTTTTGGCCGCGGCCTGCAGTGCGCGTCCTGGTTCACATCTGGAAATGCGTCTATATAGGCACGCAGGGTTCACCAATTTTGATTGATTGATTGAAATATTTATTAACAATTTGCAGAATTACAGTACATTTCAAGCACAACTCAATACAAAGACTGTTAACTGTGAGTGGACGACCCAATAAAGCATTACACTTGTTTACAAGAGGGTCCACCTTGTTCAATTCATCAAAACATTTAGAAACGTACAAATAGACACTTCTATATTGCCAAAGAACAGGACAGGAATTCATCATAAAGGAGGTAAAAAGGGAAAATAAACATATAGTGAGGGGAAAAAGGGGTGGGGGGGGATTCAGATTTTATGGTGGCCAGTTTCGAATAGCCGTCTGTAGGTGCCCTTTGAGAGCTGTTTTGAAGGAGTCAAGGGATTTGCATGTCTTAATGATGGTAGGGCGTTCCACATTTTGGTGGCATAGGAGCGAAAATAATTGAGTGCCTCGTTTGTGCCAAATCTGGGTTGTACATGGTTTGTTGAACTCCCTCTGGCCATTCCAGCCTGTCAAAGTGGGCATGGGTGAGGTGGGTTCGGGGGGTGAGGCCAAGTAGGAGCCTGACCAGTTTGTTTTGGGAGGTCTGGAGCCTTGTTTTAAGGGCCTTTGAGGTGCTGTGGTACCAAGAGGTGCATGTATAGTCGAAGAAACCTTGTACGAGGGCTCCTGTTAAGGTCTTCAAGGTGTTTTTGTTGACCAGTGAGGAGATCCTGTAGAGGAATCTTGTTCTTTGGTTGACTTTTTTGATTACGTTGGTGGCCATTTTATCACCGGAAAGATTAGCCTCCAGGATGGAACCTAGGTAGGTAATTTCATCTTTTCGTGTGATAATATTGTCACCAACTCTAACCAAGAAGCCATCTGCCTTGCTGAGATTACTATTTGATCCGAAGAGAATTGATTCAGTTTTTCCCAGGTGTACGATACGATACAACTTTATTGTCAGCTTGCACTGAAATTTGCTTTGCGTCCATGACGTCACCGTTCAAGAAACAGACAAGACATAGACATAATGGTAGACATTACAGGACAAAAATACAGAAACAATCAGGAGTAAGAATAGTTTGTTATCAGCGAGCCAGGTGCAGATTCTACCGTACACGGACAAATGTGTCCGTGGCTTGGCTTGGCTAAATTTACTTTTTTTACACACCATTATACTGTTCTTATTTTGATCGTAATTACTAGGGTTGTACCGATCGGATCGGGTGATCGGAAATCGGCTCCGATCACATGATTTTCAAAAGATCGGAATCGGGAAAGATCGGTATCGGGAGCAAAAGAACGTGATCGGGACATCCCTAGTAATTACTGAATGTCTCCACGTTTTCTTCAGAATATAATTAGATTTTCTCTCTGGAGCATTATTAGGAGTCAAACTAGTACTAGTTGGTTCTCAAATGTTTTATTTGCAAGGACACCCTTAACTCTGGACCCTTACGGGTCCATTTGGTTCCATTTGAACCTCTCAGAGTCAGATGGTGTAGTACGTTCTACTAGCGGTCTCTCTGGACCCTCACGGTTCCATTTGAACCTCTCAGAGTCAGATGGTGTAGTACTCCTAGTTCTACTAGCGGTCTCTCTGGACCCTCACGGTTCCATTTGAACCTCTGAGTCAGATGGTGTAGTACTCCTAGTTCTACTAGCGGTCTCTCTGGACCCTCACGGTTCCATTTGAACCTCTCAGAGTCAGATGGTGTAGTACTCCTAGTTCTACTAGCGGTCTCTCTGGACCCTCACGGTTCCATTTGAACCTCTCAGAGTCAGATGGTGTAGTACTCCTAGTTCTACTAGTGGTCTCTCTGAGGTCCTCATTACCTCCCATCATGCTGCTGTCTTCACCGCCTATAGACACATTGTGTGTGTGTGTGTGTGTGTGTGTGTGTGTGTGTGTGTGTGTGTGTGTGTGTGTGTGTGTGTGTGTGTGTGTGTGTGTGTGTGTGTGTGTGTGTGTGTGTGTGTGTGTGTGTGTGTGTGTGTGTGTGGCTGTCACCGCTGTAATGTGGTGTATTGCAAGTGCATTTTATGCAGTTGTTAGAGTCTCACACACACACTCAACACACTGAAACTCGCACATGCACGCACATACTATATATGTCGTCTCTGTCGGGTGGAAACCTAGTTATGTCTAAAACTGTTACTTTTCAGGATTCAAATTTTAAAATATATATATCAAAAGTAGCAGATCTACAAGCAGAAAAAGTGTCTCTTTTCACCACGTTTCGAGCCTGTAGATCTGCTATTTTTGATGATGGTGTGTTTGATCAGATCAGAAGTAGGAACGTTAATGATGATGGTGTGTTTGATCAGATCAGAAGTAGGAACGTTAATGATGATGGTGTGTTTGATCAGATCAGAAGTAGGAACGTTAATGATGATGGTGTGTTTGATCAGATCAGAAGTAGGAACGTTAATGATGATGGTGTGTTTGATCAGTATAGTTATATATATAGTATAGTTATATATATAGTATAGTTATATATATAGTATAGTTCTATATATAGTATAGTTATATATAGTATAGTTCTATATATAGTATAGTTATATATATAGTATAGTTCTATATATAGTATAGTTCTATATATAGTATAGTTATATATATAGTATAGTTATATATATAGTATAGTTATATATATAGTATAGTTATATATATTATATATATAGTATAGTTCTATATATAGTATAGTTCTATATATAGTATAGTTCTATATATAGTATAGTTATATATATAGTATAGTTCTATATATAGTATAGTTATATATATAGTATAGTTATATATATAGTATAGTTATATATATAGTATAGTTCTATATAGTATAGTTCTATATATAGTATAGTTCTATATATAGTATAGTTATATATATATAGGATAGTTCTATATATAGGATAGTTCTATATATAGTATAGTTCTATATATAGTATAGTTATATATATAGTATAGTTATATATATAGTATAGTTATATATATAGTATAGTTATATAATAGTTATATATATAGTATAGTTATATATATAGGATAGTTATATATATAGTATAGTTATATATATATAGTATAGTTATATATAGTATAGTTATATATAGTATAGTTCTATATATAGTATAGTTCTATATATAGTATAGTTCTATATATAGTATAGTTCTATATATAGTATAGTTATATATATAGTATAGTTATATATAGTATAGTTATATATATAGTATAGTTATATATATAGTATAGTTATATATATAGTATAGTTATATATATAGTATAGTTATATATATATAGTATAGTTCTCAAACAGGTTTCTGCTCGACAGCAACGAGCCGATATATAGTATAGTTATATATATAGTATAGTTCTAGATATATAGTATAGTTATATATATAGTATAGTTATATATATATAGTATAGTTCTCAAACAGGTTTCTGCTCGACAGCAACGAGCCGATATATAGTATAGTTATATATATAGTATAGTTATATATAGTATAGTTATATATAGTATAGTTATATATATAGTATAGTTATATATAGTATAGTTCTATATATAGTATAGTTATATATATAGTATAGTTCTCAAACAGGTTTCTGCTCGACAGCAACGAGCCGATATATAGTATAGTTATATATATAGTATAGTTATATATAGTATAGTTATATATAGTATAGTTATATATATAGTATAGTTATATATATAGTATAGTTCTAGATATATAGTATAGTTCTAGATATATAGTATAGTTCTCAAACAGGTTTCTGCTCGACAGCAACGAGCCGATATATAGTATAGTTCTCAAACAGGTTTCTGCTCGACAGCAACGAGCCGATATATAGTATAGTTATATATATAGTATAGTTATATATAGTATAGTTATATATAGTATAGTTATATATATAGTATAGTTATATATATAGTATAGTTCTAGATATATAGTATAGTTCTAGATATATAGTATAGTTCTCAAACAGGTTTCTGCTCGACAGCAACGAGCCGATATATAGTATAGTTCTCAAACAGGTTTCTGCTCGACAGCAACGAGCCGATATATAGTATAGTTCTCAAACAGGTTTCTGCTCGACAGCAACGAGCCGATATCTATTATACAATTGAAAAGGTGTGCCCAAAACGCTGTGCGCCGCACAGGAACAAAAGGCACCAGCTACTACGTCACTCCAAGAGTGTCTGACACACTGCAACACACACTGCAATAACCCACTAAACACACTAACACGTCACAGACTTACCCTCCGCGTCGACCCATGGCTATCTCCTCATGTCGCGCAGCACGCCCACACTCAACACCAGCCGCGTAAAAATTGTCATCGCACTGCCACTAGAGCCGGCTCCCGTCCAGACTCACAAACAATATCAATATCAATAATAAACACAAACACGCCACAAGCACCGACACCCCCGCCTAATTTGTTGCCACGTCTATGAAAACAAGCACAGAAACAATGCCATTCAACAGCTACTTACACACACTACCACTCGCTTACAATACGCGGACCTGGCAACACTACATCCCCTCTCCCATTTGCTCAAAGCCAACCACGTGACCCACGACAGCTTTTATGTTTCTGCAACACCGGAAGTTACACGCTACACACACACACATTAGAAGAACAACACGAACACAACACTACACACTCACACACACACACACACACGGGCCACTGTTGCCAGGTCTATGAAAACTGGCCCAGAAACAAGCAAACAGACCCAGAAACAAAGCCTTTCACCACGCTACTTACACACACTACAACTCGCTTACAATTCACGACCCTGGCAACATTGTTCCCCGTCTTCCACAACACACACAGTCCCACACAGACACACACACACTGATTCGGACTTGGATGGACAGCGGCGCGATTACATAAATACACCGTTTAATTCATGCAAACACGACAATTGCACCACCAGTTTCATTAATGTAACCACGACAATTGCGCGACCCGTTTAATTCATGGAAACATGACAACTGCGACGCACCGAGGCGCATGGATTCTGTGTGTGTGTGTGCGTGCGGGGTGCCTCTGAATTGGAGTGTTTATGTCAGTCAGCGATGCGATCCGTTGTTATTCAGCCAGGAAAACAATCTAAACATTATATACTAACGTCAGCTTCGGGCAGATTAACACACACAAGCGCTATTAGTTGAGTTTTCTTATTGAAGTGCCTCTGAATTGCAACGGTGTGTTTATGTCAGTCAGCGATGCCATCCGTACCAGCACCATATGCACGGACTGGAGAGAGGCGAAGTGTTTCTCTCCCTTCGGCTCATGTAGCCCTCATTGGAACTACAAATATTGTTCCCGAACAAACAATGTGGGGTCACTGCAATCCGCAATCCAAAATATTGTAGCCCTACTATAATGCAGTCAAGGTCCCCCAAAAAATATACTACAGTATCTTCTGCTCCATTCTCAACAGCTTTTGGTTTCCAAAAACAGTAATTTATTGTAAGCAAACAAAAACAGTAAACAGCAGTTTCATGTCTGCTTATTTTCATTTACATTAATTTCCTTTGATGTGAAAATACAACAAATAATAATAATACCCATCCGTTACTACATGTCAAGGGCACAATACTGGAGTGGAGTCTGTCAAATCCCGCTATTTCCTTCTTCCCATTGCGCTGCCAACGGAACTAGGACTCGCCGCCCGAAGGGCGGCGAAATTCTAGTATAGTATAGTTCTCAAACAGGTTTCTGCTCGACAGCAACGAGCCGATATATAGTATAGTTCTCAAACAGGTTTCTGCTCGACAGCAACGAGCCGATATATAGTATAGTTATATATATAGTATAGTTATATATAGTATAGTTATATATAGTATAGTTATATATATAGTATAGTTATATATAGTATAGTTCTATATATAGTATAGTTATATATATATAGTATAGTTCTATATATAGTATAGTTATATATATAGTATAGTTATATATAGTATAGTTATATATAGTATAGTTATATATATAGTATAGTTATATATAGTATAGTTCTATATATAGTATAGTTATATATATATATAGTATAGTTCTCAAACAGGTTTCTGCTCGACAGCAACGAGCCGATATATAGTATAGTTATATATATAGTATAGTTATATATATAGTATAGTTCTATATATAGTATAGTTCTATATATAGTATAGTTATATATATAGTATAGTTCTATATATAGTATAGTTCTATATATAGTATAGTTCTATATATAGTATAGTTATATATATAGTATAGTTATATATATAGTATAGTTATATATATAGTATAGTTCTCAAACATTTTCATGTCAAGGACCCCCAAAAATATATGCAATTGCCCGTCGAGCCCCTTCTGAAAATATGTTGCTCCAGAGACCCCCCCCCCCCCCCCAGCAGCAAAGATTTGAGTTAAAAAAAACGTTTAAAAAAATATCAGACCTACAAGCTCATAGCGCGGCACCGGGTGCCGCGCTATGAGCTTGTAGAGCTGATATTTTTCAGTAGCTAAAGTCATAACATAATGCTTAAAAACACCGAAAGGGGTTCCCGCCCAAGAATGGGTTAATGAATGTTACTTTTCACTTGACTACACACAGCTCATTGGAAGGAAGGAGAAGAAGAAGCGAGCGCTCAGTTGAGTCGTTCAAAGTATAATAACATATCGGGTGCACGGTTCTGGTAGAAAAGAATGCCAGCAGTACTCACATTGTATCCAACACACACACACACACACACACACACACACACACACACACACACACACACACACGCACACGGAACGCTTGGTCCCGGAGGCCTTCCTCAGCGTAAATCTGAACAATAAAGGTGTCACTTATCCTCCTTTTTCATATAGCCCATAAGTCTTTGCATTTGTGTGTGCATAAGTTCCTCTTTGAAAAAGGAAGGGATGTCCGCACACTGAATTGTAGCTCCCAGGAAGATTTATTTATTTGTTTGTTACAACGTTTCGACCTCTGTGGGTCTTCGTCAGGTATGAGTTCCTCATTCTCTTGCAAAACTGTCAACACATGGGGGTCGGCGGCCAATTCTGGGGGTCCTTGACATGAAACAGGTTGAGCACCACTGACATAGAAACGTATAGGTTTTTCAGAAAACTGTTAGGATTTAGAAGCCTTTTTTTTTTTAATCGTCTTCAGGTCAAAATGGTCTAAATGTGTTACGTTGGTTAACCCATTCTTGGGCGGGAACCCCTTTTGGTGTTTCAAGCATTATGTTATACTTTAGCTATTGAAAAATAGCAGATCTACAAGCTCATAGCGCGCCACCGAGTAACGCGCTACGAGCTTGTAGGTCTGCTATTTTTGAAAAATCGTAAAAATGCGGCACTGATCTTTGCTTCTGAGGGGTTCCTAGAATAACATATTTTCAGATGGGGGGTCGGGTGGCATATAATTTTTGGGGTCCTTGACATGAAATATTGAGCACCACTGATATAGAAACATGAGGTTTTTCAGAAAACTGTCAGGATTTAGAAGACATTTTTTAAATTTCAGTCAGGCCTAAATGGGTTAAAGGCATAACAGAAGGAACACACGATGGTTCTCTCCTCCACCTCCATCCTCTCCTCCTGCTCCTCCTCCTCCTCCATCCTCTCCTCCTGCTCCTCCATCCTCTCCTCCTGCTCCTCCTCCTCCTCCATCCTCTCCTCCTGCTCCTCCATCCTCTCCTCCTGCTCCTCCTCCTCCTCCTCCTCCATCCTCTCCTCCTGCTCCTCATCCACCTCCATCCTCTCCTCCTGCTCCTCATCCACCTCCATCCTCTCCTCCTGCTCCTGCTCCTGTCATATAAGTCTCTTGAATAGTTTTCACTTAGTTTTTGTCATGAGATTTTAGTCGACTAAAATGTATTTTGGCGGGCCTTGATGCCGTTGTAATGGCAGATTTTACACTTGCTGAAAATAGCAGATCTACACATTCACTACTCGTCGCGCTGCGACGAGTTGTGAATGTGTAGATCTGTTATTTGCTGCATGCAACCAAGTGTAAAATGACTTATACTGGATCTCTTGTCCACTAGTCCCTTCCTAGCATTTTAGTCTAGTTTTTATTTGTTGATGAAATTGTCAGTATATATTTAGTCTTAGTTTTAGTCATCATAGCTTAGTTTTCATTTAGTTTTCCTCAGTGGAAAAAGGTAGTCGACGGACATCCCCCTAGTACCCCCCCTACACATTCACTAGATCCTATATGACCCACTGTATGGCAGCACCCCTAGTACCCCCCTACACATTCAGTAGATCCTATATGACCCACTGTATGGCAGCCCCCCTAGTACCCCCCCCCCCCTACACATTCAGTAGATCCTATATGACCCACTGTATGGCAGCACCCCTAGTACCCCCCCTACACATTCACTAGATCCTATATGACCCACTGTATGGCAGCCCCCCTAGTACCCCCCCCCCCTACACATTCACTAGATCCTATATGACCCACTGTATGGCAGCCCCCTAGTACCCCCCCCTACACATTCACTAGATCCTATATGACCCACTGTATGGCAGCCCCCCTAGTACCCCCCCTACACATTCACTAGATCCTATATGACCCACTGTATGGCAGCCCCCCTAGTACCCCCCCCCCCCCCCTACACATTCACTAGATCCTATATGACCCACTGTATGGCAGCCCCCCTAGTACCCCCCCCTACACATTCACTAGATCCTATATGACCCACTGTATGGCAGCCCCCCTAGTACCCCCCCTACACATTCACTAGATCCTATATGACCCACCGTATGGCAGCCCCCTAGTACCCCCCCCTACACATTCACTAGATCCTATATGACCCACTGTATGGCAGCCCCCTAGTACCCCCCCCCCCTACACATTCAGTAGATCCTATATGACCCACCGTATGGCAGCCCCCCTAGTACCCCCCCCCCATACACATTCACTAGATCCTATATGACCCACTGTATGGCAGCCCCCTAGTACCCCCCCCCCCTACACATTCACTAGATCCTATATGACCCACTGTATGGCAGCCCCCCTAGTACCCCCCCCCCCCTACACATTCACTAGATCCTATATGACCCACTGTATGGCAGCACCCCTAGTACCCCCCCCCCCCCCCCCTACACATTCACTAGATCCTATATGACCCACTGTATGGCAGCACCCCTAGTACCCCCCCTACACATTCAGTAGATCCTATATGACCCACTGTATGGCAGCACCCCTAGTACCCCCCCCCCTACACATTCACTAGATCCTATATGACCCACTGTATGGCAGCACCCCTAGTACCCCCCCCCCCCCCTACACATTCACTAGATCCTATATGACCCACTGTATGGCAGCCCCCTAGTACCCCCCCTACACATTCAGTAGATCCTATATGACCCACTGTATGGCAGCCCCCCTAGTACCCCCCCTACACATTCACTAGATCCTATATGACCCACTGTATGGCAGCCCCCTAGTACCCCCCCTACACATTCACTAGATCCTATATGACCCACTGTATGGCAGCCCCCCTAGTACCCCCCATACACATTCAGTAGATCCTATATGACCCACTGTATGGCAGCCCCCTAGTACCCCCCCCCCCCCTACACATTCACTAGATCCTATATGACCCACTGTATGGCAGCCCCCCTAGTACCCCCCCCCTACACATTCACTAGATCCTATATGACCCACTGTATGGCAGCCCCCCTAGTACCCCCCATACACATTCAGTAGATCCTATATGACCCACTGTATGGCAGCCCCCCTAGTACCCCCCCCCCCCCCCTACACATTCACTAGATCCTATATGACCCACTGTATGGCAGCCCCCCTAGTACCCCCCCCCCCCCCTACACATTCACTAGATCCTATATGACCCACTGTATGGCAGCCCCCCTAGTACCCCCCCCCCCCCCTACACATTCACTAGATCCTATATGACCCACTGTATGGCAGCCCCCCTAGTACCCCCCCTACACATTCAGTAGATCCTATATGACCCACTGTATGGCAGCCCCCTAGTACCCCCCCCCCCCCCCTACACATTCACTAGATCCTATATGACCCACTGTATGGCAGCCCCCTAGTACCCCCCCCCCCCCTACACATTCACTAGATCCTATATGACCCACTGTATGGCAGCCCCCTAGTACCCCCCCCCCCCCCTACACATTCACTAGATCCTATATGACCCACTGTATGGCAGCCCCCTAGTACCCCCCCCCCCCATACACATTCACTAGATCCTATATGACCCACTGTATGGCAGCCCCCCTAGTACCCCCCCCCCCCTACACATTCACTAGATCCTATATGACCCACTGTATGGCAGCCCCCCTAGTACCCCCCCTACACATTCACTAGATCCTATATGACCCACTGTATGGCAGCCCCCCTAGTACCCCCCCTACACATTCAGTAGATCCTATATGACCCACTGTATGGTAGCCCCTTAGTACCCCCCCCCCCCCCCCATACACATTCACTAGATCCTATATGACCCACTGTATGGCAGCCCCCCTAGTACCCCCCCTACACATTCACTAGATCCTATATGACCCACTGTATGGCAGCCCCCCTAGTACCCCCCCCCCCCCCCTACACATTCACTAGATCCTATATGACCCACTGTATGGCAGCCCCCCTAGTACCCCCCCTACACATTCACTAGATCCTATATGACCCACTGTATGGCAGCCCCCCTAGTACCCCCCTACACATTCAGTAGATCCTATATGACCCACTGTATGGCAGCCCCCCTAGTACCCCCCCCCCCTACACATTCACTAGATCCTATATGACCCACTGTATGGCAGCCCCCCTAGTACCCCCCATACACATTCAGTAGATCCTATATGACCCACCGTATGGCAGCCCCCTAGTACCCCCCCCTACACATTCACTAGATCCTATATGACCCACTGTATGGCAGCGCCCCTAGTACCCCCCCTACACATTCACTAGATCCTATATGACCCACTGTATGGCAGCGCCCTAGTACCCCCCCTACACATTCACTAGATCCTATATGACCCACTGTATGGCAGCCCCCCTAGTACCCCCCACCCCCTACACATTCACTAGATCCTATATGACCCACTGTATGGCAGCCCCCCTAGTACCCCCCCCCCTACACATTCACTAGATCCTATATGACCCACTGTATGGCAGCACCCCTGGTAACCCCCCCCCCCCCCCCCTACACATTCAGTAGATCCTATATGACCCACTGTATGGCAGCCCCCCTGGTAACCCCCCCCCCCCCCCCCCCCCTACACATTCACTAGATCCTATATGACCCACTGTATGGCAGCCCCCCTAGTACCCCCCCCTACACATTCAGTAGATCCTATATGACCCACTGTATGGCAGCCCCCTTAGTACCCCCCCTACACATTCACTAGATCCTATATGACCCACTGTATGGCAGCCCCCCTAGTACCCCCCCCCCCCCCCCCCCCCCCCCTACACATTCACTAGATCCTATATGACCCACTGTATGGCAGCCCCCCTAGTACCCCCCCTACACATTCACTAGATCCTATATGACCCACTGTATGGCAGCCCCCCTAGTATCCGTAGTATCCCCCCTTCACATTCAGTAGATCCCGTGACATATTGAGCCTATATGACCCACTGTATGGCAGCCCCCCTAGTATCCCCCCTTCATATTCAGTAGATCCCGTGATCTTTTGTGGCCAGATGTAATTTCCTGGGGGGTAGTCCACTGATGGATACATCAGATACATAGTACCCCCCCCTACACATTCACTAGATCCTATATGACACACTGTATGGCAGCCCCCCTAGTACCCCCCCCCCTACACATTCACTAGATCCTATATGACACACTGTATGGCAGCCCCCCTAGTACCCCCCCTACACATTCACTAGATCCCATATGACCCACTGTATGGCAGCCCCCCTAGTACCCCCCCCCCCCCCTACACATTCAGTAGATCCTATATGACCCACTGTATGGCAGCACCCCTATTACCCCCCCTACACATTCACTAGATCCTATATGACCCACTGTATGGCAGCACCCCTATTACCCCCCCTACACATTCACTAGATCCTATATGACCCACTGTATGGCAGCCCCCCTAGTACCCCCCCCTACACATTCACTAGATCCTATATGACCCACTGTATGGCAGCCCCCCTAGTACCCCCCACCCCCTACACATTCACTAGATCCTATATGACCCACTGTATGGCAGCCCCCCTAGTACCCCCCCCCCTACACATTCACTAGATCCTATATGACCCACTGTATGGCAGCACCCCTGGTAACCCCCCCCCCCCCCCCCTACACATTCAGTAGATCCTATATGACCCACTGTATGGCAGCCCCCCTGGTAACCCCCCCCCCCCCCCCCCCTACACATTCACTAGATCCTATATGACCCACTGTATGGCAGCCCCCCTAGTACCCCCCCCCTACACATTCAGTAGATCCTATATGACCCACTGTATGGCAGCCCCCTTAGTACCCCCCCTACACATTCACTAGATCCTATATGACCCACTGTATGGCAGCCCCCCTAGTACCCCCCCCCCCCCCCCCCCCCCCTACACATTCACTAGATCCTATATGACCCACTGTATGGCAGCCCCCATAGTACCCCCCCCTACACATTCACTAGATCCTATATGACCCACTGTATGGCAGCCCCCCTAGTACCCCCCCTACACATTCACTAGATCCTATATGACCCATTGTATGGCAGCGCCCCTAGTACCCCCCCTACACATTCACTAGATCCTATATGACCCACTGTATGGCAGCCCCCCTAGTACCCCCCTACACATTCACTAGATCCTATATGACCCACTGTATGGCAGCGCCCCTAGTACCCCCCCTACACATTCACTAGATCCTATATGACCCACTGTATGGCAGCCCCCCTAGTACCCCCCTACACATTCACTAGATCCTATATGACCCACTGTATGGCAGCCCCCCTAGTACCCCCCCCCCCCCTACACATTCACTAGATCCTATATGACCCACTGTATGGCAGCCCCCCTAGTACCCCCCCTACACATTCACTAGATCCTATATGACCCACTGTATGGCAGCACCCCTAGTACCCCCCCATACACATTCACTAGATCCTATATGACCCACTGTATGGCAGCCCCCCTAGTACCCCCCCCTACACATTCACTAGATCCTATATGACCCACTGTATGGCAGCACCCCTAGTACCCCCCCATACACATTCACTAGATCCTATATGACCCACTGTATGGCAGCCCCCCTAGTACCCCCCCCTACACATTCACTAGATCCTATACGACCCACTGTATGGCAGCACCCCTAGTACCCCCCCATACACATTCACTAGATCCTATATGACCCACTGTATGGCAGCACCCCTAGTACCCCCCCATACACATTCACTAGATCCTATATGACCCACTGTATGGCAGCGCCCTAGTATCCGTAGTATCCCCCTTCACATTCAGTAGATCCCGTGACATATTGAGCCTATATGACCCACTGTATGGCAGCCCCCCCTAGTATCCCCCCTTCATATTCAGTAGATCCTATATGACCCACTGTATGGCAGCCCCCCTAGTACCCCCCCCCTACACATTCACTAGATCCTATATGACCCACTGTATGGCAGCCCCCCTAGTATCCGTAGTATCCCCCCTTCACATTCAGTAGATCCCGTGACATATTGAGCCTATATTACCCACTGTATGGCAGCCCCCCCTAGTATCCCCCCTTCATATTCAGTAGATCCCGTGATCTTTTGTGGCCAGATGTAATTTCCCGGGGGGTAGTCCACTGATGGATACATGACGTTTCCTGGGATATGTAGTCCACTGATGCATACATGACGTTTCCTGGGATATGTAGTCCACTGATGCATACATGACGTTTCCTGGGATATGTAGTCCACTGATGCATACATGACGTTTCCTGGGATATGTAGTCCACTGATGCATACATGACGTTTCCTGCGCAAATCAGTTTTGTTATGCATGATGTTTGTCGTGTGACATCAGACCAGAGCTCCTGTCATGATGTTTGTGTCGTGTGACATCAGACCAGAGCTCCTGTGTGACATCAGACCAGAGCTCCTGTCATGATGTTTGTGTCGTGTGACATCAGACCAGAGCTCCTGTGTGACATCAGACCAGAGCTCCTGTCATGATGTTTGTGTCGTGTGACATCAGACCAGAGCTCCTGTGTGACATCAGACCAGAGCTCCTGTCATGATGTTTGTGTCGTGTGACATCAGACCAGAGCTCCTGTGTGACATCAGACCAGAGCTCCTGTCAGCAAGATTAAGATGTCGAAGGGTCTTCACAGGCACAACGAGACGAGGGATATAATAGAGAGATATAACAAGAGATGAATGGGGAGAAGAAAAGTGACAGAGAATATATGGACAAGATATTTGAGCCACCAAGAGACTCTGTCCAATTAACAGCCCGTGTAGCAGCAGCTTCGACGATGGACCGATCTTCCAAAACTCAGGTCTCCTGTTCTGATTGTCCGTACGCCTTCACATCACAGGTCGTCCTCCATGAACCCAGGAAGAGAAGTCACAACGACCTCTACTGTCAGATCCCCTCATCTTCTCGTCAGAAAAGTGTCAGCTCTCTAACCAGAGAACCAGATGCCCTCTACTTCCCCTCAGATAATCTGAGGACACACCAGCGTATCCACACCGGAGAAAAACCCTACATTTGTAAACGGTGCCACAAGAGCTTCAGTCATTTAACCAACCTGGCCACTCACCTGGTACCCACACTGGGGAAAAACCTTTCCATTGTAACAAATGTGGAAAGAGTTTCAGTCAGTTAACCAACCTGGCCACTCACCAGCGTACCCACACCGGAGAAAAACCCTACATTTGTAAACGGTGCCACAAGAGCTTCAGTCATTTAACCAACCTGGCCACTCACCTGGTACCCACACTGGGGAAAAACCTTTCCATTGTAACAAATGTGGAAAGAGTTTCAGTGAGTTGGGTGCCTTGAATAAACACCACCGTCTCCACACTGGGGAAAAACCTTTCCATTGTAACAAATGTGGAAAGAGTTTCAGTGAGTTGGCTGCCTTGAATAAACACCACCGTCTCCACACTGGAGAAAAGCCCTTCCACTGTAAACAATGTGGCAAGAGTTTCATTCAGCCAGGTAACCTGAAGAGACACCAGCGTGTCCACACTGGAGAAACACCCTCGTAGTGTAAACAGTGTGACATGAGCTTCTGTCAGCTAGATGCTCTGAAGACACACAGGCTTCTCCTAACCTCCACAATTCAGTCCACCATCAGATGGTTGCTGAAAAAAAACAAAACTAGAGACTGTAAAACAGATGGACGAAGGGAACGGCATCATCACCTGCACTAGCGTAGTCCAATCACATCATCACCTGCACTAGCGTAGTCCAATCACATCATCACCTGCACTAGCGTAGTCCAATCACATCATCACCTGCACTAGCGTAGTCCAATCACATCATCGTCTGCACTAGCGTAGTCCAATCACATCATCGCCTGCACTAGCGTAGTCCAATCACATCATCGCCTGCACTAGCGTAGTCCAATCACATCATCGCCTGCACTAGCGTAGTCCAATCACATCATCGCCTGCACTAGCGTAGTCCAATCACATCATCGCCTGCACTAGCGTAGTCCAATCACATCATCGCCTGCACTAGCGTAGTCCAATCACATCATCGCCTGCACTAGCGTAGTCCAATCACATCATCACCTGCACTAGCGTAGTCCAATCACATCATCACCTATCAATAAAAATAATAAGCATAAAATTCCAAAGTTAATGCACCGCACTTTGGGATTTTATGCTTATTCTTTTCATTGATAGGTTTTTAAATATACACTGCTGGTCCTGAGTACGGTTTTCGTTTTGCATGTGCAAACATGTGAAATGACAAATAAAGTGAACCTTATCTTACTTCTACGGAGATGAGAACAACCAAAGACAACCACGGTTTTATTGTAATACTTAGATGAGGAGATGAGACAATTTTGTCATACTGGGATGTTATTTATTAATATATGTTGTGATTCATTTATTTTAACATTTTAGATATTTTATTTGTTATTTTTTTCTTCGGTTTGCTAAATGAGCAAATTATGAAGATGTTTTGGAAATATTTTCAGTATACAGTGACCGAATGTGTCACAAGCATGGCGTCAGGAGACATTGTTCAGTAAAGCTGAAAGAAATGAGTTAAGCAAGACCAGAAATACTACGTTTCAGAGCTCAAATCAACATGTAAATATGAAATAAAAGAGCTAGCTGTGTGCCATTCAAATGGTGAATTATCTTTAAGGTTTTTAAACGTATTATTATTTCTTCCTTCTTTTCAAATTGTACGTGTGGCGAATTATGAATCATATAGCATATTCATAACTACATGGTTAGTCATAATTGTCTCCACCAGGCCGAAGGCATGGGGAGAGAGTATGTTTTGCACTCCGTCCGTCCGTCCGTGTGTCCGTCCGTGTGTCCGTCCGTCCGTCCGTGAACAGCTAATCTCCGGCACCGTTAACCCGGTCGATGCCAAATTTTGCACACACACTCCCTGGATGTCAACGATGAACCTCTGCCCCAAATTTTCCAGAACGGCCTGTTATAGCGCCACCAGGAGGCCGACTTTGGAAAAACATTTTTTTTATATTACTCCTCCAGATTCTGTCCAAAAATCCCGCAAATCGTTACACACTATCTCTATAGAGCGTCGCAGTCCCGCCCCTTACCATGGACCAGGAAATGAATCCCAATGCATTTTTCCCATAGACATTTCGTAAAGTATTTATTTAAAGACCTTTTAAGCGTCGTACGAAGCCAACTCGAGTCGTGACAAATCATGACAACACACACAATATTTTGGACCAAACAAATAATTACATAGAAGAAAAACAACAAAAAAAGTGTTGTAACCTGCTGTTTTTTTCTTCTTTCTAATTATTTTTTCGGACCCAAAAATGTTGTTTGTTGTCATGATTTGTCACGACTCGAGTTGGCTTTGTTAAACGTCTTTAAATAAAAGAATAAAAGTCTTTAAATAAATACTTTCTGAAATGTCTATGAGGAAAATGAACGGAGAATCATTTCCTGGTCCATGGTAGAGGGCGGGACTGCGACGCTCTATAGTCATGTGCTCAAGACGGATCTGTCCGATATTTCATATTCCATCCTAATTGGCTAACATTGGCTTTCAAAGTTTGCAGGATTGTCCCTTTTGAAACAAAATGCCTCAAATCATGAACGCAGCGTGCAATTTACATGAAATCTTTCACAGACTTTCCTACTAGACTGAGGAATATATCCCACCCATTTCACATTGGCCTGTTATAGCGCCACCAACAGGTGGATTTTTGCAAAACACATTTGTGGAAAAAAATGCCTCAAATCATCCAATTGCCATCAATGGTGTAAGAACAAATGGCACCCTTTTCACCTTGGCCTATTATAGCACCACCAGGAGGCCACAACCTGACCTGGCCTGGTGGAGACCTGTGCCCCGAGTCTATTTGCATATCAATTGTTCCACAAGCAGGAAGACAATCTATGGCTGAGAGACAGACATTCCAAATGGTAGGGTTTACTGTACCATTTGACTTCCCAAGATAATTCTTGGGAAGTGATGTTTGATCTGATATTATCTTTAGGGTTTGTTTGAACATCTTTTATCACTCAGGAAGACCACCTGGGCCATTATTTAGGGTAGGAGGCTATAGTTTGTCTCTATTACTACAGTGTCTGTCACAGTGGGGGTCTTTGACTTCCCCTGACACACACACACACACACACACACACACACACACACACACACACACACAGGGACAAGGTGACACCCACGTGATGTATAAGATGGGACACAGTTAGAATCAGGAGTTAGAATTGAGGGAAACTGGTAGCCACCAGGCTCTCTGTCTGGGATCGAAGGCCTCAAAATGCTGTATGGAATTGATGCTTGTAACTTGATGTAACTATGGGAGCTGCCTTGATTGAATAAAAGAAGGACTTGGCTTGCCTGGGAATCGCAACTCATTTTGTGCTATATTAGGAAAATAAGGAGAGAATCCACGGACCCCTGTGAAGGAAAGTTACGACATACGCAATACACTTTTTGCTGCTACTCATATCCTCCCCTACCCCCCCCCCCCCACACACACACACACACACACACACACACACACACACACACACACACACACAACTCCGTACAAAATTAGTCTTGTCATAAAGACATAATATGTCTTTGTCACTGATATTATCAGCCTGATTGTTCATATTTTGTTCCAACTGCATGGGTATGACTTGAGTGACTTCCTGGGTAGGCAACCCGGCCTGGCGGAGACATGCACTCCAAGGACTGAAAAACCTCTCTCTCTCTCTCAGGTCGTGGGGTCAGACGGGGACGGTAACGGCGTTGACGGTCGTCCCAAACCGGCCGAGTCTCACAGCATCGCCACCCAGACCAGCCCGCCCCCGTCGGCCGCTGCAGCCTTCTTCATCAGGTTGGCAACATCGTCTTGGTTACATGTGTCTCTACATCAGGTTGGCAACATCGTCTTGGTTACATGTGTCTCTACATCAGGTTGGCAACATCGTCTTGGTTACATGTGTCTCTACATCAGGTTGGCAACATCCTCTTGGTTACATGTGTCTCTACATCAGGTTGGCAACATCCTCTTCATTACATGTGTCTCTACATCAGGTTGGCAACATCCTCTTTGTTACATGTGTCTCTACATCAGGTTGGCAACATCCTCTTGGTTACATGTGTCTCTACATCAGGTTGGCAACATCCTCTTGGTTACATGTGTCTCTACATCAGGTTGGCAACATCCTCTTGGTTACATGTGTCTCTACATCAGGTTGGCAACATCCTCTTGGTTACATGTGTCTCTACATCAGGTTGGCAACATCCTCTTTGTTACATGTGTCTCTACATCAGGTTGGCAACATCCTCTTGGTTACATGTGTCTCTACATCAGGTTGGCAACATCCTCTTGGTTACATGTGTCTCTTCATCAGGTTGGCAACATCGTCTTGGTTACATGTGTCTCTACATCAGGTTGGCAACATCCTCTTTGTTACATGTGTCTCTACATCAGGTTGGCAACATCCTCTTGGTTACATGTGTCTCTACATCAGGTTGGCAACATCCTCTTGGTTACATGTGTCTCTACATCAGGTTGGCAACATCCTCTTGGTTACATGTGTCTCTACATCAGGTTGGCAACATCCTCTTGGTTACATGTGTCTCTACATCAGGTTGGCAACATCCTCTTCATTACATGTGTCTCTACATCAGGTTGGCAACATCCTCTTCATTACATGTGTCTCTACATCAGGTTGGCAACATCCTCTTCATTACATGTGTCTCTACATCAGGTTGGCAACATCCTCTTGGTTACATGTGTCTCTACATCAGGTTGGCAACATCCTCTTGGTTACATGTGTCTCTACATCAGGTTGGCAACATCCTCTTCGTGACATGTGTCTCTACATCAGGTTGGCAACATCCTCTTGGTTACATGTGTCTCTACATCAGGTTGGCAACATCCTCTTGGTTACATGTGTCTCTACATCAGGTTGGCAACATCCTCTTCATTACATGTGTCTCTACATCAGGTTGGCAACATCCTCTTGGTTACATGTGTCTCTACATCAGGTTGGCAACATCCTCTTCATTACATGTGTCTCTACATCAGGTTGGCAACATCCTCTTTGTTACATGTTGCCCAATCCTCGGTGTTGCACAACAGTGACACGTCATCGAAAATGTTCCCTGCCTTTTTAGCGGACGACAACGAAAATCTTAAAATGTTCATAACTCACAATCTAAATCATCCCGTCTAATTATGAAAAAAGATCCTGTGTTAGACGGCGCTCCGCGGTCCAGTCGCTAGTCGCGATAGATTTATTCTTACCTCCCGTTGTTCTCAATCGACTCTAGAGTGGTGTGGCTATTGTTAGCTGCTACACAGACATTCACAACAACTTCCGGTCCGCCGGTAAAAGTGTAAACGATGGGCACATTTTATTAATGGATTAAATAGGCCCGGGACCTCAAGGTGTTAACCGGGGAGCCGCAGGCCCAAAATTGGACAGGACCTGTGATGTCATGCCGTACTTTTTATTTGTGTTTTTTCTATTAATTTGGTCATTAAGGTCCACAGAACGAGAGGCCTGCTCTGGGCATTAAGGTCCACAGAATGAGAGGCCTGCTCTGGTCATTAAGGTCCACAGAACGAGAGGTCTGCTCTGGTCATTAAGGTCCACAGAATGAGAGGCCTGCTCTGGTCATTAAGGTAGCAGTCAATTTATATTGGGGAGTCGGGAGGGGACGGGGCGGGGGTCCCGATACATTGCCAAAGCATTTCCGGGGGTCCCCGGCCAAAAACGTTGAGAACCCCTGCTCTAGAATGTGAATCCTGAGAAGCAACACGTTTTGGACATACAAGGTTTCCACTGGACACACACTGGTCTGATTAACCCATTTTGACCTGAGATCAGATTCTAAAAATGTCTTCTACATCCTGATAGTTTTCTGAAAAAGCTATGTATTATACGTCAGTCGTTCTTCGATTTTTCAAAAATAGCAGACCGCTATGAGCTTGTAGATCTGCTATTTTTCAATAGCTAAAGCATAACATAATGCTAACACCAAAAGGGGTTCCCGCGCAAAATGGGTTAAGATTCATGCGACGCAACTCACTTTGAAATGAAAGAGAAAGACCCGCATTACTGCTGAGAATGCATGCATGCGTGCATGTGTGCTTGAGAGAGAGAGAGTGTGTGTGACTGTGTGTGTGTGTGTGTGTGTGTGTGTGTGTGTGTGTGTGTGTGTGTGTGTGTGTGTGTGTGTGTGTGTGTGTGTGTGTGTGTGTGTGTGTGTGTGTGTGTGTGTGTGTGTGTGTGTGTGCGCGCGCGTACACAGATACTCGCATGTACCTATACTATATAATGCACACGTAAGTGTGTGTGTGTGTGTGTGTGTGTGTGTGTGTGTGTGTGTGTGTGTGTGTGTGTGTGTGTGTGTGCGCGTGTGTGTGTGTGTGTGTGTGAGCATGCATGTATGCACCGGTATGTGTTTACAGAGTGTGTAATTGCGTATGTGCGTGCAAGTGTGAATGTCAGAGCGAGGAGAAAAAAAAAATATATACACAGGTCAGCACAACACGTGCACACGTGCACAGACAAACACTACACATCAACACATTATGGTGGAGAAAGGGTGTCTTATACGAATGGAAACTAATACATTAAAATATAAAACAGCTGAGTGAGGAGAGAGACTATAGTTTCCTGAGCAAGTCACTCAGTAAAATGCTAAACGGTGCATTTATAAAGCGCCTTTATCCAAGGCGCTTTACATAGATTGTGCATTACATTCACCCATTCACACACACACCTTTACATAGATTGTGCATTACATTCACCCATTCACACACACATTCATACACCTTTACATAGATTGTGCATTACATTCACCCATTCACACACACATTCACACACCTTTACATAGATTGTGCATTACATTCACCCATTCACACACACATTCACACACCTTTACATAGATTGTGCATTACATTCACCCATTCACACACACATTCATACACCTTTACATAGATTGTGCATTACATTCACCCATTCACACACACACATTCATACACCTTTACATAGATTGTGCACTACATTCACCCATTCACACACACATTCATACACCTTTACATAGATTGTGCATTACATTCACCCATTCACACACACATTCACACACCTTTACATAGATTGTGCATTACATTCACCCATTCACACACACATTCACACACCTTTACATAGATTGTGCATTACATTCACCCATTCACACACACATTCACACACCTTTACATAGATTGTGCATTACATTCACCCATTCACACACACACATTCATACACCTTTACATAGATTGTGCACTACATTCACCCATTCACACACACATTCATACACCTTTACATAGATTGTGCAATACATTCACCCATTCACACACACATTCACACACCTTTACATAGATTGTGCATTACATTCACCCATTCACACACACATTCACACACCTTTACATAGACTGTGCATTACATTCACCCATTCACACACACATTCACACACCTTTACATAGACTGTGCATTACATTCACCCATTCACACACACATTCACACACCTTTACATAGATTGTGCATTACATTAACCCATTCACACACACATCCATACACCGATGGCGGCGGAAACCATGCAAGGCACCAACCAGCACATCAGGAGCAATTAGGGGTTCAGAGTCTTGCTCAAGGACACTTTCACACTAACTCTGGGGGAGCCCACAGGGTTCGAACTGGCAACCTAGGGTAGGTACCCTCACATGTTCTCTCCGTGTCCCCTAGGGTAGGTACCCTCACATGTTCTCCCCGTGTCCCCTAGGGTAGCTATACCCTCACATGTTCTCTCCGTGTCCCCTAGGGTAGGTACCCTCACATGTTCTCCCCATGTCCCCTAGGGTAGGTATACCCTCACATGTTCTCCCCGTGTCCCCTAGGGTAGTTACCCTCACATGTTCTCCCCGTGTCCCCTAGGGTAGGTACCCTCACATGTTCTCCCCGTGTCCCCTAGGGTAGCTATACCCTCACATGTTTTCTCCGTGTCCCCTAGGGTAGGTACCCTCACATGTTCTCCCCATGTCCCCTAGGGTAGGTATACCCTCACATGTTCTCCCCGTGTCCCCTAGGGTAGGTACCCTCACATGTTCTCTCCGTGTCCCCTAGGGTAGGTACCCTCACATGTTCTCTCCGTGTCCCCTAGGGTGGGTACCCTCACATGTTCTCTCCGTGTCCCCTAGGGTAGGTACCCTCACATGTTCTCTCCGTGTCCCCTAGGGTAGGTACCCTCACATGTTCTCTCCGTGTCCCCTAGGGTAGGTACCCTCACATGTTCTCTCCGTGTCCCCTAGAAAAAGTAAAAAGTGCTTTTGACACAAAACCTCTCAACTCCATTGGACCCTCCAACTGTCTGCTAAAGCAACTAACTCCACCACCTCTCCCCCTCTCATGGAAGTAATTGACAATATATAAAGTCACAACACCAACTTTGATGAGGCTGCATTGCTTTGTTTTAAAAATATAAGGTTTTCTTAATTTCCTGAAAAATGCATATTTTTAATTTCCTGAACAAATTGGAGTTTGGAGTTAAACCCCTTATATATTATCCCTAAACTTCTTTGCCTTTTTTTTTTTCTTTTTTTTACTATTTTGCGAAACATTTTTGAATAGTTTAAATGTCCAGTCTACAAGCTCACAACGTGTCAATGCAGATTGGCTATAGTTGAACTATTCAAAAATGTTTTTCAAAATAGTAAAACAAGGCAAAGAGGTTTAGGCATAAGGGGTTTAGCGGTGAGGAAAATGGAGCCCATGAGGTTTCCTCCGGACAGCAGAGATATATATGTAGATCGGTGTGTCTGTGCTGACAGAGACAGACATGTCTGGGTTCACATTCTCACTGTGACACTGACGGGGTTTCTCCTCTGCAGAGGAGAGAACGAGCCGCGCGCTTCAGACATCAACTCCGCCATAATCCAGGAGACAGGATGGTTGCTTCCTGACAACTGAACGCATCATCTCCGGGGATAAAAAATAGGGAATGCAGCGTGCACGCACGCAACGCACGCACGCACACACGCACGCACACACGCACGCACGCAAGCAACGCACGCACGCACGCACGCACGCACGCACGCAACGCACGTACGCGCACACACACTAGAGGAAGAGAATGTGTGTCAGACATCTTCTCATCCTTGTCAGGAGAAAAACGCTGGGCATCACGGGTGGGTAGAGCAGCCAGAAACTGTAAAACGCTGGGCATCACGGGTGGTAGAGCAGCCAGAAACTGTAAAACGCTGGGCATCACGGGTGGGCAGAGCAGCCAGAAACTGTAAAACGCTGGGCATCACGGGTGGGCAGAGCAGCCAGAAACTGTAAAACGCTGGGCATCACGGGTGGTAGAGCAGCCAGAAACTGTAAAACGCTGGGCATCACGGGTGGGCAGAGCAGCCAGAAACTGTAAAACGCTGGGCATCACGGGTGGGCAGAGCAGCCAGAAACTGTAAAACGCTGGGCATCACGGGTGGGCAGAGCAGCCAGAAACTGTAAAACGCTGGGCATCACGGGTGGGCAGAGCAGCCAGAAACTGTAAAACGCTGGGCATCACGGGTGGTAGAGCAGCCAGAAACTGTAAAACGCTGGGCATCACGGGTGGGTAGAGCAGCCAGAAACTGTAAAACGCTGGGCATCACGGGTGGTAGAGCAGCCAGAAACTGTAAAACGCTGGGCATCACGGGTGGGCAGAGCAGCCAGAAACTGGACTCAGTTAAAGATATAAATATATCTCCCTTTCCCTTCCCTCTGCAGCACTTCTTTTCTCTTCTTTTTCTTTCCTCCATTTAGACCTTTATGTCTTTCATCTTTTTTTCTCTCTTTTGTTGACATTTTGTTGACATTTGTGAAAGACACAAACAAAACTGTTTAACCCGTTCAGGACAGGAACCCCCTTTTGGTGTTTTAAGTTACACTTTAGCTATTTAAAAATAGCAAATCTACAAGCTTGTAGATCTGCTATTTTTTGAAAAATCGTGAAAATCAGAGGGAGAATCTTTCAGAAATGTTTTAACTCAAATCTTTGCTGAAACAACATATTTTCAGACGGGGGTCGGCGGCAAATTACATATAGTTCTTGGGGTCCTTGACATGAATTTCTTTTTAAAACATGTCAAACTAGGGGGTTTTCATGATTCTGAATCCATTCCAAGCATTCGTTTTGCATAAAAAACACTCCTTGGCCTAAAAGCGGCCATAGCCGCACAAAAGGTCAGCACAAAAGTGATGAGGTCAGCACATTTGGGCACATTTTGGCAAGTGGCTATGGCCGAATTTAGGCCAAGGCGTGTTTTTTATGCAAAACGAATGCTTGGAATGGATTCAGAATCATGAAACCCCCTAGTTTGACATGTCACATGCTACTTAAAGTATGATGAAATTTGGGAAATGTTGCCTTATATTGGTTGTCTAAAATTTGGGAAATGTTGCCTTATATTGGTTGTCTACAGTATGGTGTGGTATACAAAAATGGCCATAACCTTTTTTGCGATGTTTCCTCGCAGAGCAGGCCTCTCGTTCTGTGGACCTTAATGACCAGAGCAGGCCTCTCATTCTGTGGAGGAAACCTCATAACTCAGTTTTTTTAGGTTTTTGATTTTTGCTATGGAAGTAATTGACAATATATAAAGTCACACCACCAACTTTGATGATGCTGTATTGCTCTGCTTTAAAAATATATACGGTTTTCTTTATTTCCTGAAAAATGAACATTTTGGAGTTATGAGGTTTCCTCCCGACAGCAGAGATATACTCTCTTATCAAAGGTTTTAGTCTGCAGGTACCGTACTCACTACTCATACACGACTGGTGCAGGTACCGTACTCACTACTCAAACACGACTGGTGCAGATAAATGTTATCTGCACCAGACACACCTTCAACATCGCACGGCAGTCTGCTTTAGACCCATTTATAGTTTTAACCCATTTAGACCTGAGCTCGATTCTACAAAATGTCTTCTAAATCCTACCAGTTCTCTGAAAAACCTATGTTTCTATATGTCGGTGGTGTTCAACCTTTTTCATGTCAAGGACCCCCATGACTATCTGTATTTGGCTAATCTGAAAATATGTAGTTGATCCAGGGACCCCCCAGAAGCAAAGATTTTAGTTAAAAATGCTCTGAAAGAATATATTCAAAGATTTCTGTCACAT